>NC_081411.1:388776854-389106229 GCF_030272615.1 Cryptomeria japonica | reverse complement strand
CAGTTTCTTCGAAGTCCAGTTCATTTGCCTTAGTCTTCCTCTTTCTTTCGAAGACTTTTGCCGGTGTTGCCTCCAGTTTCTTCTTTCCCAGTGACCGCTTGGTCACTCTTGGAGTTGCATTGGTAGCCGGTGCCGATGCTGCAGGCACTGCCTTAGCTTTCTTAGCTATCGGTTCTTTTCCCTTCTTCACCGATGGTTCTTCAACCAGTGCAATCCTCTCCAAGTAGGTTCTAGTCCTCTTAGCCTTTGGATCAAGAGGCAAGGCAATAAGGGTTGAAGCATACCCTTCCAGCATGTCAAACATAACTTCATAGCCCATAGGCTCCACTTCCTCCATTCTAGGCTCAACAACTTCCATTAAACATTTGTCCACCTGAATAGTGAAACAGATGTCATCTTCATTTTTCTTCACTATGTCACCTGAGATTCTTACCCTCTGACTCATCTTTCTTCTAAACTCATCAAAATATTTATTCAGTACCTCAGGGTAGCCAGTTCCAATGGCTTGTACACTTTCCTTTATCTACTTGGTTACCGGTTCGTCAGGGGACCACTGGACATCTCCTACACCCAAAAAGTAGCCTTGAAAATAAAAGAACAACCCTACCAGTAGTTGTCCAAACTTAAACCTTAGTGAGTTGTCCTATTTGATTGCCTTAAGATTTAACAGGAGTTGCCTCTACATACTGGTGCATAAGTTGAAAGATGCATCCTCTTTTATCATTCGGTAAGCAGCATTTACCGCTGCAGCAGATACAGAATTAATCCTGCTAGCTGAAAACGTTCTGTATCCTATCACCATGCAGGCATATTTCACCAGATCATCCTTGATAGGATTGACTGTCATACCCCATGAATCACTTGTTGAACCGGTGAGCTTGGTCATTTCCGTTTTGCTCACTTTTCTTAGGGCTGGCACTTCCCCTGTGTTGTAGAAACCGGTGACTGCATGAATTGCCTGAGGCGTGATATCATGCGTCCTCTCCAGGTACATCTTGTCATCGTGGACTCTGCTCAAAATAATTCTGATATGATCCTCCGTGAAATCTTCTAGAAAATATACTGCGTTGTGGAATTTCTTCTTCTCTATGACACTAAATTCTGGTTTGATCTTTTTGTCCTTGCCGCAAAATAGACCTAACTAAGTGTGAATGGCTAAAGACCCTAGGTCTTCTATTTTGCAATCAATATAATCAGAAATTCCTTCTTCAACTATAACTCCAGCCGGAACTTGTGACAAAGCATTATATTTAGACTTCCTCTGAATAAAACTTTCTGACTCAATTGATGTACTCGAACTGGTATGTGATGCAGAAGCCATTGAAGAGTATTTCGAGAACACGAAAAATACCTTTCAGATGCAAATTTAGGGCTTCCTGATTCTGCTTCACTTCACTCTCCATCGGATGCCAAATCACCGCTTTGTGTTCTCCACTACCACTTGCAAACTGGATTTGAATCTCTTTCAAGGTTGTCCAATTTCTTGAAATCTAAGCTCAAATCGCCTTTTCTTCACTCTTCACTTGAAAACTTTTCTTCGCTCGAAAACAGATAGTGAGAAATGATTTGAAAAATGCATTTATACATGTCTCTCACCTACCGTCATTAATGCTCCTCTATTAGGGTGTAAACCCTAATTTGCCTTTTTACCGTTTCCGATCTTATGCCAAGCGACAGGTATCACATACCGGTTAAGGTCTTTTACCGGTGTCATCCGGGGGTTCGAAAGCATTTCGCCGTTTGCTCCCCCTAAGCCTTTAAGGCTTAGTTTGTCGGTTCTGATATTTCCACACTAGGTGCAGAAACCGGTTCCTCTTCTGACATTATTGGTTTCTTCTTCCATGTTTTCTTCATGTCTCTTTGAACTTTTTCAACATCTATTTCTCCTTCCTAAGTAACCGGTATATCATCAGATATACTTTTTCTGCTTCTGCAGAATCTTGCAATGTGACCCAGTTTGTTGCAGTGATAGCAAACAAGCCCAGGTGCTCTCCAAGGTCCATTGTACATATTTCCAGTCTTCCTTTTGCATGTTGCAGCAGTGTGACCATGACCATGACAAATCATACAACTTTCTCTCCATCCGGTTGCTGCTTGATGACCACCGCTTCTTGACTGATGATTGAAGACATTAAACCGGTTGTGGTTCCGGTTCATAAAAGGTTCAGGACTAGTTCCTTGGGTCCTCTGAGGATATCTTCCAATGTTATCCATTACAGACCTGCATTCAAATGCTATATGCCCAAACTTGTTGAATGCATAACAATGACCATTGAACTTATTGGATCTAGGTACATTGTTGATAAAATAAGGAAAATTATTGTAGGCTTTGCTCCTACATACATTGGCAGTGTGTCCTTCTTTAAGACAGTTAAAGCAAACAGGTTTGAATTTTTGCTTACCTTTTCCTTTGAGTGTCGATTGCTTCTTTGATGCTTCAGCATTTGTTCCTGAGGATTCTCCTTCCTCATGTCCAGAAAAACCAAGACCATTGGTATTCTTTGCCGGTCTAGATGACTCAAGTTTTTGCTCTAGCTTGACAGTACTTTTGCCAAACTTAGCAAGTATTTCCTTTGACTCAAAGAATTCTTTGGACATAGCAGTGTTTGTCTCCATTAGACTTGCATTTTCTGAGATGGCTATGTTCAGTTCTCCTTGCATGTCTTCTTTTTCCACTCTACTCTCATGAAGGCGAGCAGTCAGTGCACTAATCTCTTGTTTCAACTTAGAGATCTCATGATCTCTATCCTTTATCCAATCTTCGGCTTTTCTTCGGTTCTCAAGCTCTTGACTAAACCTAATTGTCAATCCTTCCATCTCCTTTCTTGGATTAGAGTTGGAATCATTCAGCTTATTTACTTCAGCAATCATGGCTTCCATGTTAGCTTCATCTTCAGAACTACTTTCAGATAGTTCCATCAGCTTTTCTGCATGTTCTCTCCTTTTTGCTTGAGATGCCTTGTATTTGACCATAAGATCATCATAGGCTTGCTCAGACTTAGTGAGCCGTTGAGTAAGTTCCCTCATGGTGTATTCCCCCATATCTCTTTCCAAGTGGTTAAACTTATAGAAAGGTAGGCTCTGATACCAATTGATGAATACTAAGAGGGGGGTGAATTAGTATGCCAAAAATCTCTGCACTAAAACACTTACACAGTCTAAAGATAAACCGGTAAAGCAGTCTAACAGTCAAACCGGTTACCACACATGCAAACCAAAATGCGAATAAAGCATTCACCCACAAAAGCAATACAACCATAACACAAGATATTTGACGTGGAAACCCAACTGGGAAAAACCACGGTGAGATGGAACTACAAGTTACTATCTGCATAATAAAAACCAGACCGGTTAAGGTCTTGCAATGTTCTTCACCAGAACAGATCCTGTTAGGAATCTCAATCTCTGTTAGGAGATAAGTCCGATTAAAGACTACCTTGTTAGAGGATTTTAGATTCACATGTGTGAACCACCTTGTTAGAGGATTTTACAAAGGCTTTGAGGCCTACCCGGTTAAGGGCTACAGACTTGTCAAAGATGTGAGTAATCAACAAGTGTTTGATCTATCTAATAGCACAAACTGCTTGGTTAGATCCAGTATTGCTCACAGCTAATGCATTCCAGCATTACTTCATTCTTCTCTTTCTCTCTCTTAGTTACAACTTGATCTTCTCAGATAAGATCGTTCTCAACTTCCACCTTAAACCCTAGCTCGACATTAACCCTTTCAGCAACAACTTAAAACCCTAAACATGATGTCCTTTTAAAGGAATCTAATTTCATGTCGGTCCAATAGGATTACATTACAATTTCCTAGGTTCAATGAATCTAGACATACTCAGTAACACGACACAAGAAGCATCCTCAATGTGTCGGCACCGTCAAACAATCGGTGGATTGGTAACTCATCACAAAATGTCGGTTGGTAACTCATCACAGAGTATTACCGGTTCATACAAAATACCGGTTGCCGGTTTGACAAAAATGAAGACTGGTAAGAATGTGTTGTGCTACTTTGCTCCCTCGTACTGCTTGTGATCTACGAACCGCTTGGGGTCGACATGCTGCTTCAGACCGGGAAACACATTCTGCAAAATCACCACTAGTCTAAAGACTAGTATACAACATACTAGTTGGAACAAATATCAGTTGAGCACAAGCTTATACATATAAAGGCGATCTCAATACAAGTGTGTGTCCATCAATGACAATCACAACATAAACAACAAAAATGCCAACAGTATCATATGTTCTGATGATACTTCATGTCATGTATTCAAATGATATGAATCCTTGAAGAATGAGATTATAAACTATATAAGGAATATTGGTCATTCATCAAGACACTAATACATTTGGACTAGATTTTCAACTGAGGTTTCCGACGGAGAAGGCATATTGTGGCCAAATTTGATTTTTTTTGAAAAATACCCACATTCGTCGTAATTTCGACGAAAATTTCCCATTTGGTTTCGATGAAGAAGGCATTAGCAATGAGAATTTTCTTTTTTTCAAAAAAGTGCTCGAGTTCATCGTAATTCCGACGACAGTGGCCATTACAAAATAAAAAAAGAGGCGGGGAATTCATTTGTGAATTGCAATCCCGCGTAGGCGTTCGTGGTGAATTCAACCCCCAATAACATCAAACCCATGTCGAAGGCAATCTCACGCAGGAGGTAGATTCAAATTGCCCTAGTTTTTAATTTCATGTTGCAAAAAATATACATGTGGTGGTTAATTGTCCTAGTTTAATCTCGTAAAACCATAGAACTGTGATTGAGGAGTGAGCGTTCAATTTTGTAGCAGCAATCCCTTCCTCCTGTATACGCGTGTGTTGATTGTTCACATGAGATCACATCTCTTTGCGAAATCGTATCAAACAATTCAAGAGCCTTGTCCATGTTCCACATTTTGCATTCATGTCAAGCAGGGGATTTGCAAGTACAACACCTAACAAAATTCCTCTATCTGTTATGCTTTGATGGATGTCCATACCCTGTTCCAAAGCTCCCATTTTTGCACAGGCAAGGAGGATGCTGGCAAAGGTTGTGGAATTTGGCTTTATGCCTTCCAATTTCATTTGCTTGAAAGTGTCTAAAGCCTTTTCGACAAATCCATTTTGTGCATTTCCAGCAATCGTTGCAGTCCACGAGACAACATTTCTTTCAAGCATTCTATCAAACAGTTCACATGCCTTTTCTATGCTTCCACATTTTGCATACATGTCTACCAAGGCAGTTACAACTACAACATCTTACAAAATTTCTCTATCCTTTATGCTTCGATGAATGTCCATACCTTGTTCCAAATCTCCCATTTTGGCACAGGCAGGGAGGATAGTAGCAATGGTTGTGGAATTTGGCTTTACACCTGCCAATTGCATTTGCTTGAAAGTTTCTAAAGCCTTCTCAATAAATCCATTTTGTGCAATTGCAACTACATCTGACAAAATTCCTCTATCTTTTATGCTTTGATGGATGTCCATACCCTGTTCCAAAGTTCCCATTTTGGCACAGGCTGGGAGTACACTGGCAAACGTAACTAAAGAAATGCAATGATCAGCTCCAAAGACATCAAACCACTACTAACAAAACCGAGAGTCTAAAATATGATAGGGAATAGTGTGAGTTGTCCTAAAATAAAATATTTTATTTTCAATTTCAACTAAAACATAATTACTCAGCCATTTAATGTTATTAATAAGTGTTTAATTTATGAAAGAGATAAATGGTTGACCACAAGTACACGAGTTAGTAAATGCACACAGATAAGTGAATTTGATATTCAAAACTATCTACAATGAATTCAATTCTTGTCCATTAGTCATTTATGTTTGCAATAAGCATCTTTCTTTGTTTTTCTTAATCTTTATTCATAGTTATGTGCATATTTCACATTCTATAATTAGGATATCAATTGCTATGGGTGAACACTAGCATGATGTTTGTGTTGTGGTATAGATGTGTGGAAACATAATTATGGGATTGTTATATTATAGAGATCATAAATCTAGATATCGCATATTAGTTCTAGCTCTTCTTGGATTGAGTCTAAAGTTGACATACAGTCATAAAGCCATTATTAGCAGATCTATCCACTTCTAGTAAAGACAATTGAGAAAGTCATTTTGATATTGAGAGTTTCTTATCTGTTTACCTATTGATCATTATTAAGCCATAATATTTAGGTCTATTTATCTCTCTTGCAAAACCTCTGTAAGTGTCCTAGATTGTCCCTACTACTCACTCCTCAATGACTTAGTGGAGTTCTAAAGATTTGTTGCACAAGATGGTGTTGAACGTATCAACAAGGCTAGCATGGAAGGCATGTTCAAGCTTCCACTTTTACAACTTACAACAAATGATTTGTTGATAGAAGAAATTCTTGAAATAGGAATACAATCAAAAGACAAGTACATACAAACCTCCTTAGTTGAAAGTAAAATCTATGTATAAAAAGAGTACATTGAATCCCAATCCATAAACACAATAGAGATACTGATGGAGACTTAATTGGATGTAGCATGTCGCACCAAAGTTGTTAGAGTATGCTAAGCTAGTACATAATGTTTCCTAAAGCCACATTAGTATTTTACCCAGATCATTATCTACCAAAACTAACTATAGTAATCCTTTTGAGGATTCATTTCATGGTGCTAGATCTTCATTTAGTTCCACTTCTTGTTGGAGAAAAGAACAGTTATTTCTTGAGGTAGATGAATATCACATCAACAAAGGACAAGACCCTTTCTAGAATATAACAAATTCTACTCCAACAAAAGATCATGGGGGTTTCACTAGAGATATTGAATAAGAGATAGACTTTTGTTGCTGCATTAAAAGCATTGGTATGTTCTTCATTTATTGATGTAAACTCTCTATGACGCCACCACAACCAACAAAGATGTAAAAAGTTGTTTGCAATGCATGGATTTTTAGGATTGTCCTTTGAGAAAACATAATTAAAGTATGGAAGCACGATCTGCCAGCTCCTGAGGGAATCTTGATGAAAAATAACTGTAAAATATTTGGGTGAACTTATATGCAAAATAAGAAAACTAGAAATCTAAATTCAATAAGATGATTTGTTCAATGATGATAATTTCTATTTTCTCGCCTGTGAAGAAAGACCATGTCAGACAATATCAACGAACAACAAAATAAGGAAACAATTGCTAGATTGTGGTCTAACTTGAAAAGAAAAGGTGATGGAAAATGTTATTGTCCATGTAAAATTTGTAAGGGGTTAAAGACTAGAAGACTTCTAATCAAAACAATGAAGAAACATTGTAGGTTGCATGGTTACATTGAAGGTGGACATGATTATCATCCACTGGTAATTTTTTCATTATATCATTTTGACAATTTATATACATAATAAATCACATGATGATGAGATCATGATCACGATTTATTTAGGTTTATCAATTTTATATAGGTCGAGCACCCCAGAGCACATGGTATGGATCAACACAACCCTGAGAATATGGTTTTCAAAGTGGACGAACATGGAGGTGTGAATATCGAAGCTGGAGATAATGATCCCATGGAAGATGACGATCATGAGCCAAAAAACATAATTGAAGATGATGGTACAAATGCATTGATCCATGACTCATTTAATACTCGTGCAGCTGATCATGATGATGAAGATGACCTTGATGTTGTTCATGATGTCCCTCTACTTGAGAAGGCATCTGAGGCCCTTTACGAAGGCTCGCAGGCAACTCTTCTCTCCGTTGTATTGTTGTTGGTGAACTTGAAGGTTATGAATGGTTTATCCAACATAACAATGTCACGTATGTTAAGCCATGTCATATATGTCATAATAAACTGTGAATCATTTTGTACCATTAATATTCTTTATTATAACAAATTATATTTTTTCGCTGTAGATTGATAGGTGATTTTTTATTACCACCATCAAATATTCTACCTCGCTCATACCGAGAATTATCTGCCGTTATGAAAGATATTGGAATGGAGTATCAAGCAATAGATGCTTGTCCCAATGATCATATTATATATCACAAACAACATGAATTTCGAACTGAATGCCGTGAATGTCATATCAGTAGATATCGAATAGATCAAATAACAAAAAAGGTTCCTCACAAGGTTCTTCGGTATATTCTCATTATTCCACGTATGCAACGATTATTCAAGTGCACTAGCTTGGCACAATTTATGGATTACCATGCACACAATAGAAGTCGAGATGACATTATTCGAATGCCTGTGGATGGTTCAGCATTTATGGACATAGAGGAAAAGTGGCCACACTTTAAAGAAGAACCTCGTAATCTCAGGCTTTCATCGGCAGCAGACGGTGTCAATCCATTTGGAGAGATGAGATCTATTTACTCTGTGTGGCCTGTTTTTGTTATCAACAATAACATTCCTCCATTGATGTCAATAAAGAGGGAGCACATAATGTTGGCAATGATTGTTCCAGGTATTTTATCATTTAAATATAGTCGTCTAAATTTAATTATAAATATTGCAGTAAAATGGTCATAATAATTATGTAATATTTTTGTTCATTCGATTAGGTAAGTACCAAGTTAAAGATATGAATGTATATATCGAGCCTCTTATCGATGAGTTGCTGGAGTTATGGAATGGTGTCACTATGTATGACGTCTCTAGACCAATAGGACAAAGACAAATTCAATTCCATGTGATGCTTCTATGGACAATACACGATGCCCCAGGGCTAACACATTTTTGTGGTATGTTATAGTGTTTAAGTTGTGCATGAACATTATAATTCAAAAAATTATCATATTTAATCCAATTATACATTATCTTGTAGGTCTTCAAACAAAGGGAAAATTTGCATGTCCTGTTTGTGGTCCAAAGATGAAATCTCGTCATTCAAAAAATTTACGAAAGCAAGTGTTTGATGAGTATAGGCACTTTCTCCATAAAAATCATAAGTATCGAAATACAGAAAAACATCTTTTCAATGGGAAAGAAGAGAATACATCAAAGCCACGAAGAATGACACCTCACCTGTGGAAGTTGGAATATAATAGAATTAATCGTCAAGGTAATGCCATTCCATCTATTGGTTTGTCATAAAACATCTTTTCTATTTTGTTTTGTTTACTGATGATGTGATTGATGATCATGAAGGTTGTGAAGGTATAAATGACCACCTTCCTAAGGGAATAAAAAGTTATCCCCGACAATTTAGTAGGTTGCCCTACTACGACCAGTTACAAATTGTTCATTTGTTTGATAGTATGCATATTGGAAAGAATATAACAGAGACAGTATGGAAAATATTGGATGGAAGGCATGACAAAGAAAAAATTGTCAAAATATGTAGTGACATTCAAAATTCCAATCGTGCAATGATAAATGTCATTCAATCAAATAGCCATGGAGACCAGATTAATATAAGTGAGCTTCCTTGGTTATTAACAGACCAGCAAAGCAATGCTATAAAAGAAGTCATACGAAAAATTTGATTTCCCACAGGATTTGTTGTGAACATAAACAATCTCATATCAAAGAAAAGTGAATTTGGGCCAGGGATGAAAATGCATGATTGGCATACCTTCATTAAGGTAATTCATGTTCTTGTATTTTTAGTATGTATTTAAGTATTGCACGTACGTGTACTTTTCATTATGTTACAAAAAAATGAAAAGATAATTTTATAATTGTTGCAGTATGTTCTACCTCTATCTCTCCCAGATGACTTCGACAATAATGTCAAGCAAGTCATATATGATCTTGGAAAATACATGAGGTAAGTAGTGATATTTGTTTAGTTTGTTGTATAGATATTATATTTGCAATTTTTTTTACTTGTTATGTAATATATTTTTTTGTGTCTTGAATACCTTGTAGGTGGTTCTCATGCAAAGAAATCCATAAAGACGATATAAAATATTGGAAGAGAAAAATTCCTCATTTAATGTGTGAAATACAAAAGTGTCAACCTCCAACTTTTTTCAATGCACAAGAACACTACCTCATACACCAAGTTGAGGAGATTGAATTGTGTGGACCTCTACACACTAGGTCAATGTGGATGGTTGAGAGGCACTTGAAATTTTTGAAGGCTTTGGTTCAACAAAGAGCACATCCTGAGGGTTCTATGGTGGAGGGATATATGGTATAATAGACTATGGTGTACATTTCTGAATATCTTCCTAAGTTTGCAGCAAAGATCTACGTGGATCGCATTTGGGATCCCAAAACTATTAACAAATTCGAAGGGGAGTACTTGACGGGGAAAGGTACATTGAGGAAAGTGAGAGGTAATTATAAGATGTTATTGTATTTAATTAATTCTTAATCTTCAAAATAAATCGAATGTAAGACGTCTATTTATTTTTTGTACAGTTGGTCGAGAGTGGGATGCACTACATTTGTATATTGCAAACAATCTTGATTGGATGACGGTATGGATTGAACGTTGTCAACATTCTGGATGCATGTTAACATGGGAAGGTGTGGCTTCATTGGTTAAAGAAGCACATCGTAATGGAGATTCCAATGTTACGCAAAGGAAAATTGATTTAGCATATGGTTTAAGAGATAAACAGGTATGTATAAATTTATTAATCACCCATATGTTTATCAACTCACAATGTAATAAATTTTACATGTTTGACATATCGCAGGTCAAACACCACAACGCTATGTGCTGCAATGGTCATAAATTTTGCATAAAAAAGTTGGATGACACGAAGAAAACTTGTGATTCTGGCATCACTGCAGTCTTTGAGGTGACAAATATTTCATCGAGAAATGACATTCATCCTCAACATTCTCAAAATCGATACTATGGCATTTTGGATGATATACTTGAGTGTGACTTTAATTCCTTCAAATTAGTTTTGTTCATTGTCAAATGGTACAGGCTACGATTGAATAAAAATGATCCTAATAGAACTGTTATTGAACATGATAATGGTTTTATAGTGCTAAATACAAGGTCATTTGAACCAGTTGGGGATGAGCCCTATGTTCTTCCAAGCCAATGTGAGCAAGTATTTTACTCAAAGGTTCCACATAAACCGGGTTGGTCATTTGTTGTTAGACATGATCCAAGAGGAAGGCTGATAAAGTATATAATGTGATGGAAGAAGAAGATATCGAAGAAGAAGATACCAAAGAAGTAGAAGATGAAGTGGATGATGAAGTGGATGATGATCACGATCGACAGTTTCTCAATGATGATGAAGAAGAAAAAGAAGAAGAAGAAGAGGGTGATGGTGATGGTGATGGTGATGGTGATGGCGATGGTGATGGTGATGGTGATGGTGATGGTGATGGTGATGGTGATGGTGATGGTGATGGTGGTGATGATGATGGTGAAGACGTTGATGATGATGATGATGATGGCGATTGTTTATTACCTATGTGATGGATGGTGATTTATGATACATATGTGATGGATTACATGTTTATGATGACACATGATATGTGATGCTAATTGTGATGCTCAATTACATATATGATGACACATCATGTGATGCTTCTGATGCTTCTGATGCTTATGATACGTATGTATTTATTTTTTATCAACTTACAAATGTAGTAATGCTTATGATGCTCAATGATGGTATTGATTTCAGGTATAGTCCCTGTGTGATGTTGTCACCCTTGGTGGGAACAGGTCGTTGACTACAGACATCGTCAACCATTTAGTTGAGGATCCTGCATAGTCTACATAAAGTAAAGGTAAGGAATTAAAAAATTTACAATGATTTTGATGACAACATCTTTTTATTATTTAATACTCTTTTTGTCTACAAAGTTCATGTTGTTCATGTTGTGTACTATGTAATTTCGCTAACATTTTTTATACTTTTTCTTTGTCATAGGCTGACATGGATCCATCACATATCGCAGACAGAGATGTAGCTTGCGACACTTCTATCGAGTAGGTAAACCTCATTGTAATTGTACAAATTAGATAGAAGCAAACTATTACATTATTATGTTCTTTTTTTTAGTGATTTATACTAATTTTGTAATTGTTAATGATATTCTTAACACAGACGGATGTTCGGGGAAAGGGAAAGGGAATTGCAGTACCTGAGCACCTTTCTATGGATGTGGAATCATTAGGGTTAAGCAATGATGACCTTGAAGATCCTACAGACCTTGTGAAATTCTTTAAAATGCCTCTTATATAAATTAGAGAGAGATTGTTGCTTTGGCAGCCGTGCATCCTACCACTGATGAGATACAACAGAGGGTGGAATTATTGTTTAAGACAGGAGAAAACTTGCAATTAAGCAATAATGAAAGCTTTAATTATAACAAAAGTTCAATAATGGTTTATATTTTATTCTCTTTTATGTCATTAACTAAAATATGTACTTATTGTTTTTACAGCAATTTATCTGCCCTCATGAAAGTCATTCCCACGATCAAGGTGTTGCAGGATCTTCATGTGATGACGATTTTCTTGTATTATCACTTGCTTGGCTTATCACTTTGAGTACCCAAAACACATCATACTTGATACTGTCAATTTTCAAAATAAAGGTTCATCCTTGTTTACAATTCTTGCACTTTTCATATATTTAATGTTTGATATATTTAATGTATTATTCTTTAGGTGTTGTCAATGTTACTGTGCAAATGTCACCACCGCCTCATCAGAGGTCACCCTCACCTATATTGCCGACTACAATGTTGGCAACACGTAGCATGCAGACATCCTCTAGTGCATGTCATATTGGCCCGCCCACTATTCGTAGATCCCTCTTTTGCTCTATCTTTTGTCATGTATTTATTTCCCTTCAAGCGTTCTTCCTTGAATTCTAATGCCATTTCATAGTGGATTCATTTTTTGCAGGAGGAGATGCACATGAGGATGTGCCAGAGGCAACTACTGCTGATAACATACCATCATTTCTTGGATCTTGTCGTATTGCTAGTACGGGAATGTTGCAGGCCACATTGGTGGTGAGCGACGAAGAAATGTTTCCCTTAAAGATACAAAAGGTTCCAAGTACTTTAAAATTATTATTATATATACTCTAATTATAATTTACTTTATGATCACTCGTTTTGGACTAATGATCCCATGAATTTTTTGTAGGCAATGATATTTTCTATAAACATCTTAGTGACATTGCATTGTAGATATTTGGGCCCACCATACGTAAAAGGTGGTACATCATATGTGAACTAACCCTTATCCACTTTTGATTTCATATCATTGCTATAATAGTTTTCCTTTGATCCATTTCTTGAAGTGTAATAAATGTAGATTCAGTTCATTTCTGAATCTAACAGGTTTGTTTTTGCTTTAAAAGGTGGAATGACCAAGAAATGATGAATACTAAGAGGGGGGGGTGAATTAGTATGCCAAAAATCAATGCACTAAAACACTTACACAGTCTAAAGATAAACCGGTAAAGCAGTCTAACAGTCAAACTGGTTACCACACATGCAAACCAAAATGCGAATAATGCATTCACCCACAAAAGCAATACAACCATAACACAAGATATTTGGCGTGGAAACCCAACTGGGAAAAACCACGGTGAGATGGAACTACAAGTTACTATCTGCATAATAAAAACCAGACTGGTTAAGGTCTTACAATGTTCTTCACCAGAATAGATCCTGTTAGGAATCTCAATCTCTGTTAGGAGATAAGTCCGATTAAAGACTACCTTGTTAGAGGATTTTACAAAGGCTTTCAGGCCTACCCAGTTAAGGGCTACAGACTTGTCAAAGATGTGAGTAATCAACAAGTGTTTGATCTATCTAATAGCACAAACTGCTTGATTAGATCCAGTATTGCTCACAGCTAATGCATTCCACCATTACTTCAGTCTTCTCTCTCTCTCTCAGTTACAACTTGATCTTCTCAGATAAGATCATTCTTACAACAACTCAACAATCACCTTAAACCCTAGCACGACATTAACCCTTTCAGCAACAACTTAAAACCCTAGACATGATGTTTTTTTAAAGGAATCTGATTTCATGTCGGTCCAATAGGATTACATTACAATTTCCTAGGTTCAATGAATCTAGACATACTCAGTAACACAAAACAAAAAGCACCGTCAATGTGTCGGCACCGTCAAACAATCGGTGGATTGGTAACTCATCACAAAATGTCGGTTGGTAACTCATCACAGAGTATTACCGGTTCATATAGAATACCGGTTGCCAGTTTGACAAAAATGAAGACTGGTAAGAATGTGTTGTGCTGCTTTGCTCCCTCGTACTGCTTGGGATCTACTAACTGCTTGGGGTCGACATGTCGCTTCAGACCAGGAAACACATTCTGCAAAATCACCACTAGTCTAAAGACTAGAATACAACATACTGATGGAACAAATACCGGTTGAGCACAAGCTCATACATATAAAGGGGATCTCAATACAAGTGTGTGTCCATCAATGACAATCACAACATAAATAAACAAAAATACCAACAATCTCCCCCTTTGGAATTGATGGCAACACTTAGGAAAATAAAATTTTGACATCTAAGTGTTTTACAACAAAAACTTGCCATTAACAAAATTGCTCCCCCTAAGCATATACACTATCCCTTAATCAACACAGTGTATAGAAATTTTGCATACAGAGCATAATCATTGAGACATCAGAGCATATAGCATATATCAAAATGTCAAAACCAGATACTTCTCCCCCTCTGTCAAAAGATCAAAATTTTAAAACCAAAAACCAGATACTTCTCCCCCTTTCCCAACAATGACAAAGTACCGCTGAATAACCCTATTTCCATATATATATATATATATATATATATATATATATATATATATATATATATATATATATATATATATATATATATATATATATATATATATATATATATATATATATATATATATATATATATATATATATATATATATATATATATATATAAGTTTATGACAATAATGAATAATACTTGTCAAAAACTGACTTATAGTCCTGCAAAAATTGTTTCATGGATAGAGACCAGGACTCAAGTAGGGAGGTTGCCACTTACTTCTCTGTTTGCATCTGGGATACTTGTTCCTCCATGGCATCTACTGTGCTCAGTTCCTATGTGACTATCAGGGCATCCAGGTTCAGATAACACTTATGAAGAATTTGCAATCATGGAAGTAAAACCAGTTGAAGCTCCTGCAAATCCCTAGACCGTGTACTGATCTCTTGCTCCATCTTGGCTTACTGGATCTGGAACCGGTGAACGGTTTGCCCATATGCTGCAAAGGAATCATAAGGTGTCTTAAATGTGCCCAAGTAGGATTTTAAGTCCATTTGAAGCTTTTTCTTCTTGGCTAGCACATCATCACAGAACAAATGAGGTTGACAGATTTTGCTGAGTAGCAAGTTTCCCTCATCCAAGGCATTCCTTATGTCCTTTTGATCTTTCAGCAGTTCAGTCCTAAGCTCATTCATCTTTTTCACTAGAGCAACATTAAGAGCCTTTTGGTTCTCTTTCTTGACATTGGCCTCTATTGCTTCTTCCAGACTCTGCACCTAATCATCCACTACAGTACATAGAAGTTTGAGTTGTGCTAGTGATGATTCGGTGTCAGGAAGATTAGTACCTGGGATTAAACCGGTAACGGTGTCTACAACCGCCTGAATTATGTCCTATTCCTTTTTCCTGCGAATGACTTCAAGGCGATCTTGGGCAACCTTGATGCTCTGCATAAGCTCAGACTCACTTGCAGATTGGAGATCAATAGGACTCGAGATAGCAGCCAGTTTGGCTTGGCTCCCAGTTGCCTTAGGAGTCTCCATCTGTGTGCTCTTCATTGCTTCAGCTGTCTTGTCTGCTTCTTCCTTCTTTTTCCTCTCCTTCTCTTCTTTCTCTTTCTCTTCTCTCTTTTTCTTCTCTTCCTCTTCCATCTTCTTCTTGTCTTCCTCTTCTTTCTTCTTCTCTGCTTCTTCCTTCTTCTTTGCTTCCTCTTCCTTTTTCTTCTATGCTTCCTCTTCCTTCTTCTTCTTCTCTTCCTCTTCCTTCTTCTTCTTCTCTTCTTCTTCCTTCTTTCTCTTTTCTTCCTTATCCTCTTCTTCTTTCTTCTTCCTATCATCTTCTTGCTTCTTCTTTTCTTCATCTTTTCGTTTCTCCTCTTCCTCTTTTCTCTTCTCTTCCTCTTTCTTCTTTTTCTCATCTTCATCCCTCTTCTTCTTCTCTTCCTGTTCCTTTGTCACTTCCTATGTGTCCTTAGCTTGTTCACCGCCCTATTCTGCTTGTTGCCCCTATTCAGTTCCCTCAGAAGGTATGTCCTGAGTGACATCTTCTACATCTAGGGCATCGACATCGATGGTGTCGATTGGTTCTTCCACCAGGTTTCCTTCCTCATCAAAAACCTCATCCGGTTTGGAAATAACTGGTTCTTTTTCTGCTTGGAGGTTGGCCATTCATGCTTTGTGAGCTAGAATGGCATGATTCATGTGTTGATGAGTGTCTTTTTCCACATCATCAATTCTCCCCTCCAACAGCCAGTGTCTTCTTCTCCTTGTGAAGAAGAGACCTTTATTTTGATCCAATACATCAAACAATTCTGAATTTAAGAGTTCGGGAAAGTATTGTGAAAATACTTTCTCCCTAATCTCCTGTTCCTTTTCAATGGCAATGTGCCATTTATTATCTAATGCTTTAAATAAAGAAGCCGGTGTCTGAGATTTAATCTCTGATGGCAACCGGTCATTCTTGCACAAATAAACAATGATTTCCTGTAGTATTTCCTCCTTCTCCTCATCACTAAAATCATCATAGTAATCTACTAAATCATGAAGTAATTTTCTCGTAATATTCTTAACTGTCCTTTGAAAATGTGTCAAAGGTTTGTATGAGGAGATGTCAATATTTACCGGTGTGGATGTTGTCGATTCATTCTTCTTCATCTTCTTTGTCTGTTGGGCCTTCTTTGGCTTTTCATCAGACTCAGTTTCTTCGGATTTCGGTTCATTTGTCTTAGTCTTCCTCTTTCTTTCGAAGACTTTTGCCGGTGTTACCTCCAGTTTCTTCTTTACCGGTGACCGCTTGGTCACTCTTGGAGTCGCAATGGTAGTCGGTGTCGATGCTGCAGGCACTGCCTTGGCTTTCTTTGTTGCTGGTTCTTTTCCTTTCTTAACTGATGGTTCTTCAGCCAGTGCAATCCTCTCCAAGTAGATTTCGGTCCTCTTAGCCTTTGGATCAAGAGGCGAGGCAATAAGGGTTGAGGCATACCCTTCCAGCATGTCATACATAACTTCATAGCCCATTGGCTCTACTTCCTCCATTCTAGGCTCAACAGCCTCCATTAAACATTTGTCCACCTGAATGGTGAAACAGATGTCATCTTTGTATTTCTTCACTACGTCACCTGAGATTCTTACCCTCTGACTCATCTTTCTTCTGAACTCATCAAAATATTTGTTCAGTACTTCAGGGTAGCCGGTTCCAATGGCTTGAACACTTTCCTTTATCTGTTTAGTTACCGGTTGGTCAGGAGACCACTGGACATCTCCTACTCCAGGAAAGTAGCCTTGGAAATAGAAGAACAACCCTACCAGTAGTTGTCCAAACTTAAATCTCAGTGCATTGTCCTGTTTTATTGCCTTTAGATTCAACAAGAGTTGCCTCTACATACCGGTGCATAAGTCAAAAGATGCATCCTCTTTTATCATCCGGTAAGCGGCATTTACCACTGTAGCAGATACAGAATTAATCCTGTTGGCTGAAAACATTCTGTAGCCTATCACCATGCAGGCATATTTCACCAGATCATCCTTGATAGGATTAACTGTCATACCCCGTGAATCACTGGTTGAACCGGTGAGCTTGGCTATTTTGGTTTTGCTCACCTTTCTGAGGGTTGGCACTTCCTCTGTGTTACAAAAATCGATGACTGCATGAATTGCCTGAGGCGTAATATCATGTGTCCTCTCCAGGTACATCTTGTCATCGTGGACTCAGCTCAAAATAATTCTGATGTGATCCTCTATGAAATCTTCTAGAAAATATACTGCATTATGGAATTTCTTCTTCTCTAAGATACTAAACTCCAGTTTGATCTTTTTGTCCTTGCCGCAAAATAGACCTAACTGAGTGTGAATAGCTAAAAACCCTAGGTCTTCTATTTTACAATCTATAAAATCAGAAATTCCCTCTTCAACTATGACTCCAGCCGAAACTTGTGATAAAGAATTATATTTGGACTTCCTCTAAATAAAACTTTCTGACTCTATGGATGTACTCGAACTGGTATGAGATGTGGAAGCAATTGTAGAGTATTTCAAGAACATGAAAAATACCTTTTCAAACGCGAATTTAGGGCTTCCTGATTCTGCTTCACTCCACTCTCCGTCAGTTGCCAAATCACCGCTTTGTGTTCTCCACTACCGCTTGCAAACTAGATTTGAATCTCTTTCAAGGTTTATCAATTTCTTGAAATCTTAGCTCAAATCATCTTTTCTTCGCTTTGCACTTGAAAACTTTTCTTTGCTCGAAAATAGATAGTGAGAAATGATTTGAAAAATGCATTTATACATATCTCTCACCTACCGTCATTAATGTTCCTCTATTAGGGTGTAAACCCTAATTTGCCTTTTTTACCATTTTCGGTCTTCTGCCAAGTGACAAGTATCGCATACCGATTAAGGTCTTTTACCGGTGTAAACCGAGGGTTCGAAAGCATTTCACTGTTTACTCCCCCTAAGCCTTTGAGGCTTAGTTTGCTGGTTCCGATATTTCCACACTAGGTGCAGAAACCGGTTCCTCTTCCGGCATTGTTGGTTTCTTCCTCCATGTTTTGTTCATGTCTATTTGAACTGTTTCAACATCGATTTCTCCTTCCTGAGTGACCGGTATATCATCAGATATACTTTTTCTACTTCTGCAGAATCTTGCAATGTGACCCAGTTTGTTGCAGTGATAGCAAACAAGTCCAGGTGCTCTCCAAGGTCCATTGTACATGTTTCCATTCTTCCTTCTGCATGTTCCAGTAGTGTGACCATGACCATGAGAGATCATACAATTTTCTCTCCATTCGGTTTCCGCTTGATGGCTACCGCTTCTCGATTGATGATTGAAGACATTAAAGCGGTTGTGGTTCCAGTTCACAAATGGTTCAGGACCAGTTCCTTGGGTCCTTAGAGGATATCTTCTAGTGTTATCCATCACAGACCTGCATTCAAATGCTCTATGCCCAAACTTGTTGCATGCATAACAATGACCATTGAACTTATTGGATCTAGGTACATTGTTGATAAAATATGGAAAATTATTGTAGGCTTTGCTCCTACATGCATTGGCAGTGTGTCCTTCTTTAAGACAGTTAAAGCGAACAGGTTTGAATTTTTGCTTACCTTTTCCTTTGAGTGTCGATTGCTTCTTTGATGCTTCAGCATTTGTTCCTGAGGATTCTCCTTCCTCATGTCTAGATAAACCAAGACCATTGGTATTCTTTGCCAGTCTAGATGACTCAAGCTTTTGCTCTAGCTTGACAGTACTTTTGCCAAACTTAGCAAGTATTTCCTTTGACTCAGAGAGTTCTTTGGAAATAGCAGTGTTTGTCTGCATTAGACTTGCATTTTCTGAGATGGCTAAGTTCAGTTCTCCTTGCATGTCTTCCTTTTCCATTCTACTCTCATGAAGGCGAGTAGTTAGTGCCCTAATCTCTTGTTTCAACTTGGAGATCTCATGATCTCTATCCTTTATCCGATCTTCAGCTTTTCTCCGTTTCTCAAGCTCTTGACTAAACCGAATAGTTAGTCCTTCCAACTCCTTTCTCAGGTTGGAGTTTGATTCATTCAACTTGTTTACTTCAGCTATCATGGCTTCCATATTAGCCTCATCTTCAGAACTACTTTCAGATAGCTCCATCAGCTTTTCTGCATGTTCTCTCCTTTTTGCTTGAGATGCCTTGTATTTGACCATAAGATCATCATAGGCTTGCTCAAACTTAGTGAGCCGTTGAGTAAGTTCCCTCATGGTGTATTCCCCCATATCTCTTTCCAAGTGGTTAAACTTATAGAAAGGTAGGCTCTGATACCAATTGAAGAATACTAAGAGGGGGGTGAATTAGTATGCCAAAAATCAATGCACTAAAACACTTACACAGTCTAAAGATAAACCGGTAAAGCAGTCTAACAGTCAGACTGGTTACCACACATGCAAACCAAAATGTGAATAATGCATTCACCCACAAAAGAAATACAACCATAACACAAGATATTTGACGTGGAAACCCAACTAGGAAAAACCACTGTGAGATGGAACTCACAAGTCACTATCTGTAGAATAGAAACTAGACTGGTTAAGGTCAGACCGGTTAAGGTCTTACAATGTTCTTCACCAAAACAAATCCTGTTAGGAATCTCAATCTCTTTTAGGAGATAAGTCCGATTAAAGACTACCTTGTTAGAGGATTTTGGATTCACAGGTGTGAACCACCTTGTTAGAGGATTTTACAAAGGCTTTGAGGCCTACCTGGTTGAGGGCTACAGACTTGTCAAAGATGTGAGTAATCAACAAGTGTTTGATCTATCTAATAGCACAAACTACTTGATTAGATCCAATATTACTCACAGCTAATGCATTCCACCATTACTTCAGTCTTCTCTCTCTCTCTTAGTTACAACTTGATCTTCTAAGATAAGATCGTTCTTACAACAACTCAACAACCACCTTAAACCCTAGTATGACATGAACCCTTTCAGCAACAACTTAAAACCATAAACATGATGTCCATTTAAAGGAATCTGATTTCATGTCAGTCCAATAGGATTACATTACAATTTTCTAGGTTCAATTAATCTAGACATACTCAGTAACACGACACAAAAAGCACCATCAATGTGTCGACACTGTCAAACAATCGGTGGATTGGTAACTCATCACAAAATGTCGGTTGGTAACTCATCACAGAGTATTACCAGTTCATATAGAATACCAGTTGTCGGTTTGAAAAAAATGAAGACTGGTAAGAATGTGTTGTGCCGCTTTTCTCCCTCGTACCGCTTGGGATCTACAAACCGCTTGGGGTCGACATGCCGCTTCAGACCGGGAAACACATTCTGGCAAAATCACCACTAGTCTAAAGACTAGAATACAACATACCGATTGGAACAAATACCGGTTGAGCACAAGCTCATACATATAAAGGGGATCTCAATACAAGTGTGTGTCCATCAATGACAATCACAACATAAATAAACAAAAATGCCAACAAGAAAAAAGGTTAAAAGATGAATTGACAAACCAAATGGTTGAGTGGTTTGGAAATGACACCTTTGACAAAACCAAGCTCCTTGAAAAAGCTGGCACATATCTAAAGTATGTGAGGGACCAATACAAGACCCATTTGGAGAGAAACCTAAAGTATGAGCATCCCCCCATGATTCCAGAGAGGGAGTGGAAGGACCTGATATTGGATGCCAAGGAGAGAATTGAAAGGAAAAAAGGAAATACACAACTAGACGCCAGAAGAAGGTATGGGATACTATTAAGAATGTAATTATGTACTAATTAATTACTCTTTATATTTATATAATCTAACATATTTCAAACTTTTTATAGACTGAGTGACACGTCAAAGGCAACCAAGCCAAGGCAAGAAAAGAATGGGCAACACAAACTCGGTTCTGGTGGTTACATGAAACTTGCAGCATGAATTGTAAGTATCTCATGTAAACAAAATATTGCATCAAAATATTAATAAATCGCAAACGTTTTTTTTTTTATCAAACAATGCAAGCAAAATTCATGGTACCAAGCAAAAATGCAGGGCTCTGAATTCAATAGAGTGCCCACAGAAGATGACAAGAGAATTGCCTACCAGCAAGGCTATTCAGCTATGGTTGATCGACTATGAGAATTGAGTGGGCATACACAACATTCGAGTGCATCCGTCACACGGGTAAATATGGTAAATGGAAGTTGTTTCAAATTGAATACTTTACCAATAATCTAATTGATGTTGAGTTCCAACATAAAGTGACTATATTTGTTTTAAATAAGCAAGCAATGATAACAATGTGCATGTCATTGGAATGCAGCTTGCTAATTGTGAAACACCACCTGCACATGAAGGTCCGGATGTGCATCCCAGTAGTGGAGGTATTCATTTGCTATTCAAATTTATTTATTTAGCTATTAATACAAGTATATATATCTTAATTTGTAATTAGAGTAGTAATTAATGTAACCTTTTTTGTTAATATTTTAGCGCATGTAGTCGGTGGTGAGCAAGTGGAGCATGATCTAGGTACACAACCTCAAGAACGTGATGTTCCCCACTCAGGTAAAGAGGGCCATTGTTATTGCTTTAAAAAAATATAATTGTAATTGGTGTTCAGCATTAATGTAACCTTTAGCATTTCAACTCCAGATGATCTAGAGGGTGTTCAGCATGTTGAGGTTGAGGCTACACAAAATGATGTAGCCCCATCAGGTAAAGAGCGCAACAATTATGTTCTCTAAATTAATGAAATACTTGTAACAATAATTTTTTTTTTTTTGAATTTAACCCATTTCTTTGTTATTGCAAAGGACCCCCCTTCGCTTCAGTGTCCTCGTCCTCAGTATAGGACTAGGCATACATTGAGATCATGAGCAGTTGGTGGAACATCTACTGAGGGGGGAAATGATGAAGAAACCGATGTTTCACTTAGTCTTTTCATAGCTTCAAAGAAAAAACAAAGAAAGAAATGATTGTAATCTAATTAATTTGATAATGACTGATTTTTATGTGTTAGTGAATGTAATTATGTGCTAATTAATGGTTATGGATGATATGTGTTAATTAATATTGATGAATGTTGCGTGTTAATTAATGTTAATCAATGTTATGTGTTAATGAATGTTATGTGATATTAATGAATGAATGCTATATTTTATTAATGGTAGAAATAATTAATGAATGAATGTTTTAAGATGTTAACAGGGAATTTAGAGTGATGTTAAGGGGGGGGGGAGGGGCCAAATGAGCTTCCACCTTCACGTGGTTGGCCCTGTTAAGTAGAGAATATTAAACTATTCTCGAAACCAAGCGAAGCTCAACAAGGTAACACACTTTTCAATATTTCATTATGTTGCACAGTTAATATTATTGAATAATGTATATTGAATCTTAATTGTAGGGTGCAAGTGGAGCCAACACGAACAACGACACCACAAGTTGTTGGGTATAATGAACTCCCATATTGTCTTGTCTATACACGAACAATATGAGTTGCTTCTAGTGTTGATATCCAAGGTAGGACTACAAAAGTTATGAATATGCTTCATCCTTGTAAGTTTTTTTATTACTTGTAAGTAATGAATATGCCTCATCCTTGTAAGTTTTTTTATTACTTGTAAGTCATGAATATTGCCCTTTAGTTGATTAAAATTAAATGAAAATCTTTAATGAATACACAAAACTATATACATATGCAGGTGCACCATGGTTGAGATGGTCCAACTCCCTAGTCTCACTCTACGACTAAGCTCATGCCATATCTAAATCAAAGACATATCAAATACATGGTCGGTGGAAAGCTGCAAAATGCCATTTTCATACATAAGCTAGACATACACAATTGGGCAAAATCACCAAGAGAACGGTAAAAAGTGTGTTTCAGATTGTATCATGGATGCTTTTAAGGATTGTATCATGGATGCAAAAAATCTCTTCATTAATCCTTGACTCATGATTGCTATAATACTTCTTTAGACTTCTCATGTCATTTGTTGCACTTCTTCACTATTTTGGACTGAGTTTCAACTATGAATTTGCCTTGACTTATGACTGTACCTAGCTTTGTCCTATCTTTGTAAGCTTCCTCTTTGAATTGTGTTTGTAGCTTTGATAGTACCTTTTTAATGTTGCACTATTTGTAAGGAGGACAACTCCTAATGCATGTTGAAAATTGTGTTCTAGTGACTGAGACTAACCTAATGCATTGCAGAATGGCATAAATTGCCAGGATGGAGATATAGCAGATGAGTTCAAGATTGTTGTTGTAGAAATTATTCGATTTTTATGCTTGAAATATATGTATATACACTATTTATAGCCTACTCTATATTTCCTACTCAGCTACTCCTATTGCTTTAAAATGAAATGTGAACTGATGAATTGTATTGTATAGATGATTGGTGCCTTTCTTCGCTGTTCAATTGAAATAACCCTAAATTACCCAAATGAAACCAATAAAATATTTGGAAGCATACTAGAAGACAACACAAATTTTAGGCTCAAAGTTAATGGTATGTATATTTATATTCAATTTGGAAAATCTTACAAAACCTAGATAGTCTTCTATGAAACACTAGAAAAAACGCAAATGAATTTCTGCAGAGTTTCTTTACAAATTCTTGTGATCATTTTTCCTCTGTCCTAGTATCCATTTATAACATTATGGATGCATACAAGCTTCAGACATCCCTAAGGAAAATTAGTTACAACCATAGCTTCTTTCAAGAAGCAGTTACAAGTCTTTTTCTGTCTCAACGGCCTTTTCAGTTGGTAACTCTTCTGCAACATCTTCTAACTGTCCCGGAGCATCTTCCAACTATTCTGGAGCATCTTCCTCTTGCACCGCATACCTTTTGGTCCACTCTTGGAACACATCATCAGTAGGCCATGAGTAGCCAACAATCTTTTTCTCTAACTTAAGTAACCTTTTCCAAGAGTTTCTTATTTTCCTCACCTCTGATTCCAAAAAATCGTAATGTGATTTTTATCTTTTCTATCTCCTCAATTGTTTTAACAAACAAAGAGGTGTCATCTTTGTTAACAATTTCATTTACCCTCAAAGACAAATTAGCTCCCAGCTCATCAAGCCATACCTATTTGTCCTTCAACTGATTTTGGCTAACAAAACCCCCAGGAAATAATTCAAATTTATGCTCAGTATATTCTTTCATGTACAAGTTAGCTTTCCTCTCTACATTGGCTCTTCCTTCTGCTAACTTGGTCAAACCTTTTTCCAACTCACATGTGGATTTGATAGTAACATCAGATCCTGCTTCATCATAGGATGCACACATAAGTTCTAAATCCACTTCTCTTGGCATCCACTTATTCAAAATAGGCTCTAAAATAGCCTTGTCCTCATTTAACTCACATAGAGTGTCTAAAATTATTTTCATATTAGTGTGCACAGTGGGGGCCTCTACTGTATTAGTAAAACTCAAAATGGTGGCCTTTAACTTATCTTCATACTTACTTGCAAACAAGGCTTGAGCTTGTTTCATTTTTTCCAACTCATGTTGAAAAGTCTCAGCTGGTTGAAAACCAAAAGGCATAGGAGAAGGGGGGAATTCTATAATAGGACTGGTAGGTGGAGGTCTTGCTGGAGAAGAAGAGATCACCAGGGTAGAGGACTCACCTCCTTGGTGTTGTCCTACCAACTGACTCTGAAGTCTAGCAATAATAGTATCCCTGTTGGCTACCTCCTTTTTGGCTTCATTATAAGCCTTTAAAATTGTCTCCAACTTGACTTGGAGATCAGCTTTTTCCTTTGCTTCTTTCTCTGCTACTGCCACATTAAACTTTGCAGTTTCTAAGACTGTACTGGCAGCTTCTACCACCCCTGTATCCTGGACTCTTTTTTCTATCATACCTCCTAGAACATTAGATCCCGAGGTATCTTTCCTTCTTCTACTTTCATCCCTCTTGAGGGACCACATGACCAGAGAAGAATTATCTTTGCTAAATGTCGCTCCCTTCATTGGCTTGGTTTCTTTTCTAACTACTTCAAGAACCAATGCGTCTTCTATATCCCATTCAGGGAGGATTAGAACACCAGCCTTTGACACCATCTCTCTTCCAGCTTCAGGAGTGATAGCTTTGAATTCAACCATCATTTCTTGTTTAACCTCTTCTTCCACTAAATTTGTATCTTTGTGAGGTTGCTCACTCATTCTCTTTTCACATCTAGCCTTGAATTGTTCAGTGTTTTGTTTCCATACAAATTGCATGAAAGCCCCTGTTGTGACAAAATTGTTGTCAGCTAGAAACTCTTCACTAGCTTGTTTGACTGTGAGGTCTAATTCCTTTCCCTTTAGCTCACCATCAGTTATATTCATTTCAGCACTAGGTGGCTCTTCTGGCATTCCCTCTTGGGTCTCATCATAGGTGTATGCAATTTCACCGAGACTCCCTAACTGTAGCAATTGTTCGGCCACTACTTGCTCATCTCCTATGTGAATAGGGGATTGAGATGGAGAGTATTGAGGCTCATCAGTTTCAACTTCCTTCCCTACTCTTTGCCTTTAGGGGAATCTTGAATATCAATGACATCTTCAATGGCCCTTTTTCCTCTTGAAGTGGAAGGCTCACTTGTCACTGGCATCATCACAGTATATTTAGATTTTTTATGCATCATATAATTACCAGGTGGGATAGCCTTAGCAAAGGCGGGCTTTGCTAAGACCAATTTAGCCCTATCAGGATCATTTTACATTATAGCCTCCCTTTTTTCTTTCAGGGTTTGCATTAGGTCTTCAAAATAAAGAATTAAGAATTTAACCTTCTCTTCAAAAGGGGTAAAACTAGAAAGAGGTTCATAGCTAGAATCAAATTGATGAATAAAATCAAGTCCTCTTTTGTATGCAACCCACTTCTCCTTTCTTAATTCTTGCTCATCTAAGTTGAATTCATTTCTAATTAAATCTCTAGGAAATTGAAATTGGTGAGGCCTACTTTTACATACTACCCTCTTTCTAAACATGCCATTGAAGAAATCCGTAGGGTCTGCACACCTTGAAACTACAATTGACAACATATATGGCCTAAATAATTCTTCAAAGTATTTCCAGCCACCTTTGGTAATTACAAAATGATGGGCCATGGTAATAGTTGGGAAAATGGTCCCTTTACCCCTATTGGTCAGCTCGGCCTCTTGTACTCCTCCAATCTTTCTCAACACTTCTGCAATCCCTATCTTCAATGGGACCTGATAGGGCAATAGATAGGGGGTTCCTCTGAAGCCATATACTCTGAAAATAATAGAAACAGGGTACAAATACATGTCTCCCCAGTTGTGAACAATTTTGATATCTTCTGCAAACTCTTTAGGCCTAAGGAATTCCAAAAGAGCCTTAGGAATCCTAGGGTTTTCTGCACATAAAAGAACTCTAATCTTAGATGCAAAGAATCTATCAAACTTCATAAAACTATCATCCTCTCTATCCCAAGATAGAACAGTGCTCCAAAGTTGCACAGGCATCTCCTCTTTATCTTTAACCTTGACCAAATTCATATCTTTTGCAAAATAATCAGCACCTTTGAACAAAAACATGTGCATTAATAGGGAGTACCATCCAAATGGCCTATCCACCTTACCATTTTTAATCCCTACAAGCCTTGCATGAATAGAATCAGTGAGGTATGCGGCAAAATCAAATGTTATTGCCAAGGAAGGGTTTAGAATTTGGGCAATCATCAGCATATAACGGGTTGGCATATGTTTCTCAGCATCTTCTCCAAAGATCTGACACAGTGTCCAATACATACCCTTAGCTCTTAAAGTAAACAAATTCAGGGAAAATGGTTCCATTGTACTGGGGCCTACAACTGTTAACCCTCCTTTTTTAACAAAGAATTCTCTCAATGGGCCACTCCTAAGATGATCTCTTTGTGCATTGTAGACTTGAGCTAATGCTTCAGAATCAATAGGCTCAAGATAATTTGAAGCTTCACTAAGCTTGAAAATATTTCTAAACTCATCATCTTTGATTTCAACTAGGGTTGATCCCTTTATATTTCTGACACATCTGGCAGTAGGGTCATAATTATGTGCGATCAAGGTCAACAAATCTACATCCATGAACACACCAGGGACCACAAGCTTCCCCACATCCAGTTCCCAGATGCTATTCAAAGGGGCAGGGGCATGTCTTTGACCAAAACCAACTTTAAAAAGACTTAGACCTGATATCCCTATTCCGGGGTCCCTTAACCAATTTTCAAACGAGGGTTTTTTGGTACTAACTCTTTGGCCCTAGCCCCGACATTAGTTGACATGGTTAACTTCTCTAGAAAGTCATCATAGATGTTTCTGTCCTAATAGTTCACCTTTCCTGTCAATTCTTGTCTAGGTGCCATTTTGAAAGTATGCAACTATGCCAATTATCAATCAAAGCAGTTCTTTAATAGAACAAAACCACAATTCAACAATTTTCAAGCAATGGGTAAGCAAAGAACAAGAAAACCTGATTTCAGCTTGAAGAATTCTGCTCTGCACCAACTTTCTCTGCAACAACTTCTTTGAAATGATACCTTCATTCAATTGATGAGAGAGTATATATGGCAATTGGGCTTCTTAACTGCAACATTAACACCGCATGCTTCGGTCGTCCCTTAATGTCACATGCTTCGACCATCCCTTCAGAATTGAATTCATGAAAGAATTCAAAAATTTGGCTCCAACGGGTCAAAACTATCCTGAGTATTTTTTCTTTTCGCTCTTTCACTATTTCGCAGAGCATAAAACCCTTGCATGTTCATCTAGCAAAGTCATGCCAACCGTCCGATCAGATAGAACTTGCACTGCTTTTACCTTTTGACTTTTCCTCATCCGACAACGGGCTAAAATTCCTTTAGCTATTTCGCGAACGGTAACCATCGTGCACTTTAACCCAGCAAAACCGCACTAGCCGTCCGATCAGATAGAACTTGATCGGTCTTTATCATGTCCTGACCTGACAGTTTACCTCACTAACCACACACCAAGCGGTTAAGGCTAACAGTCTTCGCTATTTTGCAAACAGTAACTGTCCTGCTCCTTCGGGCTATGAAATAGCACCCACCGTTGGATCCTCCTCGAGATACCCACTCTTTAACAACTTTAATCCGGTAGATGTGGGCCCTCTAATTCAGCGCTATCCACCCTGGCATTCGATCTCCTAAGAAACTAACGTGGCAACTTCTTACTTGCCAAAAAACTTTGTAGTCTCCTCGAAACTCATATTCTCATCGAAATCTTTTTGTTGTCCACCAGGTTTCATGTTGAAGAGACTTTGGACTTCGGTGACTTCTTTTGTCCTCCCATCGAAACTCATATCCTTATCGATATCATTCATCGATGTAGTTTTCTTCTATTTTATCGATATCACTTTTTCGATGAGAATGCTTCTTTCGGTGAATCTTCTTTATCTTGCATCGATGATATTGTTTCTTCGAAAGCCTTTTCTCATCGATGGGGGCCACCTCTTCTTTCTTCGATAGCTTTTGATGGTGAGACCATCTCTTTCATTGAGTCTTTTTGCGTCGATAATGTTATATCCTCGAAGACTTTTCCACTTTCGAAAAACTTCCATGGGATCCACTTCTAAACTGCCACCTGTGCCTGATAGGTCACCTCTTCGTTGGCGGTATGATTCAATCTATCTGTTGGGCCCACCACCTGGTCGCCAAGTTTATTCTTTGATTTACTTAACCTCGAGGCCACATGTGACTTTCTGATTTGCCACCTAAACCACCTAGACCGCTAACTGGACTGCCATGTCATTTCGCTACTTCGCGAAGGCTAAATCTCGAGAACCTTTTGGTCACGAATCAATGCGGGCCGTTGATCATTCTCTGAACCAACCACTCTTTACTCTTTGGAAAACCTGCCTGCTTCTGAAACCCACCACTTTTTTCTATTTCACGGAGGGTAAAACTCGATCATCTTCATCCCACGAAACCACGCGATCTGTCTGATCAAAAGAGAAATGATCGGTCTTTAACTTTAGCTTTACTACCGCGTGGACCCACTTTCATTTTCGCCATTTCGCGATAGGTAACTCACGATCATCTTCATCCCATGAAATAACGCGGGCCGTTAGATCTCAGGGACTTGCACTGCTTTTATTCCTTCTATTGACCACCTCGCCTGAGCCTACCATCTTTTCGCTACTTCACAATACGTAAACCACGAGCATCTCCCGGCTATGAATCAATGCGGGCCGTTGGATCAACAAAGAGTTGCATGACACTTACAGGGCCCGATAAACATTAGAAAAAAGGCAAAGTAATAGGCGTATAAAATTTAAAATATTTAAGGGACCACCTATGTAAATAACAATGGGGGGACACTTCTCATGACAAACGGACCCATCACTTAAGTGGTAAAAAGTAAAACAAAATTAGAACCAAGTTTTTACTTAGATAGTTTGAAGGTTAAAACTTAAAACCCTTAAACCTTCCCATTGGCTTACAACAAAACAGAGGTAACAAGGCCAATACCAGACTCAAAATTTCAACAAAATTAGCCAATTATGGACTGAGAACATCCATTTTTTAAAACAGTGATAATAGGACCATCTCTTTCGGTGAGTCTTTTTGCACCGATAGTGTTATATCCTCGAAGACCTTTTCTTGTCGACGAGAACCATCTCCACACTCCTCGAAATCTTTTATCGATGGAGTTATTGTCTTCGATGAGTCCTTTCTGAAGTTGATTGGTGTTTGCTTTCTTCGATGCCCCTTTTATATCAATGAGACATTGTTGGGTCTCATCGATACTGTTTGAATCTTAGATACTTCGATAGAATGCTTTTAGACTTGTTTGATAACTTATGGGTTATTACGGTATCAATGAAAATGATGATTTCTTCCAAAGAGAGATGGCTTCTATGATTTAATTTCTCAAATCAAGATATTTTACTTAATTTAGATTTGATTCTCAATAGAATGACTCCACTATCACCAATCTATCTTGAAGATTTGACTACTCTTTAGATTATGATTATGACTGTCATGATATTTCATGAGACTGCTCTATCCCCATATGAAACCCTTTGTTCCCAAAAATCAATGCTTTGAACTTGACTGCAACTTTATAGTGATCACTATCTTTGTACAATAAGCTTGCTACTTTCTCAACTTTTGATATATTGGAGGCTCCTAGGATGGTTTCTATCTTATAGTCACAATACCTTGCTATAATTTGTAGCTATTGTGTGTTTATTTGTTTTCCACTCTTAACTCATAGTTCAACTGAATATGGTTCATCTTGGAATCAATGCTTATCGCTTATAATCAGATTATAACCAGTCTCCATGTTTGCAAGACCTAAAGAAGGATTCTTATCATCAATTAGATGCATACTTTTGGGAATATAGAAAGACAAAAAAATATATTAGAACCGTATTTTTTGTTGAGTCATAATATGATGTGCTAATTTAGCTAAATAAGGGAACCAATGTTGTATTAGGTTTAATTCCATGATGACAATTGAAGCTTGTTAGAGATAGGGGATTTGTAGCAGTTGGCTTAGGTTATGTCACAATCCTATGAAGGTCCTTATAAACCGTTAATGTCAGTAGACATGAGACTGTTATGTAACGAATTGGATCGGCTAAACCTAGAAGTTCTATAACCAATGAATCAACTGACTCAAGTGTATGTTAATTATCTTATGATGGTCATTTATGACCGTTATTCTTAGTAGACATTAAGCAGTTCGCTAGATAGTTGGTTAGTAAACCAGTGAGTTAGTTGGCTCAAGTGTATGCCAAATGTGGAATATTACATGTGGTATCAGAGCAACCAAGTTCGACATTGAACCTCAGGGTTTCCACCTATAAACAAAACTATATACATATGCAGGCGCACTATATAGAAAACTATATTCGCAAGTAAATCTTTTATTTAAATCCACAATATGAAACACAGAGTTTTACTGGAAGAACACAAGTAACCTTATCTCCTTTAGATAATATCACAAGCAACTGCCTATAGAAAGATGCAGTAATCCACAGCATATACACAAAGGAAAGACAACTAATTATATTATGTATGTTCGCAAAATGGTACAATAGTAAGCCTGAGGCTATATTCTACTTCTTCTCTAATGATCCTTATTGTTACAAAAGTTCCCTCATTTATATGACGGTATACATTGTCACCACGCATTGTGGCTTTTCAGCAGATAACTATTAATTAGCACTTTTGTTAACAAACTAGAAGATAAACAAGTTTAGCATTCCTATGTGTTCAATGTACTTATCATCTTTATACATTAGAACGTCATTGTTTAGTGTCCTCATGTCGCTTTCTATCTGGAAATGATTGGATAGAATATGGTTAACACAAAGTAACAATTCTTTCTCCCGATCCAACTCTGCTACTGCTCGATTATTCTCATCAATGAACTCTTGTTTCCACTATTCGAACGATACTAACTCACCATTACTGTAAAAAGAGGGCACCCTAGGGGTATTCCCATCGTCCAGCCTCTGAAGCTCTTTCCTTAATTGATTTGCCAATTCATCATGGGACTTCAAGTAAGCCTCGGCTTCAATTTTCTCACCTGGAATAATCAGATTGTTGTCATTCATCATGTCTCCCAACCGAGACCTGAGCCTTTCATGCTCTTTCAAAGCTCTGACTGTTCCAGTGTATGTTTTCCAATAGATTTCTGCAACTTGCATCATACTTCTGAACCTATGTTCAATAATCTCCAGAATCAACTTATCCATCTTTTGTTGTACCTTTTCTACTTGCCGAGATGTCTTTTCGGCCCTGTTCCTCCAATACACAGCGTCTGTCAAGGCATCCATGGCATCTCTGTCAACACCGTATGTCATCCCTATTTGACTGGTACCTGTATCAATCTGAAGCAATCTTGCTTGTAGCCTCTATTTTTCTTCATCGGTTTTCTCATATAGGCTTTTGTATGTAGAATTTTCTCAGACCAGAAACTCTATCTGATCTTAGTTCAGTTTAGCAACATCCAAATTTGTTTGGCAGTTGATCTAGGGTCAGTCTTTCCAACCTGCTGCACCATAAAATGTCCAAAAGCTTCTTTTGTATCAACCAATATAGGTCTTTTATCTTTGGGATAGATAGCCCACTATAGAAGAGCCTTCTGATCTGGATCATATCCTGATCCTCTAAAGAGTTTATCAATCTCTTTTAGCATCATTTGCCTACTTGGGTCCTGTTTCTTGAGGAATCCATCAAACAACAAGGCAGAGTTCATGTCCCATCCAGAGTATAATAGCACACCAGCTTCCTTAAGCAATTGTCTTCCCTTCTCAGGTGTCATTTCTCTCGTCACAAGATCCATCTCCTCTTGTAACTTTTGAAGCTGCTACTCTTCTTCACTATTTCTCATGTTATTCCTAATTTGAGATCCTTTATGTTGATAGAGGAATGAGGTGAACTCCTTGGAAGCAATGAAGTCACTATCAGCAATGGAATCCTCATGCTCCAGGAATCTGATGTCAGCCACTTCTCAGGCATTTAGTTGTCCTATTGCCAAGTCTATCGGTGTATCCTCTTCATAACCAAGGGGTAATCCTCTCGAGGAGTGAATGGAATGATGCCAGATGTGGAACCAGGAGACATATGAGCCAAAGGCTCTGTATTCCTAATAGTATCAATGTAATCCCTAAAAACATGAGGCGAGATTCCCTCAAGTATTTCCAATTCATGCTCCACAAGTTTGTTGGCCAACTCCAAGGGGTCTTCAATCTTTTGTAGCACGTTCTCATCCATTTTCCTTCTAAAAAGCTTCCATTTATAAGCCTGCATTGCTTTCTCAAACTTTATTCGCTTCACTCTGGCCGCTTCTCTACCAATGTTCTTAATGAGGTCATCTGGTAGGTAAGATTTATGCTCTCCAGCCTTCAGCTTTTGTGATGACCAGGCTATCCTTATGTATCCTTCAGGATCAAAATTGGGCCTTGGATCCCCCATAGCCATGCCATAATAATTCAATTTTGTCTACAGCAGGCCATAACTCTTTGAACTTTTCACAATAAAATCTGAAAATACTAACAACCTAGGTACAATTGATTGTTTCCCATGGCTTGTCAGATATTCTATACTCGCTATTGACAGTTGCCTCACAATTTCCAGACAAGCCACTCTGTTAGGGACTGTAAGTGGTAGTAAGTATGGTCTCCCTCCAAACCCGTATACCCTGACTTGTGTGCAGTCTGAAAAACAATACCAATCTCCCCAATTGTGTTCAATTGAGGGATCTTCAGCGAAATCTTTTGGTCTTAGGAATCTTTGAACCTCTAGTGCAAGGGCATGATCACACGGGCATCCCAACAGTCTATATAATGGCTTGACAAAGAACTCCTCAAAATGCCAATATTGATTATTCGCATACCTCTGGTCCCATGAAGAAACCCAAAGTTGCACTAGTTTTCTCATCCCAGCATTGTCATATGTCCTGACACATAACTCTTCTGGCCATAACCCTTCATCTTGGCCCACATATAATAGCATATGCATAAGTAACGAATAATGCTTGAAATGAACATTGATGACATCCCCCTTTAACTTTTCTAACCCATGATTCAAAACCTCAACCAAATAAGCAGAAAAATCAAAGGAGCGGGGGTCCTTAGACTGCAAATCGACACAAATGACCATGGCTGCAACATCCATCAAAGGATGGGCTTTTATCCCTAGAACTTGGGCAACACAGTAATAGGTATACTTGAAATATGGATGGAAAGAGTTGACATCATAGGGAGCTTTGTCATCCTGACCTAGTGGCACTAAGGACCCTGCATTCCTAGGTCTATGTATAGGGAGTCTCCACGTTTTGTAAATGTGCTCTAGGTTAAAATATTCACTTCTTAACTTCTTGAGGTCAATAAATTCTTCAAATCCCCAATCCAACTCGAACACGGTGTCAATAACCTCTTTCTAATTGCAAGAATTATCTCACCCATGTAGTTATATATGGTCCTGGTTTTAAGGTCATAATTGTTTGCCAATGCCTTCATGAGCTCCACATTCACGAATACATTAGCCACAGCTAACCTTCCTAAGTTCAATCACCATAAATTGTTGATATGTTGAGGGGCAACTCTTTTGTTGTACCCATATATGAATAATTCATACCCTCTCAATTCTATCCATATGTCTCCAAGATCCTCAAATCGGTCCTCCAGGCCTTCCTCATCAGCTCTAATCTTCTTGGACCCCAAACTGGATGATGGCCACTGGTCAATCAGGTCCTGGGCCAAAGAATGCCCTTCCCTTTTCTGTCTTTTAGGTTTTTCTTCTGCAGTGATAGCTTCTTTTCCCTTTCTGGTCTTATTAGTTTTAGATGATGATTCCATTTGAATTTTAAAAAAGAAGTTTGTGTGCAAACAACTTACTTTGAATTATTGAGCTTTATCTGTGAATTCACCCAATTCCTGCTTTCAGTTTGTCGCCTGTGAATTCCTTAATGTTGTGTCCTTTGATGTTGATCCACTACTTATGGCGTATTTAATCAGTTAGTAATGGCGGTTTGGACAATGGTCACTCGGGCACGCATTTGAATTTAATGGCAATGTGACCTTCCGTGGGATTTGTTTCTTATTTTGGCAGCAATCAATAATCATTTCGATGAGGATATGTCTTTCGATCATTTGTTTCTTTAGTCCATCAATCTCTTTGTTTCTATCAACAATACTTGTTTCAAATATTACTTTGATCAAGTATTTTTTCCCTTCATCGAAATATTGTATTCAGTCAGTATGGTTGTCTCCTTATTGAAACATATCTAATATCCATCGGATCTTATGTCAAAGAAACCTTGGGCTTCGGTGCGCTCCTTTATTTTTCCATTGAAATACTTCTTTCATCAATATCACTATGCCCCGTCGATGAATGAGTTGAGGAAATAATACTATCGGTGCAACATAAAAAGGACCCCCCGAAAGGAGTGTTTTCATCGAAAGAATAATATCGATCCAAATTTAAAAGGTATCGATGAGACCCAGCGATGTCTCATCGATATAAAAGAGCCATCAAAGGAAGGAAATACCGATGAATTCCAGAAAAGACTCACCGAAGATAATAACTTCATCGACAAAAGATATCGAAGAAAGAAGAGAGGGTCTTCATCGACGGGAAAAGTTCTCGAGGAAATAATACTATCGGTGCAACATAAAAAGGACCCACCGAAAGGAGCGTTTTCATCGAAAGAATAATATCAATCTAAATTCAAAAGGTATCGATGAGACCCAGTGATGTCTCATCAATATAAAAGAGCCATCGAAGGAAGGAAATGCCGATGAATTCCAGAAAGGACTCACCGAAGATAATAACTTCATCGACAAAAGATATCGAAGAAAGCAGAGAGGGTCTTCATCGACGGGAAAAGTTCTCGAGGAAATAATACTATCGGTGCAACATAAAAAGGACCCACTGAAAGGAGCTTTTTCATCGAAAGAATAATATCGATCCAACAAAAGGAAGCTATATCGATAAAAGATATCGATGAGGATATAGGTTTCGAGGAGGTTAAAAGGCATGTTCTCGATATGCGTGGTTTTGCCGATGTAACTTTATCGGTGAGATAATAGACTCATTCATCGACAGGGCATAGTGATATCGATGAAAGAAGTATTTCGATGGAAAAATAAAGGAGCACACCGGATCGATGAGACCCAGCGATGTCTCATCGATAGAAAAGAGCCATCGAAGGAAGGAAACGTTGACATCGATAATAAATATTTTTTTTGATAAAAATTATCATCATCAGAATTACGACGACTACCAAGCTTTCGACCGACGATGTAATCAGCGAACATACAACGTCGGTAGAGTCCATTGGATTGTCATATTTCCGATGGGTATGGCATTGTCGACCAATCCGACGCCGAGTTTTCGACGGTTGATTTTGTCGGCACTCCAACGAAAATTCATCGCAAATCCGACAAACGGCTGTCAGAAATCAGCTCCAAATGTACTAGTGAGAGAAATGTGATGCTAGACACTTTGTCTGTTATTCATCTTCCCAAGCTAAGAGGGAGTGTTGATACTTAATAGCTTTGGTAAGATAAATGATTGAATGGGAGATAAATGAAGTCTCCCATTCAATCATCTATCTCATCGATAGATAAATCCAGATCTCTAATGATTATTCCTTTATCTATAATTTCTCTTCTTGTTTTGTTACAGTCAATTACGTTACTCATGCAAACTGATCGAGTACAAACTATTAAGCCTGATAAACTGATAATGATCGAGTCTTATTCTAAACCCTCCCGATCCATTATCGGGTTATCACCTTAATAGTCACCAAGTTTATAACCATCGGGCTTAATGCATCTCACTGAATAACTAATGTTATTGAGATAAATTAATAAACCGACTAATTTATGTTATCGGGTTTTACCGATTGATATTGCCACCGACTAATATTGTCAGCGGTTGATATTGCCACCGATTGATATTGCCATTGATTATCATCAAATTAAATATATGAATAACCAAAGTGACTTTGGTGCTTGTGTATACGTGATAAACACCGATTAAGCAATCGATTAAGGAGGGACACGACCAAGGGGTATCTTGGTCGGTCATGTCCAAGGGACATGATCGATCAAGGTAACACTTGATCGGTTCCCTCCTTGATATACATACCCAATGATATGTTGTGGAGAAAATATAGGAAAATATAAATGTTCTCTCTCCACCTGCAATAAAAAAAAAATCAGATTCATTATATTGAGAAATAACATATATTTAAGAAGAAAAATAACCTTGAATACAACTTGCATCTTGAATTGAAAATTGATTAACATTTACATTAATGATTATTTTTATTTTTTCAACGCCACGTTTACCCCTTTGCAATTAGTCAAGGAAGGATATGTGTCCCCCTTTGCAATTTTTATGCTAGATTGGTGTCCCACTTTCTCTGCAAATCGAAAATCTTGGTTTCAAAGATGGGGAATTTGGGGGAATAAATTTTCCTATTCTAGCATTTGGTATGTTTCTCCATTGGCTCTTATCTAGGAAGTCTAAAAGGAACTGTAGACACCTAAATTTGATTAATTAATTTAATCAAATTTAAATCCTTTTCTTCTAATTAATTAATCTAAATAATTAATTCCATACCTCATTCCTCCTAATTAATTAATTCCCCAACCCGTTTCCTCCTAGTTAATTAACCTAGTTAATTAATCCCCTTTTGTCATCCCATTTGATTACTTACTTTTAGTTAATTAAATGTCAATTTTCCCAAAACCCACATGGATTAATTAATTTAATTAATTAATTAGACTCAAATCCTATTTGAGCACATGGCTCCTACATTTTAACCACTTTCTTCCAAGCCTCCTTCCAATCCTATCCTGACCAACCCTATCCTTCCAACCCACTTCCCTAGCCTAGTCAACCCTCCAACCAACCTTATCATATCCCTTCTAACCTCCCACCCGTGTGCACATCCTAAACAACTCCTTATTTTGGGGAAAATATCTTATTTTGGGTGGCCTTTCCCAAAATAGACATGTCATTCTTCCTATTTTGGGGTGGCTTTGCCCAAAATAGACATGTGTCCTCATGGACACGTGGCACTTATTTTCTTTCTAGGGAGGACAAGTGTCTCATTTTCACCTCCCCTCTCCTTCCTCTCATCTCCTATTTAATCCCCCTCATTTTAGACCAAATCATCCACTTTTTCAGTCAATGCATCGTTACTCTAGCGAAATAATCACTCATACTCACACATCCATTTTTCATCTCTCATTATCACTTGCATCTACAATTATGGAGCACAAATCAAACATCTGTTGACGTCATGAGCACACATCCAATCATGAAATAATCAAATCGAAGCAAGGATTAAGGGTTTGCATGTTCTTTGTGTTTTTGCTTTGTTTTTACCATTTTGATCTTGAGGTGTTTGAGTTTTAATGGCTTGTTCGATTGATTTCTTTGTTATTTCAATTGTTTAGTTTAGCTTGCACATTTTCCCTCACACATTTTTAGACATGCCCGGTGGGACCCACTTCACGTGTCATTCTAACGTTTTTTGTTGTTTGAGTGCGTTTATTGCAGATTTTGAGCACTTGCATGCAAAAAAGAGGATCTACAAGCTGATTTCCACCTAGGCGGAAGTTTGTTTTCTCAATCCTGTGATTTTATGAAACCACGGGTTTGTGCCCTGAAATCGAAGGTTTGCGCCCTAAAATCGCGGGTTCGCTAATATCATTTTCATACGACCGTGGGATCGCCATCATCACTTTTGTACAGAAGGTAAAAAAATATAAGTTTCAAGTTTTTATAAATGATAATTGACTTATGTTTGTGAAACTCTGGGTTCGCGCCTTGAACCAGTGTGTTCGCTATCTTGCACCAACGGGTTTGCACCACACACTAGTAGGATCGCTAATTATCATTTATATGATTTTCCTGAATGTTATTTTTGGTACTAATCAGCTAACTTGTGTTAGCATTTTAGATAGACAGGGGAAACACATTTTAGACAACCAACAGGTTTGCTTAAACCAACGGGTTTGCGCCCTGAAACAATAGGTTTGAGCCACACAGTAGTGGGATCGCTAATTATCATTTATATGATTTTCTAGCATGTTATTTTAGTACTAATCAACTAATTTGTGTGTTGTTGGATGGCTTTACTAACATTTTTGCAGCATTTCAAGCTATAAGAAGACCCCTAAGCATTTTAACACTAACATTTTGCTTGTAGGACCGCTAATGAAAATGGGGTTTCGTTGAAACAAAATTTGTTCATTTCCTTCTTTATTTCAAGTGTCTTATTGCATAAAATGGCACACTTCAATTCACTTAAGGGAATGGACATGTTGTGTCTTTTGAGTAATTAGGCACACTTCAATTAAAGTAAAGGAATGAACCCCATTTCTTTTGTGTCTTGCACGCTTGTGCATCTATAGAGTGGTCCTACTGCTAACACACACTATCCTCTCCCTTTGGCTCTTGTGGTCATAGGTATAAGAGAAAAGTGTTAGTGACGCTCGATTTTACTTTCTAAGTAGGAGGGCATGTCCCCCCCAAGTAGCCTATAAGGTCGGGTGAAGGAAGAATGACCCAAGCAGTACTTTCTTTCAGTCCGCTATAGAAATATTTGTGATTTTAGAGAAAGCTATAAATCAACTGGTAACATTGTGTTATACTGATGGTTTCCCTTAGTATCATCATGCAAATACCTTTGTGGTCTTAAAGAAAGTCAAAATCCCCTGGTGCTTGTGTGCTAGATGCGTAAAATCCATGTTGTACGGGTTGGGATATCTCTTAAATGAGCTAGCCACCACATTAATGACTACCTGATTCACCCCAAAAGTTCCCCCACTACGAGCCAATTGTTCATTAGCATCCAAAAATCCTTCTTTATATTAACTTGGGTGTTGTGATACGCGCATATCGAAGAAACTCCTCATGTACCCCCCCATTCGAGATAGAAAATTCATCGGGAAGTGATAACCCAAGAATTCAAAGCTTGGCATGCCCGAGAATTGTGTGCCAAGGGTGGATCCAGTGTTGTCAAGCTTCCATCTATCTGGTTGGATGTGGTATTTTATGGTTAGGAGTCTTAACACATACTGTCATTTGACTATCCATAGGGTTGTACTTAACTAATTTTATAAGTTTTACAGTCAGATCTCCATGTTTGATGTGTTTGGTGTCAAGTCTTTTGTCAAAATATCAGTCTAGCAGGTTTGAAGTCAGGTCTAGCGGGTCTATGGTCTATTTCAGCGAGTTCGCAGTCTTGTATTAGCGGGAATGTTGTCAACTTTGAGCTAGAATTGACATACTTAGTGTAGTCACTATCATTTTCTCAACCAGCGGGTTTTCATATCAAACCAATGGGTTTTCTATTTGTTCTAGTGGGTTTGTATCTTATTCTAGTGGGTTCACGTCCTGTTGTTCTTAAGTCTTGTTCTAGCGGGTTCACTTTTTATACTTTCTATTGTGTTGTTCCAGCGGGTTTGCACCCTAAAATAGTGGGTTTGTGTTTTTGGTCTTGTTATGCTATCCGAGCATTTTGCAGCCTTGTCCATTTTGATTTAGTGGGTGTGCACCCTTGTCCTAGTGAGTCCACGTCTTGTTTTGGCAGGTTTGTGGCCTATTATAGCAAGTTTACCTTATCTTGTCACGATTTTTCAGTCTAGTCTCGTTATGCCATCGGATTTTTGTTTCATTGATTTGCAATCTTATGTTTCCCCAATAGTTAGAGTCTACCTTTGGTGATCTCAATCTTAGACATCAATGTGTTGTTGTTATGCTATCTGCATTACTTTATACATTTCTTGATCTATCGGCAGTTTACACCCATCTTTTATGGTCTCAGTCTTAGATGTCATTATGTTGTTGTTATTCTGTTTGTTTAGCGTTAGAGTTTCCTTGACTCTTCAACTGTCACTTATCTCTTTGATATCGGTCCTAGACGTTGTTATGCTGCCAAAAATCCTTTCCGTGTAGTGTTAGAGTTTCCTTGACTCTTTGATTGTCGGTTATCTCCTTGATCAGTCCTAGACGTTGTTACACTATCAGAATTTTGTTTGTGTAGCGTTAGAATTTCCTTGACTCTTCAGTTGTCAATTATCTCTTTGATATTGGTCCTAGACATTGTTACACTGTCGGACTCCTGTTCGTTTAGCATTAGAGTTTTCTTAACTCTTTAGCTGTTAGAAACTATCTTGGTGATCTTGGTCAAAGATGTCATCACGTTGTCGAAGTTTTGTCTACATTACATTATAAATCTCTTGATTTTTCAGCAGTCGGTATCTATTTGTGCATGTTTCGAGTCTTAGATGTTGTTGCACTAGCATAGTGTTGTTTGTACTTTGTTAGTTTGCTTTCGATCGATATCTTTGACTCTTCGCTTTTGCATTCTAGTTTTGGTTGTAATATCCTGATTTGCATCCAGATGCTCCTGATATTTTGTTAGACCACTTGTTGTCTCAGCATCTGGGTTATCATCATCGTCATCACTAGTTTCATAGCTCTTTGGTCATCTCTTTGAAATTTTAATTGGTCCAGTTATCAGAGTAGTTACTTTTTATCGCGATCGATCTTTCATCATCTTGTGTACGTGTGTCATTAGGTTGTCGGTTCATCATCTTTGATTTGATCTCTCATCATATCTCTCTTTAGTCTTTTACATCCTTCGTCCATCAATTTACCTCTTCATCGGTCTGGATTTTGATCAAGTCAATTTGTATCATTTTGGCGACAATCATCACCTCTCCTTAGACTATACTCTATCCTAGGGTTTTCTCATCACGTATCACATTGCAATCTTATCACCTTGAGCCAAAGGTTCGATCTCCATTGTGTTACCTTATTGGGTTTTGTGTTTGGTGTATCCTCCAGAGCTATCCCAGTGTCGCATTGTTCCTTATCAAACAATACTCGATCCTTGTCTAGGTCTTCTTTTTCTCATCTGCCCGATCAGATCATCCTAGATAGTGCAATCTCTTGTCGCTTTAGTTCAAAATGTCTCTCAATCCTTCCATGTGGTTCATGCCCATAACTACTTGGTCCAAATCTAGGTAAGCTATGGAACAATCATCCTAGATGAGATTAGGATTTTCAGACCCACAACAAAACTCGAAGTTTGTTGTCAATCCCGTAATGGCGAGAAGTAACCCTCTCACACACCAAATGTTCAATCCAACCATAATCTCATATGACACCATGGTAAATCAACCTGATGATGTAGATACTCAAATCAATCTCATCGATCAATTATTAGCTAACACTAATAATGCCCAAATGGTTGACGAGATCATTGAAGCGTGTAAAGACCTCATCTTCGCTAACATGGTCGCAAGTGGCATGACTATTGTATCACATGATATCCCTATAACAGCTAGTCAACAAGAATTACCTCTGCAAATCGTGTTACCTTCGCTAGTGTTGTCACATAGTGACATATCCATATCACATATGCAAGTGCCTATGGATTCCCTTGCACGACACTACCAACCATTTTATGCTAAGTAGCAAGGGCCTGCCTCTGTGAGAAGTAGTGGAATAATGCATCAATTAATGTGTTATCCACACAACTCGCCACCTCTCTACCATTAATGGCATAGATACCCATGACATCAAGTGTGATGCAAGTCACACCTTTTAACAATCTTATCTCTTGACCCATCAATGCGCCTTCTACACAAATGCCATGTTGGACCACTGGAATTCCAGTTTATCCCCTCATTGTTATCACACAAGTCTTGACTGGGGGCATGAATTACATAATGCCATCATCATCATACATACCCCCACCTATTCAATCAATATCACAAGTTATAGATAACATTATAGGGATGACAAGTTGCCCTCTCACATCCGCTACGCAGATCTCAGCTAAGGGCATGAATTACTTGATGCTATCATCATCATACATACCCCCACATGTTCAATCAATGCCACAGATTGTTGGCATGACCCAATATCAACCCCAAGTAACTGTCCAGCCACTTATTTCTCAACAACGATTCAATTACTTGCAAATGTAGCCTACCTCCTATGTGGTCACAAACATTCATCATGTGCAAAGCAATGCAAATCAAAATCCCCCAGCAGGAAATACTCAATCTAATGTATATCCTAATTATGCAGGGGGCAGCTATCAACAAGGCAGTGTGCCACAAATTCAATAGTACCAGAATCTGCAATATCAACAACCACTTGGCACCCTGCAGAAAAACACGACAACCTATTCACAAATACCTCAATACCAACAACAACATTTCAATTAACATCAAATTATGGGTTATCAAAACATCGCGTTATCAAAACCCACCACACCAACAAGGTTATCATTAGTCTTATAAAATTTCACATTAGATACCTTGATATCAATCAACTACACCCTCTCCTAATCACTTCTTGGTCAACACCGAATGGGAGGAAATGAAAGCTTCTCTTAAACAATTACAGGAGAATAGCTCCAAATGGGTCTTCAAATTCGAAGAACTTTGTCCATATCTGTTCGACAAATCTATCACAGCTATGCCTTTTCCTAAACACTTTGAAACGCCCAAATTTGATAAATACAAAGCAAAAGAAGATCCAAGACATCATGTTAAGGAATTCTTCATGGCTTGCCAAGAAGTATCATGGTGTGACAACTATCTTTTGCAATTGTTCACTAAGAACCTTAGTGGTCCTTCTTTAGAGTGGTTCTCCAAATTACCATTTGGTGTCATCACCACCTTTGCAAACTTGTCGGAACATTTCATGGCGTAATATCACTATAACATAGAAAATGACACCTATATGCTCGACTTATGTCAAGCTGAACAAAAGGGTGGTGAAAGTCTTCTTGATTTTACCCAACGATGGAGAGCCCTAGCTGATCGCCTCCCATGCAAACTACCCAACACCCAACTGGTGTCTATTTTTATCAGTAACCTCCATCCAAAATTGGGATGTCACATTCGATTGAACTGTGCTAGCACATTCAAAGATATCAATTCTAAAGGACCCTCGGGAACAAGCGCTCATTGATGAAGGAGTCATTAAAATTTACAAAGAGTATTCAGATAAGCCTAACAATGATAGGTCCCATTATTGGAATAGAAACAAGAATGTTGTTGGTGATGGAGTCACTGATTCCAAAACTATGCAAATGATTGTGGTTGCAAAGCCACCACCCACACAAACATATGTTATGACTCCACCACCAATGTATATCCCTCCTCCACAAGAAAAAATGGAAAATGTGTAGGCTAATAGGAAAAACAATATCACCGTCTCTCAGGCTCATCCATGACTCTAAGGTAACAATGACTCTCACTGACATTTCACACCCATGGCTGAACTGCTAGATGTTATCTTTAAGCATATGGAATAACATAACATGATCGTGTATCCTCAAACACAATCATTTGATGACTCAAAACCTAAGCTTGATTGGTACAAGGAAAATGAATATTGTGCTTATCATCATGTCAAAGGTCATCATACAAACAAATGCGTGAAGTTGAAACACTTGGTTCAAGAATTCATTGACCAGGGCAAGATCGTTGTTGATCCTCTCATAGGAAAATCGCCTAATGCTAGTCTTGGCATATATAAGGATGCCCTTCCCAAGCTTCAAGGGGAAACGAGCACATCCACTACTCATCAAGGTCACACTACCAACAACATTAATTCCAACAATGTTCCATTTGACTATGGTCCTATGGTAGGATGCATTTCTCGTGTCGATGATCATGTTAACATGATCCCAGTGAAAGGGGTTGATACGCAATGTGTTGTAACCACTAGGAGAGCCCGTATGTCAATCTTAGGTGCACCCACAACAAAGGTTTCCCTTGCGGTGTCTATATCACCAGAGTACAATATCCTTGAGCACTTACGAAAAACTCATGCACAAATCTCCATTCTGGAGTTGCTCAAAGCTTCACCCACTCATCAACACATTCTCACACGAACATTCCAAGAAGCTCACATCCCTAGTAACATTGATCCCACACAATTCTAGGAGATGGTAGGTCATCTATCTTCCACATACCATCTCAGTTTCATGCAATCTGATGCCATAGTCTCAGATCCTGACCATATTCGCCATCTGAATATTGAAGCTATCGTGAAACATCATATAGTGAAACGAGTTCTGATTGATAATGGTTCTACCCTGAATCTATGCACATTGAGATTTGTCACTCAAGTGGGGTATACCATCACAGATATGCAAAACCAATGTATCACTATCAAAGCATATGATAATGCTCAAAAAAGTTCTGTGGGGATGATCAATCTCCTACTTCAGGTGGGCCAGGTAACACAAAGCACACTGTGCCACGTCGTTGATCTTGATCTCCCATTCAACATACTTCATGGTATCCCATGGATTCATGTCATGCAAGTCGTTCCTTCCACCTATCACTAATGCCTCAAATTTCCATTTCAAGGATGTGAAATCACCATTCGCGGTGACGCTCAACCCTTTGAGTACTATCATGCACTCGAAGCCTCATCCCCATACTCCCATCATTGCTCTGGTATCAATAGCAGTGACACACCTAATGCCACATCATCCTCATATGTTGATCCTAATAACATCTTAGTCATTGCTAAAGAAAATGCATTTGTCCCTTCAACCTTTTCCCAACTCAAGATCAACGATGTCAGTTGTGGCGAATACTCCCTACAAGGTACTTTCACAATGGGTTCTTTGCCCTTAGATCCACATTCCCGTGGGAAACCTAATAAGGAACAAAGGAATAAAGGACCAATGATTAAACAATATGTCTCCACCACATTCCAAGCTTAGGGAGAGCTTAATCATGAGGTCATAGAAAAAGACATAAATCAATGGCTATACAAATATGTCCCTATAGATAATGAGACAGGGATTTAAGCACAGATATCGAAAACAACACAAGTGAGCTACTCAGAAATAGAACTACCAAGGTGGTGGACTAGGTCAAACAGAACAAGGCATAAGAGCTCCTATTAATCCCATTGATAATAAAAATCACAAAGGGCCTGGTTTTGGATGTCCCTCTCGTGAAGCCTCAAGTTCGGCTAGCACTTCTGGAAACAATGTGGATGTTCCGGTCAATCCCAAAAACATCCGTGAGGTTGTCAAACATGCATACAATGATATAGATATCTCCTCATCCTTTGGTACATTTGAGCTATTTGAAAACTCCATTTTCCTTATTGACCTTCCCCTTCGCCACCCTGAACTCATTGATTAGGACCAAACTGTTGCACACCTAGATACATTCCAAAATGACATGACGCTTCTGCAATTTCTAGGGGCAACTAAGTGTGCACTGAATTACAATCCTGATCAGAGTACAGTTTACAAGCTTGATTCAAAAGGTTACTTTGGGGAAGAAGAAATCCTTAACCTTAAAAATGAAAAAGAAAAGAAAAATCAAGGGTCTTCTTACGAAAACCTCTCAGAGGCGCTTCCTAACCCCAAAATAGTAAAAATAAAGGATGTATCTGTTAGGGTAATCTTTTATTAGCTAATAAGTATTTATTTAATTATTAGTCTATTATACTCTATGCTTAAGCTAAACTTAGGAATCTTATAATTCTTTAGGGTTTTCACCTTTAGGGTTTCGAGTATCCTCTTATAAGGATTCTCTCTTTGTATTTTGATAACAACTATAATTATTGAATTGAATTCTTATTGCACAATCAATATGACTCCTTTTTTTTGGATCTTTGAATTCTGACCTCCATAGCTATTTTGCTTCTCTTTTTTTAACATGTTTGCATGCAGGTGATCTTTGGGAGTTGTAGAGTTGATTTTTCCTCAACTCCAATATGGTATCAGAGCTCTAGATCTGCATGCCCCTGTTCTCTTCATGAGAGATTTTGGGCCTTGTTCTTCATATCTTTGTATTTGGGGGTCTATGCAGTTTTGTTTTTTTTGTTTTTGTTTTTCTTGGGGGACGCTGATTTTTGGATACATTTTGGTGGAAAAAGGACCTCACGGTTGGATTTAGGAGGTCGTTTCCATGAATTTGATATATAATTTATCTATTTTCGGTGACAAGGGCATCTAGGGCATGATTTTTTATTGGCACGTTTTTGAGGCATGAAAATCCGTATGGTTGTACCTGCAAATGCGTTAGAAAATTTAAATCAAAAAAATATATTATTTTTACCCTTTTTATGCCCTAAAAGAGGCGGTTTTTTTTCTTTTGGCCGTAACTTGGTCATACGGAGGCACTTTTCATAAACCTTATATTGTCAGAAAGCTCTTTCTGAGGTTTGAACTTTTAATTTTGCTTTTTTGATGGCGTTTTTTGCTGTCAAAGCCAGAGGTTCCTTTTTGCACTCCGAGAGACATAACTTGAGCATTCGAACTCCATTTTTCGAAAACTTTATATCGTTGGAAAGCTTGTTCTGTTTAATTACCAGTCGTATGAGTGTTATTTCTATATTCTTCTCCAAGTATATTTTATTCATTTTTTTGTTTTTCAGCACTCTAGTGATTATCTTGGATGTTTCAGGTCCTGGGATGTTTTTCTTTGAGTAGGATGTCTCGTCTTTGGTTGTTATTTCTGTTTCTAGTCTTCTATCTCTTCTTATCATTGTAGCATTTTATTTATGTAAACGCACTAAGATAAAGTGCCACCATGCATTGTATACTTGGGATCCTACACATCTTGTGCCTTATTGTACATGCACTACTTATAAAGTGCCATGGCGGGGGTTGATGTTTATCTTTTGTTTTCCATCTACCTTTGTCAAGTGAGTGTTCCTTCCATGACATTAGCCTCATGATGTGTGTCAAGTGAGTGTTCCTTCCATGACACTATGTACTTTCTCTGCACCTTTGATGTTCCTGGTTCTTTGTCATGCAGTTCTTGTTGGTCGTTCTTTTCAGTGTACCTGTATCTCTCCCTTTTCAGCATTATGGGGAGGTTTGTACCGTTGGTTCTAATGCTTCCTTGGTTTGATTGATCATCTCCTTAGGCTTTTGTGTTTCATGTCATTTGTATCTTCGAGTTCAGTTGTTTGCCTTTGTTTTCCATCTGATTCGAGTAGTGTCATTTGAGGGCACTCATGCAAATTACAACCTTCTCTACCTAGTCATGTTTTATTTCAATAGAGGTTCTTCAGATCAGCAGTTACTCTTAGACAGTGTTTGCAGCTATTTCATGCTTCAATGGTGTTCTTCATTCTCTTCTTTTTGTTCCTATCTTCTGGAACACTCTTGTTTGGAGGATTCTTAGTCCTTCACTTGAGCTTTCATCTCTTCTTGGAGAGGAGTTTTGTTCCCATGGGGTTTTCTCTTTTTTCTCCACTTTACAGAGATTTTATTGTACTTGGGTACCTCATCAGGACTAGTTGTTGGGACCCATTGTTGCTTTCCTGCATTTTTTACATGCTTTTTTAGTTCTTAGTTGTTTTTTAGCTACTCCCTAAGTTCATCTTAAAGGGGGGTGTTAGAGTAATCTTTTCTTAGCTAATAATTATTTATTTAATTATTAGTCTATTATACTCTATGCTTAAGCTAAACTTAGGAATCTTATAATTCTTTAGGGTTTTCACCTTTAGGGTTTCGAGTATCCTCTTATAAGAATTCTCTCTTTGTATTTTGATAACAATTGTAATTATTGAATTGCATTCTTGTTTCACAATCAATATGACTCCTCTTTTTTGGATCTCTGAATTCTGACCTCCATAGCTATTTTGCTTCTCTCTTTCTGTAACAGGTTTGCATGCAGGTGATCTTTGGGAGATGTAGAGTTGATTTTTCCTCAACTCCAATAGTATCTTCTGGTGAAAACCTCTCTAAGGTGCCAAAGGATGAGGATTCTCTTCTTCCCCTTGGTAATGATTATGTTCCTAAGTGATCACTGGTGCTAATAGATCTGACAAAAGAGATAAATTTGGGTACCATAGAAAATCCACATATTACTCATGTGGCAGCATCTCTATCTGATGATGAGGCTCAAGTGTTTTCAGATATTCTTCAAAGATGGCCCATCAACTTCACATGGTCCTATGAAGACATGCCTGGCCTTGATCCTGAGTTACTTGTTCATCATCTTTCAGTTGATCCCAATGCTAAACCAATCAAACAGAAGTTGTGAAAGATGCATCCAAGAATCGCACTGTTGGTCAAAGCAGAATTAGAAAAACTGTTAGAAGTCAAGTTTATCCGACCAATTGATAAGTCAAAATGGATCTCAAATATGGTTCTTGTTTCCAAGCCTAATGGCGATGTTAGAGTATGTATTGACTTCAAAGACCTAAATAAAGTATTTCCCAAAGATGATTTTCCACTTCCTAATATTGACATCCTTGTTGATCTAACAGCGGGACATCAAATGCTATCTCTGATGGATGGCTTCTCAAGGTATAATCAGATAAGAATAGCAGAAGAAGATTAGCATAAAATAGCTTTTACCACACCATGGGGTATGTTTTTCTATCAAGTCATGCCCTTTGGATTGAAGAATGCAGGCGCTACTTATCAATGTGTTATGACATTGATATTTCATGACCTTATGCACAAATTAAGGGAGGATTATGTGGATGAAATATTGTGTAAATCCAAAAGAAGAGAAAAACATCTAGCAATCCTTGAGTAGATATTTGAGTGTTTGGCTAAGTACAAGCTGCATCTCAACCCTAAAAAGTTTGTGTTTGGGGTTACATCGAGGAAACTTCTATTATTCATCATTTCCTGACGTGGCATTGAGGTTGATCCCAAGAAAGTTAAAGCAATAATGGAAATGCCTCCTCCCCGAACATTAAGGAATCTGCACAGCCTACAAGGAAAATTACAATTTGTCAGGCGATTCATCGTGCAGTTAGCAGATAAATGTCAACCTCTCACTCATCTGCTCATGGGATATCTAGTGTCAACAAGATTTTGATAAGATCGAAGAATACCTCGCTAATCCACCAGTTCTAATGTCTCCTATTCCAAGTCAACCTCTGATTTTATACATTTTTATAACCGCAACAGCAGTGGGGGCATTACTTGCACAACTTAATGATTAAGGCAAGGAGAGCACAATTTATTACATCATTCGCACCTTGGTGGGGGGGTATCAGCTTAATTATTCTCCAATGGAAAAAGCATCCCTAACTGTTGTCTTTTGTTCTCATAAATTGTGACACCACACTCTAAGTCATACAGTGAAGCTCATTTATAAAATTGGTCCTCTTAAATATCTGCTTTCTAGAACTACTCTAATAGGACGTATGGCTAAGTGGGTCTTGTTGCTCAGCAAGTTTGATATTCAGTATGTAGATAGAAAGGCTATCAAAGGGCAAGTCATTGTCGATCAGTTAGTAGAGACACCATTAGTCTATGCATACCCACTTATAACAAAATTCCCTGATGAAAATGTATGCACAATCAGTGCACAGCCTACCTAAAAATTATTCTTTGATGGTTCGCATACTCAGTGAGGAGCTAGACTAGGATTCTTATTTGTAACACCCCGGGGAGATATAATTCCAAAATCTTTCAAGCTGGCATTCATGTGCACTAATAATATTGCTGAGTATGAACCCTTAATCATTGGATTAAAAATAGCTATCCAGTGGAATATATCATATCTTTTGGTTTATGGAGATTCACAACTTATCATCCGTCAAACTAATGATGAATACCAAACCAAATATGATAAGCTCCTACCTTACAAAAGGATGGTTGATGACCTTCAGAGTAATTTTCAGAATACCATCTTTGATAAGGTTCCATGAGCTCAGAATAGGGCAACTGACGCAATGGCCACTATTGGATCTCTCCTAAATATTAGACCAGATAGTCTAGGATATGAATTCTTAGTTGAACAACTCTTGCAGCCAGCATTTGAGACATCACATATGGACATGGTATGCAACATTGTTGGACCCCAATCACCCTGGTATTGCGACATCCATGCCTATCTCAAAGTCGGTACCCTCCATGAAAACATATCTTGTATTTACCATCGAAACCTTATTTGTCGGTGTGCACGACTCACCCTTATAGGAGACAAACTATATCATGATGGCTATCATGATATAGTTTCTAGGTGTCTCGATTCAAAAGAAGCTAAACTTGTGATGCAAGAAGTGCCCGCTAGTATTTGTGGTGCTCACATGAGCGGATATGTTCTTACCAGAAAAATTTTGAGAGAGGGATATTATTGGCCCACCATGGAACATGATTGTTGCAACTTTGTCAAGAAATGTGTACCCTATCAGCAGCAGGGGGATTTGATTCATGTTCCAGCGCAAGATTTGTGACCTATTGCTACATGATGGCCTTTGTCAACATGAGGTCTCGACCTCACTGGTAAGATTCATCCTCCTTCCTCAGATGGACACAAGTTTATCATTGTTGCAATAGAATACTTCACCAAATGGGTGGAAGTTGTTCCCCTTACACTCATTATCGGTGTCCAAGTGTCCAAGTTCATCTTGTACCATATCATTTGTCTTTATGGGATTCCCTCCACTATCATTACTAATAATGGAACCCCATTTAAAAACCAACACATGCGCACCCTTTTCTCAACATTCCATTTCTAGCATCATTGGTCTACACCATACTACCCCCAAGGGGATGGCTAAGACGAGGCAACTAACAAAACATTGCTCTCTATCCTAAAGAAATTTGTCAATGAAACTGGTCATGACTGGAACCTTAATCTCAATCCCACCTTATGGGCTTACCAAACCTATATTCGAACTCCTATAGGAGCCAACCCCTAGTCCCTTGTATATGGTGCAGAAGTGGTCTTAACAATTTAGGTCGAATTGCCATCACTGTGCATTTCGATAAAGGATTTTATTTCTAATGAAGTCTATAGAGTGGCAAGGCTAGCGCAACTAGATCTTCTAGATGAATAATGTCAAAAAGCCTATGATCATCTACAAATATATCATATACACCTCAAGAGGCAATATTAGAATAAAGTCCACCACCGTGAGTTTGAAGTGGGTGATCTAGTCCTAAGAGAAAACCCACTAAATCAACAAGACCAACAAAAGAAAGGAAAGTTTGAAGAAAACTGGTTCAGTCCATATGTGGTTACAACAAAATATGGTTCAAGTGCATACCAATTATCCACTCGAGAAGGGGAGCCTCTCAGCGATCTCCTCAAAATCTTGCATCTGAAGAGATTCTATGCCTAGTCTGTGATAGTATACCTCATGTTTCAAAAATAAAAAAAAGTAAAAAAAAATTTTAAAAATTAGAAAATACCTAAAAAGAAAGAAAAAAAATGTGTCCTCTAGTGAAAACCACTTCTTGTGGCACCTTGGGCATGTATGTATGGTGAAAACCTAGACACGGGCATCATATATACTGAAGGGAAGTTCCATTATCTTTTGGCCCTTCTTTTAATCCTTCTTGGTGCGGTATCTATTGCTACCTGCCACCATCACCTCTCTTCCCTGCACGGTATCTCATGTTACCCGCATCCCATTTCCATTGCATCCCATCTGTCTCCATCGCATCCATCTCCTTTTGGTGTAGTATCCCATGATATCTGCATCTCCATTCGCCTCCATCCTCATTGCTTGTACTTAATCCTTGTAGATATATTGTCCATGTTTGGTTCTTTGTGCATAGTTATTACTTTGATGTTCATAGGTTGCCTTGTGTGTAGGATTTTCGATGTCTATAGTATGTCGGTTCCTTGTCTCGCCCGACAAGATCTTCTCCTCCTAGCTAGTTATTCAACAAGATTGTTTAGTCTCTAGATCCTCGCGTGTCTCCCAGGTCCTTTTGTCAATCCTTGGTTCACTCATCATCCGCCTTGGTGTTGTTCTGAGATTTATCCTTCTCACCAACACCTGTCATCAATCTGCGTAGGATATATCCTTCCTCTAGTCAGACAGCATCATCAATCCTCATCCATCTGTCGTCCGTTGACAAAAGATATTTGTGACACCTTGTTTTGATTTTGGATTCTTTTCGATCTTTGTTTATCTTTCAAAGCTCCTTTAATCTCGTTTCCTCTTGATTGCCACAATCTTTTATATCATGGTGCGCTAGGAATAACATGGCTCAAGAGAGGATCTTGTTTCTCTTTGGTTTTTTCCTGGCATGTCTTTTTGGTATGTCCCTTTGTTGTTCCCTCATGAGGTCTTTGTTATCTCATGTTACACTAGGGCATATCTTCTACTTGTGGTCATTCTAGCATTGTTTCCTGTAGGGTCTCTATAAATCTGTGTGATGCCGGACTATCCTATGTGTCTGTGCATACGTGTCAATCCATGGATTGGCTGTGAAATTCTGCCTTGGTTCTCTACACCTTGGTCCACTCACAAACAATGCTATATCAAAATAAGTGCTCACTACATGGCATCCTTCTTTATGCGGATGTTCATGCCCGTGATTTTCCTCATATTCATATCATCTCCATTCGTATTCGATTCCTCCCCTCCTCCTTGGGATGTGCACGCGTTCCCTAGTCTGTTTCCTCCCTCGCCTGTCTTGTTTGGTTGTCCTGGAGTAGTATCCATTGCATCCTGCATCACATATTTGTTAGCACTTAATCCATATCTATCATATCATATCACATGCATTGCATTATCCATAGCATCCTGCATCACATATGGGTTAGCACATAATCCATATATCCAATCACATCATATGCATCCATAGCTCATCTCATACATACATAATATCATCACATCCTACATCACCAATGATTCAGTTCATCGCATATAAACCTCTATCATACATCCAAGCATATCATAATCATGTAAGCATAGGTCATCATAAAACATACATCATGAAGCATAGATCATACATAGCATATCCAATCACATCATATACATTCATACATGCATCATAAAACTCATTAAATAAAAATCATATGGTGGACCCAAAATAGAATGTATATCATAAATATCATCATGGTCTCAAACATGTATGTCAATACAAAATATACATATATATCTATGTGTACATCATCTGATGTATCTGATCAAAAGATGAATCAAGTACATACAATATCATAATGACTGGCGATCACCTATCATGCTCATAACACATGCATGAGGTATGAAAAAGTGAATACAAGGCATATATATACATCTTTGTGTCTGATGTATGATGTTCCAAAAATATCAAAAATGAATCATCTACATAGTCGTCTGTATAAGTCATCTACTCTCTGGTAACTAGGCTAGTCCCTATCCTTGCCCCTGTCCCTATGCAAATCCTAATCCCGACACTGTGGTGTCCTTTGTCTAAGCACTCTGTCTGGTTGATCCACCTGTGCTGATGCTCAATCTCCTTGTCCCCTCGTTGGATCCTCTATTGTGTAAGGAACTGGCTACCCTAGCCTAAGGAGGTAGCATATACTCCTCCTGCTCGTACTGGCCCCTATACCATCCATGTTGATGGGATAAGGCCTCTATCTCAACCATCTATTGTAGCACAACCTGAATTAGCTCCCCTCCACCTTCGGCAGGTGCAACCTATCTCTTGGCCTCATCCCTCTCCCTCTGATAGTGGGTCACTATCTCCTTTGTCCTTCGTTGAGAGTTCTCCATTGCATCTCTTGTAGCTATCGTTGCATCCCTCTCTTAGAGGAGGCTATCTCTCTCAGCTTGTAGTTGTTCCCTGGCACTCTCCATTGTGTCCCTCTCCCAGAGGAGTCTGTCTCTCTCTGTCTACAGCTATCTCCTGGACCCTTCTGCAACATCTCTCTCCCCATGCATGCCATCTCTCTTTCTAGTGACATCCTATAGTCTTTGCTCTCGCCTCCGCAATGCCTCCTCAAGGGTGTGAATCTATGTCGCCTAGTCTGGTAGTGATAACCCAAAAAATTCAAAGCTTGGCATGCCCAAGAATTGTGTGCCAAGGGTGGATCCAATGTTGTCAAGCTTCTATCTATCTGGTTGGATGTGGTATTTTATGGTTAGGAGTCTTAACATATACTGTCATTTGACTATCCATAGGGTTGTACTTAACTGATTTTATCAGTTTTACGGTCAGACCTCCATTCTTGATGTGTTTGGTGTCAAATCTTTTGACAAAATATCAATCTAGCGAGTTTGAAGTCAGGTCTAGCGGGTCTACGGTCTATTTCAGCGAGTTCGCAGTCTTGTATTAGCGGGAATGTTATCAACTTTGAGCTAGAATTGACATACTTAGCGTAGTCACTATCATTTTCTCAACCAGCGGGTTTTCTCTTTGTTCTAGAGGGTTTGTATCTTATTCTAGCGGGTTCACGTCCTGTTGTTTTTAAGTCTTGTTCTAGTGGGTTCACTTTTTATACTTTCTATTTTGTTGTTCCAGCGGGTTTGCACCCTAAAAAAGTGGGTTTGTGTTTTGGTGTCGTTATGCTATCCAAGCATTTTTCAGCCTTGTCCATTTTGATTTAGCGGGTTTGCACCCTTGTCCTAGCGAGTCTGCGTCTTGTTTTGGTAGGTTTGTGGCCTATTATAGCAATTTTACCTTATCTTGTCACGATTTGTTAGTCTAGTCTCATTATGCCATCGGATTTTTGTTTAATTGATTTGCAATCTTATGTTTCCCCAACAGTTAGAGTCTACCTTTGGTGATCTCAATCTTAGACATCAATGTGTTGTTGTTATGCTATCTATATTACTTTATACATTTCTTGATCTATCGGCAGTTTGCACCCATCTTTTATGATCTCATTCTTAGATGCCATTACGTTGTTGTTATTCTGTTTGTTTAGTGTTAGAGTTTCATTGACTCTTTGGCTGTCAATTATCTCTTTGATATCGGTCCTAGATGTTGTTACGCTGCCAAGAATCCTTTACGTGTAGCGTTAGAGTTTCCTTGACTCTTTGATTGTCGGTTATCTCTTTGATCAATCCTAGACGTTGTTACACTGTCAGAATTTTGTTTGTGTAGCATTAGAGTTTCCTTGACTCTTCAGTTGTCAATTATCTCTTTGATATTGGTCCTAGACATTATTACACTATCGGACTCCTGTTCATTTAGCGTTAGAGTTTTCCTGACTCTTCAGCTGTTAGAATCTATCTCGATGATCTTGGTCATAGAAGTCATCACATTGTCGAAATGTTGTCTACATTAAATTATAAATCTCTTGATTTTTCAGCAGTCGATATCTATTTGTGTGTGTTCCGAGTCTTAGATGTTGTTGCACTAGCATAGTGTTGTTTGTACTTTGTTAGTTTGCTTCGATCGATATCTTTGACTCTTCGCTTTTGTATTCTAGTTTTGGTTGTAATATCCTGATTTGCATCTAGATGTTGCTGATATTTTGTTAGACCACTTGTTGTCTTATCTCTCAGCATCAAGGTTATCATCATCATCATCACTAGTTTCGTAGCTCTTTGGTCATCTCTTTGAAATTTTGATTGGTCCAGTTATCAAAGTAGTTGCTTTTTATCGTGATCGATCTTTCATCATCTTGTGTATGTGTGTCATTAGGTTGTCGGTTCATCATCTTTGATTTGATCTCTCATCATATCTCTCTCTAGTCTTTTCCATCCTCCATCCATCGGTTTACTTCTTCATTGGTCTGGATTTCGATCAAGTCAATTTGTATCCTTTTGGCGACAATCATCACCTCTCCTTGGACTATACTGTGTCCCAGGGTTTTCTCATCACGTATCACATTGCGATCTTATCACCTTGAGCCAAAGGTTCGATCTCCACTGTGTTACCTTACTGAGTTTTGTGTTTGGTGTAGCCTCCAGAGCTATCCCAGTGTTGCATTGTTCCTTATCAAACAATACTCAATCCTTGTCTAGGTCTTCTTTTTCTCATCTGCCCGATCAGATCATCCTAGATAGCGCAATCTCTTGTCGCTTTAGTTCAAAATGTCCCTCAATCCTTTCATGTTGTTCATGTCCGTAACTACTTGGACCAAATCTAGGCAAGCTATGGAACAATCACCCCATATGGGATTAGGGTTTTCAGACCCACAGCAAAACCCAGAGTTTATTGTCAATCCCGTCATGGCGAGAAGTAACCCTCTCAGACACCAAATGTTCAATCCAACCATAATCTCATATGACACCATGGTAAATCAACCTAACGATGTAGATACTCAAATCAATCTCGTCGGTCAATTCTTAGCTAACACTAATAACGCCCAAATGGTTCACGAGATCATTGAAGCATGTAAAGACCTCATCTTTGCTAACATGGTCGCAAGTGGCATGACTATCGCATCACATGATGTCCCTGTAACAGCTAGTCAACAAGAATTACCTTTGCAAATCATTTTACCTTCGCTAGAGTTGTCACATAGTGACATATCCATATCACATATGCAAGTGCCTATGGATTCCCTTGCACGACACTACCAACCATTTTATGCTAAGTAGCAAGGGCCTACCTCTGTGAGAAGCAGTGGTTATAATGCATCGGTTAATGTGTTATCCACACAAATCGCTACCTCTCTACCATTAACGGCATAAATACCCATGACATCAAGTGTGATGCAAGTCGCACCTTTTAACAATCCGGTCTCTTGACCCATCAATGCGCCTTCTTCACAAATGCCATGCTGGACCACTGGAATGCCAGGTTATCCCCTCATTGTTATCACAAGAGTCTTGACTGGGGGCATGAATTACATGATGCCATCATCATCATACATACCCCCACCTATTCAATCAATGTTGCAAGATATAGATAACATTATACGGATGAAAGGCTACCCTCTCACATCCGCTACGCAGATCTCAACTGGGGGCATGAATTACTTGATGCTATCATCATCATACACACCCCCACATGTTCAATCAATGCCACAAATTGTTGGCATGACCCAATATCAACCCCAAGTAACTATCCAACCACTTATTTCTCAACGACGATTCAGTTACTTGCAAATGTCGCCTACCTCCTATGTGGTCACAAACATTCATCATGTGCAAAGCAATGCAAATCAAAATCCCCCAGCAGGAAATACTCAATCTAATGTATATCCTTATTATACAAGGGGCAGTTATCAACAAGGTAGTGTGCCACATATTCAATAGTTCTAGAATCTATAATATAAACAACCACTTGGCACCCCACAGCAAAACACGACAACCTATTCACAAATACCTCAATACCAACAACAACCTTTCAGTCAACAGCAAATTCTGGGTTATCAAAACATTTTGTTATCAGAACCCGCCACACCAACAAGGTTATCATTAGTCTCAAAAAATGTCACATTAGATACCTTGATATCAATCAGCTACACCCTCTCCTAATCACTTCTTGGTCAACACCGAATGGGAGGAAATGAAAGCTTCTCTTAAAACATTAAAGGAGAATAGCTCCGAACGAGTCTTCAAATTCGAATAACTTTGTCCATATCTATTCGACAAATCTATCACAGCTATGCATTTTCCTAAACACTTTGAAACATCCAGATTTGATAAATACAAAGGAAAAGAAGATCCAAGACATCATGTTAAAGAATTCTTCATGGCTTGCCAAGAAGTATCGTGGTGTGACAACTATCTTTTGCAATTGTTCACTAAGAGCCTTAGTGGTCCTTCTTTAGAGTGGTTCTCCAAATTATCATTTGGTGTCATCACCACCTTTGCAAACTTGTCGGAACATTTCATGGCGTAATATCACTATAACATAGAAAATGACACCTATATGCTCAACTTATGTCAAGTTGAACAAAAGAGTGGTGAAAGTCTTCTTGATTTTACACAATGATGGAGAGCCCTAGTTGATTGCCTCCTATTCAAACTACCCAATGCCCAACTGGTGTCTATTTTTATCAGTAATCTTCATCCAAAACTAGGATATCACATTTGGTTGAACTGTGCTAGCACATTCAAAGATATCAATTCTAAAGGACCCTCAGGAACAAGTGCTCATCGACGAAGGATTCATTAAACTTTACAAAGAGCATTCAGATAAGCCAAACAATGATAGGTCCCATTATTGGAATAGAAACAAGAATGTTGTTGGTGATGGAGTCACTAATTCCAAAACTATGCAAATGATTGTTGTTGCAAAGCCACCACCCACACAAATGTATGTTATGACTCCACCACCAATATATATCCCTCCTCCACAAGCGCGGACAGCAAATGCGTAGGCTAATAGGACCAGCAATATCACCGTCTCTTAGGCTCCTCCATGACCCTTAGCTAACAACGGCCCTCGCTAACATTTCACACCCATGGCTGAACCGCTAGATGTTATCTTTAAGTGTATGGAACAACATAACATGATCATGTATCCTCAAACACAACCATTTGATGACTCAAAACCTAAGCTTGATTGATACAAGGAAAACGAATATTGTGCTTATCATCATGTCAAAGGTCATCATACAAACAAATGCGTGAAGTTGAAACACTTGGTTCAAGAATTCATTGACCAGGGCAAGATCGTTGTTGATCCTCTCATAGGAAAATCGTCTAATGCTAGTCTTGGCATATATAAGGATGCCCTTCCCAAGCTTCAAGGGGAAACGAGCACATCCACTACTCATCAAGGTCACACTACCAACAACATTAATTCCAAAAATGTTCCATTTGACTATGGTCCTATGGTAGGATGCATTTCTCGTGTCGATGATCATGTTAACATGATCCCAGTGAAAGGGGTTGATATGCAATGTGTTGTAACCACTAGGAGAGCCCGTATGTCAATCTTAGGTGCACCCACAAAAAAGGTTTCCCTTGCGGTGTCTATATCACTAGAGTACAATATCCTTGAGCACTTATGAAAAACTCATGCACAAATCTCCATTCTGGAGTTGCTCAAAGCTTCACCCACTCATCAAGACATTCTCACGCGTACGTTCCAAGAAGCTTGCGTCCCTAGTAACATTGATCCCACACAATTCTAGGAGATGGTAGCTCATCTATCTTCCACATACCATCTCATTTTCATGCAATCTGATGCCATAGTCTCAGATCCTGACCATATTCGCCCTTTGAATATTCAAGCTATCGTGAAATATCATATAGTGAAACGAGTTCTGATTGATAATGGTTCTACCCTAAATCTATGCACGTTGAGATTTGTCACTCAAGTGGGGTATACCATCACAAATAGGCACACCCAGTGTATCACTATCAAGGCATATGATAATGCTCAAAGAATTTTTGTGGGGATGATCGATCTCCCACTTCAGGTGGGCTCGGTAACACAAAACACACTGTGCCACGTCGTTGATCTTGATCTCCCATTAAGCATACTTCATGGTCTCCCATGGATTCATGTCATGCAAGTTGTTCCTTCCACCTATCACTAATGCCTCAAATTTCCATTTCAAGGATGTGAAATCACCATTCGTGGTGACGCTCATCCCTTTGAGTATTGTCGTGCACTCGAAATCTCATCCCCATACTCCCATCATTACTCTGGTATCAATAGCACCGACACACCTAATGCCACATCATCCTCATATGTTGATCCTAATAACATCTTAGTCATTGCTAAAGAAAATACATTTGTCCCTTCAACCTTTTCCCAACTCAAGATCAACAAAGTTGGTTGTGGCGAATACTCCCTTCAAGGTACTTTCACAATGGGTTCTTTGCCCTTAGATCCACATTCCCGTGGGAAACCTAATAAGGAACAGAGGAAGAAAGGACCAATGATTAAACAATATTTCTCCACCACATTCCAAGCTCAAGGAGAGCTTAATCATAAGGTCATAGAAGAAGACATAAATAAGTGGCTATACAAAGATGTCCCTACAGATAATGAGACCCGTCTCCAGGGATTTAAGCACAAATATCGAAAACAACACAAGTGAGCTACTTAGAAATAGAACTACCAAGGTGGTGGACTAGGTCAAACAGAACAAGGCATAAGAGCTCCTATTGATCCCATTGATAATAAAAATCACAAAGGGCCTGGTTTTGGATGTCCCTCTCGTGAAGCCTCAAGTTCGGCTAGCACTTCTGGAAACAATGTGGATGTTCCGGTCAATCCCAAAAACATCCCTGAGGTTGTCAAACATGCATACAATGATATAGATATCTCCTCATCCTTTGGTACATATGAGCTATTTGAAAACTCCATTTTCCTTATTGACCTTCCCCTTCGCCACCCTGAACTCCTTGATTAGGACCAAACTGTTGCACACCTAGATACATTCCAAAATGACATGACGCTTCTGCAATTTCTAGGGGCAACTAAGTGTGCACTGAATTACAATCCTGATCAGAGTACAGTTTACAAGCTTGATTCAAAAGGTTACTTTGGGGAAGAAGAAATCCTTAACCTTAAAAATGAAAAAGAAAAGAAAAATCAAGGGTCTTCTTGCGAAAACCTCTCAGAGGCGCTTCCTAACCCCAAAATAGCAAAAATAAAGGATGTATCTGTTAGGGTAATCTTTTATTAGCTAATAATTATTTATTTAATTATTAGTCTATTATACTCTATGCTTAAGCTAAACTTAGGAATCTTATAATTCTTTAGGGTTTTCACCTTTAGGGTTTCGAGTATCCTCTTATAAGGATTCTCTCTTTGTATTTTGATAACAACTATAATTATTGAATTGAATTCTTATTGCACAATCAATATGACTCCTTTTTTTTGGATCTCTGAATTCTGACCTCCATAGCTATTTTGCTTCTCTCTTTTTTTAACATGTTTGCATGCAGGTGATCTTTGGGAGCTGTAGAGTTGATTTTTCCTCAACTCCAATATGGTATCAAAGCTCTAGATTTGCATGCCCCTGTTCTCTTCATGAGATATTTTGGGCCTTGTTCTTCATATGTCTGTATTCGGGGGTCTATGCGGTTGTTTTTTTGTTTTTGTTTTTTTTTCCTGGGGGAAGCTGATTTTTTGATAGATTTTGGTGCAAAAGGACCTCACGGTTGGATTTAAGAGGTTGTTTCCATCAATTTTGATATATAATTTGTCTATTTTCGGTGACAGGGGCATCTAGGGCATGATTTTTTATTGGCACATTTTTTGAGGCATGAAAATCCGTACGGTTGTACCTGCAAATGCGTCATAAAATTTTCATCAAAAGAATAATATTATTTTTACCCTTTTATGCCCTAAAAGAGGGGTTTTTTTTTCTTTTGGTCGTAACTTGTTCATACGGAGGCACTTTTCAAAAACCTTATTTCGTTGGAAAGCTCTTTCTGAGCTCTATCCAGATCTGGAGGTTTGAACTTTTGATTTTGCTTTTTTGATGGCGTTTTTTGATGTCAAAGCCAAAGGTTCCTTTTTGCACTCCAAGAGACATAACTTGAGCATCCAAACTCCATTTTTTGAAAAATATATATTGTTGGAAAGCTTGTTCTGTGTAATTTACAATCGTATGAGTGTTATTTCTAGAGTCTGCTCCAAGTATATTTTATTCATTTTTTTGCTTTTCAGCACTCTAGTGAATATCTTGGATGTTTCAGGTCCTGGGATCTCTTTATTTGAGTAGGATGTCTCATCTTTGGTTGTTCTTTTTGTTTCTAGTCTTTTGTCTCTTCTTATCATTGTAGCATTTCATTTATGTAAATGCACTGAGATAAAGTGCCACCATGCATTGTATACTTGGGATCTTGCACATCTTGTGCCTTATTGTACATGCACTACTTATAAAGTGCCATGGGGGGGTTGATGTTTTTCTTTTGTTTTCCATCTACCTTTGTCAAGTGAGTGTTCCTTCCATGACATTAGCCTCATGATGTGTGTCAAGTGAGTGTTCCTTCCAGGACACTATGTACTTTCTTTGCACCTTCAATGTTCCTAGTTCTTCCTCATGTAGTTCTTGTTGGTCGTTCTTTTCAGTGTACCTATCTCTCTCCCTTTTCAGCATTATGGGGAGGTTTGTACTGTTGGTTCTAATGCTTCCTTGGTTTGATGGATCATCTCTTAAGGCTTTGGTGTTTCATGTCATTTGTATCTTCAAGTTCAGTTGTTTGCCTTTGTTTTCCATCTGATTCGAGTAGTGTCATTTGAGGCAACTCATACAGATTACAACCTTCTCTACCTAGTCATACTTTATTTCAGTAGAGGTTCTTTAGATCAGCAGTTACTCTTAGACAGTGTTTGCATCTATTTCATGCTTCAATGGTGTTCTTCATTCTCTTCTTTTTGTTCCTATCTTCTGGAACACTCTTGTTTGGAGGATTCTTAGTCCTTCACTTGAGCTTTCATCTCTTCTTGGAGAGGAGTCTTGTTCCCACGGGGTTTTCTCTTTTTTCTCCACTTTACAGAGATTTTATTGTACTTGGGTACCTCATCGGGACTACTTGCTGGGATCCATTGTTGCTTTCATGAATTTTTCACATGTTTTTTTAATTCTTAGTTATTTTTTAGCTACTCCCTAAGTTCATCTTAAAGGGGGGTGTTAGAGTAATCTTTTCTTAGCTAATAATTATTTATTTAATTACTAGTCTATTATACTCTATGCTTGAGCTAAACTTAGGAATCTTATAATTCTTTAGGGTTTTCACCTTTAGGGTTTCGAGTATCCTCTTATAAGGATTCTCTCTTTGTATTTTAATAACAACTGTAATTATTGAATTGCATTCTTGTTTCACAATAAATATGACTCCTCTTTTTTGGATCTCTGAATTCTGGCCTCCATAGCTATTTTACTTCTCTCTTTCTGTAACAGGTTTGCATGCAGGTGATCTTTGGGAGATGTAGAGTTGACTTTTCCTCAACTCCAATAGTATATTTTGGTGAAAACCTCTCTAAGGTGCCAAAGGATGAGGATTCTCTTCTTCCCCTTGGTAATGATTATGTTCCTGAGTGCTCACCTTTGCTAATAGATCTGACAAAAGAGATAAATTTGGGTAAAGCAGAAAATCCACATATTACTCATGTGGCAACATCTCTATCTGATGAAGAGGCTCAAGTGTTTTCAGATATTCTTCATAGATGGCCCATCAACTTCACATGGACCTATGCAGACATGCCTGGCCTTGATCCTGAGGTAGTTTTTCACCATCTTTCAGCTGATCCCAATGCTAAACCAGTCAAACAGAAGATGCGAAAGATGCATCCAAGAATCGCACTGTTGGTCAAAGCAGAATTAGAAAAACTGTTAGAAGTCAAGTTTATCTGACCAATTGATTATTCAAAATGGATCTCAAATATGGTTCTTGTTTCCAGGCCTAATGGTGATGTTAGAGTATGTATTGACTTCAAAGACCTAAATAAAGCATGTCCCAAAGATGATTTTCCACTTCCTAATATTGACATCCTTGTTGATCTAACAACGGGACATCAAATGCTATCTGTGATGAATGGCTTCTCAAGGTATAATTAGATAAGAATAGCAGAAGAATATTAGCATAAAATAGCTTTTACCACACCATGGGGTACATTTTTCTATCATGTCATGCCCTTTGGATTGAAGAATGCATGTGCCACTTATCAATGTGTTATGACATTGATATTTCATGACCTTATGCACAAATTACTGGAGAATTATGTGGATGACATATTGTGTAAATCCAAAAGAAGAGAAGAAAATCTAGCAATCCTTGAGTAGATATTTGAGGGTTTGGCTAAGTACAAGCTGCATCTCAACCCTAAAAATTTTGTGTTTGGGGTTACATCGGGGAAACTTCTAGGATTCATCGTTTCCCAGCGTGGCATTGAGGTTGATCCCAAGAAAGTTAAAGCAATAATGGAAATGCCTCCTCCCCGAACATTAAGGAATCTACACAGCCTACAAGGAAAATTACAATTTTTCAGGCGATTCATCTTACAGTTAGCAAATAAATGTCAACCTTTCACTCATCTGCTCATGGGATATCTAGTGTCAACAACCTTTTGATAAGATCAAAGAATACCTAGCTAATCCACCAGTTCTAATGTCTCCTATTCCAAGTCAACCTCTGATTTTATACATTTTTATAACCGCAACAGCAGTGGGGGCATTACTTGCACAACTTAATGATTAAGGCAAGGAGAGCACAATTTATTACATCATTCGCACCTTGGTGGGGGGGTATCAGCTTAATTATTCTCCAATGGAAAAAGCATCCCTAACTGTTGTCTTTTGTTCTCATAAATTGTGACACCACACGCTAAGTCATACAGTGAAGCTCATTTATAAAATTGGTCCTCTTAAATATCTGCTTTCTAGAACTACTCTAATAGGACGTATGGCTAAGTGGGTCTTGTTGCTCAGCAAGTTTGATATTCAGTATGTAGATAGAAAGGCTATCAAAGGGCAAGTCATTGTCGATCAGTTAGTAGAGACACCATTAGTCTATGCATACCCATTTATAACAAAATTCCCTGATGAAAATGTATGCACAATCAGTGCACAGCCTCCCTAAAAATTATTCTTGGATGGTTTGCATACTCAATGAGGAGCTAAACCAGAATTCTTATTTGTAACACCCCGGGGAGATATAATTCCAAAATCTTTCAAGCTGGCATTCATGTGTACTAATAATATTGCTGAGTATGAAGCCTTAATCATTGGATTAAAGACAACTATCCAGTCAAATATATCATATCTTTTGGTTTAGGGAGATTCACCACTTGTCATCCGTCAAACCAATGATGAATACCAGACCAAATATGATAAGATCCTACCTTAGAAAAGGATGGTTGATGACCTTCAGAGTAATTTTCAGAATACCATCTTTGATCAGGTTCCACGAGCTCAAAATAGGGCAGCTGACGCAATGGCCACTATTAGATCTCTCCTAAATATTAGATCAGATAGTCTGGGATATGAATTCTTAGTTGAACAGCTTTTGCAGCCAGCATTTGAGACATCACATACGGACATGGTATGCAACATTGTTGGACCCCAATCACCCTGGTATTGCGACATCCATGCCTATCTCAAATTCGGTACCCTCCATGAAAACATATCTCGTAATGACCGTCAAAACCTTATTTGTCGATGTGCACGATTCACCCTTATAGCAGACAAACTATATCACTGCGGCTATCATGATATACTTTGTCGGTGTCTCGATTCAAATGAAGCTAAACTTGCGATGCAAGAAGTGCATGCTAGTACTTTGTAGCACTCACACGAGGAGATATGTTCTTACCAGACAAATTTTGAGAGTGGGATATTACTGGCCCACCATGGAACATGATTGTTGCGACTTTGTCAAGAAATGTGTACCCTGTCAGCAACAAGGGGGTTTGATTCATGTTCCAGCGCAAGATTTGTGACCTATTACTACACGATGGCCTTTGTCAAGATGGGGTCTCGACCTCATTGGTAAGATTCATCCTCCTTCCTCAGATGGACACAAGTTTATCATTGTTGCAATAGAATACTTCACCAAATAGGTGGAAGCCATTCCCCTTACACTCATTACCGGTGTCCAAGTGTCCAAGTTCATCTTGCACCATATCATTTGTCATTATGGGATTCCCTCCACTATCACTACTAACAATGGAACCCCATTTAAAAACCAACACATGCGTGCCCTTTGCTCAGCATTCCATATCTAGCATCATTGGTCTACACCATACTACCCCCAAGGGGATGGCTAAGATGAGGCAACTAACAAAACATTTCTCTCTATCCTAAAGAAATTTGTCAATGAAATTGGTCGTGACTGGAACCTTAATCTTAATCCCACCTTATGGGCTTACCGATCCTATATTCTAACTCCTATAGGAGCCACCCCCTAGTCCCTTGTATATGGTGCAAAAGCGGTCTTAACAATTGAGGTCGAATTGCCATCACTGCACATTTCCCTAAAGGATTTTGTTTCTGATGAAGACTATAGAGTGGCAAGGCTAGTGCAGCTAGATCTTCTAGATGAACAATGTCAAAAAGCCTATGATCATCTACAAATATATCATATACGCCTCAAGAGGCAATATCAAAAGAAAGTCCACCACTGTGAGTTTCAAGTGGGTGATCTAGTCCTAAGAGAAAACCCATTGAATCAACAAGACCGACAAAAGAAAGGAAAGTTTGAAGAAAATTGGCTCAGTCCATATGTGGTTACAACAAAATATGGTTCAAGTGCATACCAATTATCCACTCCAGAAGGGGAGCCTCTCAACGATCCCCTCAAAATCCTACATCTGAAGAGATTCTATGCCTAGTCTGTGATAGTATACCTCATGTTTCAAAAATCAAAAAATGTAAAAAAAATAAAAAAATTAGAAAATACCCAAAAAGAAAAAAAAGGTGTCCTCTGGTGAAAACTACTTCTTGTGGCACCTTGGGCATGTACGTATGGTGAAAACCTAGATACAGGCATCATATATACCGAAGGGAATTTCCGTTATCTTTTGGCCCTTCTTTTAATCCTTCTTGGCGTAGTATCTATTGCTACCCGCCACCATCATCTCTCTTCCCTGCGCGGTATCTCATGTTACCCGCATCCCATCTGTCTCCATCGCATCCATCTCTTTTTGGTGTAGTATCCCATGATATCCGCATCTCCATTCGCCTCCATCCTCATTGCTTGTACTTAATCCTTATAGATATATTGTCCGTGCTTGGTTCTTTGTGCATAGTTATTCTTTTGATGTTCATAGGTTGCCTTGTGTGTAGGGTTTTCGATGTATATAGTATGTCAGTTCCTTAACTCGCCCGACAAGATCTTCTCCTCTTGGCTAGTTCTTCAACAAGATTGTTTAGTCTCTAGGTCCTCGCGTCCTTTTGTCAATCCTTGGTTCACTCATCATCCGCCTTGGTGTTGTTCTAAGATTTATCCTTCTCACCAACACCTATCATCAATCTGCATAGGATATATCCTTCCTCTAGTCAGACAGCATCGTCAATCCTCATCCATCTGTCGTTCATCGATAAAAGATATTTGTGACACCTTGTTTTGATTTTGGATTCTTTTCGATCTTTGCTTATCTTGCAAAGCTCCTTGAATCTTGTTTCCTCTTGATTGCCACAATCTTTTATATCATGTTGTGCTAGGAATAACAGGGCTCAAGAGAGGATCTTGTTGCTCTTTGGTTTTTTCCTGGTGTGTCTCTTTGGTACGTCCCTTTGTTGTTCCCTCATTAGGTCTCTGTTATCTCATGTTACACTAGGGCGTATCTTCTGCTTGTGGTCATTCTAGCATTGTTTCCTGCAGGGTCTCTATAATTCTGTGTGATGCCGGATTGGCCTACGTGTCTGTGCATACATGTCAGTCCATGCATTGGCTGTGAAATTCCGCCTTGGTTCTCTAAACCTTGGTCCACTCACAAACAATGCTATATCAAAATAAGTGCTCACTACATGGCATCCCGTTTTACGCAGATGTTCACGCTCGGTGATTTTCCTCATATACATTGCATCTTCATTTGTATTTGATTCCTCCCCTCCTCCTTGGGATGTGCACGTGTTCCCTTGTCTGTGTCCTCCCTCGCCTGTCTGGTCTGGTTCTCCTGGAGTAGTATCCATTGCATCCTGCATCACATATGGGTTAGCACATAATCCATATCTATCATATCATATCACATGCATTGCATTATCCATAGCATCCTGCATCACATATGGGTTAGCACATAATCCATATATCCAATCACATCATATGCATCCATAGCTCATCTCATACATACATAATATCATCACTTCCTACATCACCAATGATTCAGTTCGTCGCATATAAACCTCTATCATACATCCATGCATATCATAATCATGTAAGCATAGGTCATCATAAAACATATATCATGAAGCATAGATCATAGATAGCATATCCAATCACATCATATACATTCATACATGCATCATAAAACTCATTAAATAAACATCATATGGTGGACCCAAAATAGAATGTATATCATAAATATCATCATGGTCTCAAACATGTATGTCAATACAAAATATACATGTATATCTATGTGTACATCATCTGATGTATCTGATCAAAAGATGAATCAAGTACATATAATATCATAATGACTGGTGATCACCTATCATGCTCATAACACATGCATGAAGTATGAAAAAGTGAATACAAGGCATACATATACATCTCTGTGTCTGATGTATGATGTACCAAAAATATAAAAAATGCATCATCTGCATAGTCATCTGCATAATTCATCTAAACTCTCGTAACTAGGCTAGTCCCTATCCCTGCCCCTGTCCCTATGCAGATCCTAATCCCGATAGTGTGGTGTCCTTTGTCTAAGCACTCTGTCTGGTTGATCCACCTGTGTTGCGGCTGGATCTCCTTGTCCCCTCGTTGGATCCTCCATTGTGTAAGGAACTGTCTACCCTAGCCTGATGAGGTAGCATATACTCCTCCTGCTCGTACCGACCCCTATACCATCCATGCTGATAGGATAAGGCCTCCATCTCAACCATCTACTGTCGCACAACCTGAATTATCTCCCCTCCACCTTCGTTAGGTACAACCTGTCTCTTGTCCTCGTCCCTCTCCCTTTGATAGTGGGCCACTATCTCCTTTGTCCTTTGTTGAGAGTGCTCCATTGCATCTCTTACAACTATCATTGCATCCCTCTCTTAGATGAGGCTATCTCTCTCAGCTTGCAGTTGTTCCCTGGCACTCTCCATTGCATCCCTCTGCCGGAGGAGTCTATCTCTCTCTGTCTATAGCTATCTCCTGGACCCCTCTGCAACATCTCTCTCCCCACGCATGTCATATCTCTTTATAGTGACATCCTATAGTCTTTGCTCTCTCCTCCACAATGCCTCCTCAAGGGTGTGAATCCATGTTGCCTAGTCTGGTAGTGTTATGGACCCCTCTCCCCTCTCATCCCTCCTATATGTCCTGGCAGGTATCGGTCTCACTGAGATCCTACCTCTGACTTGCCTCTCCTCCTTTGGGCTCCTACCTCTAGCCTGCCCCTCCTCCTCTAACCTCATGCCTCTGGTCTGTCCCTCCTCTTTTGATCCCCTTATCTCTCCTCCTTTCTGTTATCCTCTGGGCTTCTACCATTGATCTAGACCTTGTTCGAATCACACGCTATGCCACTACCTTAGTTGGTCGTTTGGCTGGATGATAGTGTCCCATCCTGCTCCCTCAAGGTCTTGCCTGTGCCCTCCACTATGCGAGCAATGTCAATCCCACTCTTCCCACTTGGGTCGGTCTAGCCTCTGCCCACCACTCTTTGTAAGTTGTTATAACCCCTGCATCTGCAGGTCACCCTCATGGATCCCATGTCACTCGAGCCATTTGAGTCCACCTATCAATAATGCCTGCTCTATCCTATATACTGAGGGCCCAAACTCTACCACCCTCTCGGGTGGTACATTGGAATCTGTGTGGTGCTCCAGGTACGCCCTGTACCTGCCCAAACTGTCACTGCACCGTGTCCAATCGATACATCTTGATCAACCACTCCCATTTCAAAATGATGTATCCCCTTGTCATCATGTAAGGCATGTGTCGTTGATCCTCTCACCATGGAGGGATCCCCATATATGGTCTTCAGGTGATGCATCTGTTGTCAATCCATCAAGCGCCTCCCTCCAATGATCAATATAATTGATAGCCTTGTATCTTAGTGATCCCCTCCAGTTGAATACCACAGGCTCAGTTGCATCCCTATCTAGTCTGGGCACTGGTCATGTGATAGCAATATGCTTCCATGCCCATATTTGTAAGAGTGTGACGAACCTGAATCCCCTATCGAGATGATGCATGATCTCATGGAGCTCCCTGTATAGCTTTGTCAACACCAAAGTACCCAAGCCATAGGTCTACCGCTATCAACTACCTCTACCACCACTGGGATCATCCCTAGTATGATAGACCTCTTGCCACTATCGAGAATGATGAAACTACTGATGAGTCCACAATTGTAGATGTATATGAATTTATCTCGCGGTTCTTGTATTGCCGCATGCTCCAAGGACAACATCCCCCGATGCAAGGGAATCTCTCCTCCAGCTAGTAGCACAATGACCTTCACCTACTCAATCCTCCTCACAATGCACCGAACTCCTCATATCGGTAATCTCAAGATCTGGTATATGTCCATAGGAGTCACGGTCATCTCCCCTGTAGGCAGGTGAAAGGCAGAGGTCTCACTCCTCCATCGCTCAATCAGTGTTGTCAGCATTGCCATATGCGATTGAATGTGTGGCATTTGTGCCACATAGCCCAACCCCATCATATCGACGTGTGCTCGCTCCATGTTGCTCAGCTCCTCTCTGATTCTCAGTACACTAAAATGTCTTTCGCAGCTCATGAGAATGTCCACACTCCACTATGCATCAAGCAAATAGCAGTTTATCAGTCCTTTGTCTTTCTTTTCCACTGCCCCCATTCACCTTTTTGGTGACTCATTGTCCCTTCTTTCGCGAATGGATGTTTTTCACCATCTGGCAGTCCCTTTTACAGGACTGTAGCTACCCACAAAGAAAATTTATTTTCCCTGCTCCCGCTCTCATCTTTTTCGTTTTCTTCTTTCTTTGCCCCTTTTCTTTTTTGGGGGTCGTTTGCGAGTGGGGTTGTACCCCTACGCCGATGGGGTTGCGCCCCCATGCTCGCAGGGATGCGCCCCTCATGAGCGGGGTCACATTCTCATGCCCGCAAGGATGTGCCCCCCATGAGCAGGGTCGCTTCCCGCATGCATGGAGATGCACCCACTATGAGTAAGGTCACCACCTCGCGTCCACGAGGATGCCCCCCCTAAGCGAGTTCACCACCCCGCGTCTGCAGGGATGTGCCCCCCCCTAAGAGGGGTCACCACCCCGCGTCTACAGGGATGTGCCCCTTGTAAGCGGGGTCGCCACCCCACATCTGCAGTGATGTGACACCATGAGCAGGGTCGCGCCCTCGCGCCCGTGGTGATTCACTCTCGCGTGAGCGAGGATGCATCCTTGCACAAGTGGGGATGCACCCCTGCATGAACAGGGCAGCTCTCCTGCACCACATGGTTCTCTCGTGGCAACCCCACCATTTTTTGGCTTTTTCCCCCTAATTTTCACCCCCATCCCCTGGTTTGCTCAAAACGAAAAAAAAAATCAAAATTCATGAAAATTATAAAAAGGGCTCATTTTTTGAGACGTACCTCTCAATCTAGTCTCCCGCGCCGCCTCATGTTTCATACCACATTCATTCGGTGCCTCAATCTCACCCGTTTCGCCATCTTGCTTTCACCAAGTTTTCTTTTCCAAAGCTCTTTTTCTATAAATGAGCATGCACTTTATGGTCTTATATAGTGCACTTTTGGCTCTTTTCTTCGCCCTGCACCCTCGCAAAAGTATTTTGAGCATATCTCCTACCCCGGACCTTGTTTTGAGGTGTCATTTTTGTCTGTTGGTTTTGTTTTTCATCCCCTTTCCTCATCCCTCTTCCTCCACTCTCAAACGAGCTTGGGGATTCTTTTTCGCTTCCTCACTCTCAGGTGTTTTATTTTTCTTTGCACCGACACTATTCTAGCGCCACCACGAAGAGGGGCAAAATGTAGACACCTAAATTTGGTTAATTAATTTAATCAAATTTAAATCATTTTCTTCTGATTAATCAATTCCCTATCCCATTCCTCCTAATTAATTAACCTACTTAATTAATCCCCTTTTTTCATCCCATTTGATTAATTACCTTTAATTAATTAAATGTCCCTTTTCCCAAAACCCCCATGGATTAATTAATTAGACTCAAATCCTATTTGAGCACATGGCTCCTACATTTTAACCACTTTCTTCCAAGCCTCCTTCCAATCCTATCCTAACCAACCCTATCCTTCCAACCCACTTCCCTAGCCTAGTCAACCCTCCAACCAACCTTATCATATCCCTTATAACCTCCCACACATGTGTGCACATCCTAACCAACTCCTTATTTTGGGGAAAATATCCTATTTTGGGTGGCCTTTCCCAAAATAGACATGTGTCCTACTCTTCCTATTTTTGGGTGGCTTTGCCCAGAATAGACATGTGTCCTTAAGGACACATGTCATTCTTCCTATTTTTGGGTGGCTTTGCCCAAAATAGACATGTGTCCTCATGGACACATGGCACTCCTTTTCTTTCTAGCTGAGCCACTTATCCTTTTTGGAGGTCAAGTGTCTCCTTTTCACCTCCCCTCTCCTTCCTCTATTTAATCCCCCTCATTTTAGACCAAATCATCCACTTTTTTAGTCAATGCATCGTTACTCTATCGAAATAATCACTCATACTCACACATCCATTTTTCATCTCTCATTATCACTTGCATCTACAATCATGGAGCACAAATTAGACATCCATTGATTTCATGAGCACACGTCTAATTGCCCAAAACAGACATGTCATTCTTCTTATTTTTGGGTGGCTTTGCCCAAAATAGACATGTGTCCTCATGGACACGTGGCACTTATTTTCTTTCTAGGGAGGACAAGTGTCTCCTTTTCAGCTCCCCTCTCCTTCCTCTCATCTCCTATTTAATCTCCCTCATTTTAGACCAAATCATCCACTTTTTCAGTCAATGCATCGTTACTCTACCGAAATAATCACTCATACTCACACATCCATTTTTCATCTCTCATTATCACTTGCATCTACAATCATGGAGCACAAATCAGACATCCATTGATGTCATGAGCACACATCTAATCACGAAATAATCAAATCGACGCAAGGATTAAGGGTTTGCATGTTCTTTGTGCTTTTGCTTTGTTTTTACCATTTTGATCTTGAGGTGTTTGAGTTTTAATGGCTTGTTCAATTGATTTCTTCATTATTTCAATTGTTTAATTTAGCTTGCACATTTTTCCTCACATAGGAACATAATAGACGCATATTCCAAGGAGTGGAAGAAAATGAATTTCACCTTTGAGGAATAATAGAACACTCTCTGAGTTGGTTAGCTTTGTTGCTTAGAGGATTAATATATGTAAACATCCTTATTATTGGATAGACAACAAACTACAGGCCCACTGACCCCTTCTAAAGTTCAAGCCCGTTAATGGGCTTCCAAGGGTTAATCCTTCCCAAACAATGGAAAACAAAGTGTCATGGTTACCACCAAAGAAAGAGTGGATAAAGCTCATTTTTTATGGAGCAGCTCGTGCCAATCCTGGCCCTTTGGGTGTCGAATGTATAGAAAAAGATAATAAGGGTAGCACTATTGCTAAATGTAATCAAAATTTAGGAGTGGGTACTAACAATGAGGTGGAAGCCAAAGCCGACTTCCTTGCAGTCCAACTGGTGGGTAAATTGTGAGTTGAAAATCTTCACCTAGAAGGTGATTCCCATATCATCATTCATGCTATCCTCATGGGAAAGGCGGAATACTGAAAAATTGATCGTGAAATTCAATGCACCCAGAACCTCCTCACCACCTTCAGAATTTTCAAGGTGACTCGCATCCGGAGAGATGGAAACAAAGAAGTAGATGCATGTGCCAACCAAGCTTTCGATCTTCAGGAAGGCAAAACATGTGTGTCTATTTCATCCAAACGACCAACTTATTGAAATTTTTTGATTTCAAATCCGGTGATCATCTTTTCATGGTGTTTGGTTTTTTGAATTTGAACGGGTCTTAAGGAATATTCTCACTTGATTGTCATGTGGCCATGACAACCACAATTAATGCATGGTCAATTCAGATTTGCTTCCCTATCATGAAAATCCTGATATGATCTCTCACAGTATGAGAGTGCCTGGAGGATGCAACAATTTTTTTGGGATGGCGGCGTTCTCCCCCAACATTGTACGCAATTGTTAGAATGATGGGAAAGATGGGTGGTCAATTTCAGGGAAAATTTTAGAGGTGAATAATCGCCAATTGGTGAATATTTTGTATCGTACATTTCAAAAATGATGAATAAGTTGGACCAATCGAGGTGACCGGATCGCCCCAACTTTATAAATTTTTGGTCAAATGCATTTCAATTCTTCTTAATTTTCATTAATTATTTGTAAAGATTTAAAGATTTCGCCAATAGAGTCTACGTTTTCACAATGGTCTATTTAATTTTTTCGCCTTTATTTTTGGAAGTGTGCCTTAATGCATCGGTGTAATTCACCAATAGCAATCAATAGTTCAATTTGCAAGAGGACCCAATTTACCCGACATTTTTGGAAGAGTGTCTTAATTCTCCCCAATATTTTCCAATACCATTAATCATTCAATGTTGTGGGAAGATTGATTTCGCCAATTCTATTATAATTCCATCCCAATGGACAATCCATAATCACCTATTAATTACAACGTATATGTTTTGTCGATGTTTCATTCACCCTATGTTTCCATAAGACGTGTTAGAATAAAGTGGGATTCGCCAAATTTTTTGTATACCATTTTAAATTACTGCAATATTCGCCAAATATGGATTGGTATAAGATTGTATGAAAGATCAAATTTATTTTTACACAATTTGGTCGATTCAAAGCTTTCAATTCGGATCAATAGCCAAGTTACAGACAGAAACAACCATTGTTGCATTGTCGTCTACTAGTGCTTTGTGCTACTCTCTGAGAATTTAAAGGTAAGTGATCATTTCTTTGAAGTGTTATAATATTATTCATCTCGATCTGTTAGCAATTTTTAGATCATTCTTATTGAGTAGGGAGACTTCAGACATCTAGATCATTTCTAAGCCCTAGAGGCAATGAATCTTACAGTCTATTATTGCTTCTTAAACAAGTTGATATTTTTTTGCATCCTTTATTTCTATGGAGATGTCAAACAAGAAGAAGGGTAAGACTCCTGAATGTGGTGAAGGCCAAGAGAGGTCAGCAAAACACAAAACCTTAAATTCGTACTTTAGCAATGTTTATGGTCAAAAACAAGATCATGAAGGTACATCATCACAAGTACTACATTCACAACTTAAACTGAATATTGAAGAAGGTGGCTAATGTGATATCTCAGATGACAATAAAGAAGAAGATTTGATAGATACTTAAGGTAGCAGGAATGTGATAATCAACCCAGTTGACAATGTCATAGATGATGATGATGCACGAAAGGGGAAAAGAAAATACAAATCAAAAATGGGTCGGGACTGTGATATGGCGAAGCATTTTCAAATTGATTGGGTGTCAAAGTATCCATTCATTGAATCAGTGGAGAATCCAAACAAAGGCGACCTTCCAATAGAATGTAGGTGTAAGATTTGTAGTTGGAAATATAAAAAGGAGAAAGATTGTAGCTGAAGTTTGACACCATTGAAAATGATATCGACAAAATTTACAAAAAAGCAAATCATAGATGGAATTGAAAAATTAGTGATAAGATGGAAAACAAAGGAGAAATGTCTGCATATTAAGTGTGCCTTAGAATATGATGCGCATCTGAAGAGATAGGCAAAGCTTGTTGAATCTCGAGGTTCCCTTGAAGCTATTTTTGGAAAGGCAATGGCAATAGCACAACTAGGAAAAATTGTTCAATTAAGTGTTGTCTTTTATATTTTGACCAGAGGGCGTCCTATGATAGACTACCTAGAAATTAGTACTTATTTATACTTTTTGATGTTCCTAACTTTCCTAACAGTCATTGGTCAGTAAACAGTGGTTGGGAATGGGCAAGTTGTCTTGCTAAGGTTGAAAAATAAGATATAAAGGAAACAATTAGAGAGTCAAACTTTATGACATATTATGTGAGCTTTATCAAATATACGCATGGTCAGTTTTTCAAGATGCCTTCAGAGAGACGTTTTCAAAAGTTGCTGAAGAGAGTAGACGTCGAACTCACTTGACATAATGCCCTTGATCAAGTGGATCAGTTCGGGATTTCTCCAGATCCATCCCAAAAAAACTCCCCAAAAAACTCCCCTGAAATGCCAAAGTAGAAAAGAAAACCATCACGTGAAAAACTCATGCAGAATATTCAGTGAATTTATTCTACATAGAGAGAATAAGAATATTTCATGGTTTAGAATGCACGTCAAAAGTGTGATCTGGAAAGGTCAAATGCATGACTTTTATGGTTGAGTGCATGCATAAAGCATACAACATGGTTTTTCACTATTTCTAAATGCTACTTTCTTTGATTATAAATAGTTTCTAATTTGTAACTAAAATATTTTAATGAAGATTTTCTAATTTTAATTTTGAATGTATGAATTAGGTAAATAATAATATAGTATTAAATAAAATGTGTGTAATAATTCTATTTAAAAATAAGGTTGTGATAGTAATGATAAAATTTGTTTGTTATTGTTCAAGTCAATCTTCATTTAATTTTTAGTCTATTTTGGTATAACATTTTGATGCAAATTATATGTCATTTTTTTAAAGATAAAGACCCTTGTATATCCATATTCTTTATGTTCTTATTCACACTTAAACTCTTAATGGTTATTTTTATTTTTTCAACACCACATTTACCCCTTTGCAATTAGCCAGGGAAGGATATGTGTCCCCCTTTGCAATTTTTATGCTAGATTGGTGTCCCCCTTTATCTGCAAATCTAAAATCTTGGTTTCAAAATTTCAGAATTTGGGGGAATAAATTTGAAGCATTTGGTATGTTTCTCCATTGGCTCTTAGCTAGGAAGTCTGGAAAGAACATAATAGACACATATTCCAAGGAGTGGAAGAAAATGAATTTCGCTTTTGGGGCATAATAGAACACTCCATCTCTGAGTTGGCTAGCTATGTTGCTTCGAGGATTAATGTATGTAAAAATCCTTATAATTGGATAGACAACAATCTATAGGCCCACTAGCCCCTTCTAAGGGTTAATCCTTCCCAAAAAATGGAAAATAAAGTGTCATGGTTACCACCAAAAAAAGAGTCAATAAAGATCAATTTTGATGCAGCAGCTCGTGGCAATCCTAGCCCTTTGGTTGTAGGATGTATAGAAAGATATAACAAGGGTATTACTATTGCTAAATGTAATCAAAATTTAAGAATGGGTACTAACAATGAGGCGGAAGCCAAAGCCACCCTCCTTGCAATCCAATTGATAGGTAAATTGGGAGTTGAAAATCTTCACCTAGAAGGTGATTCCCAAATCATCATTCGTGTTATCCTCAAGGGAAGGGCAAAATACTAAAAAATTGACCGTGAATTTCATTGCATCAATAACCTCCTCACCACCTTCACCTTCAGAAGATTCAAGGTGACTCACATCTAGAGAGATGGAAAGAAAGAAGCAGATGATGTGTCAACCAAGCTTCTTCTGATCTTCAAAAGGAAAAGCATGTGTGTGTCTATTTCATCCAAATGACCAACTTATTGAAAGTTTTTTTATTTCAAATCTGGTGATCATCTTTTCATGGTGTTTGGTTTTTTGAATTTGAACGGGTCTTAAGGAATACTCCCTACTTTTTATACCCACTTGATTGTCATATGGCCATGACAACCACAATTAATGCATGGTCGATTCGGATTTGTTATCATGCAAATCCTGATATGGTCTCTTGTAGTACGAGAGTGCCTGGAGGATGCAACAGTTTGTTTGGGATGGCGTTGTTCTCCCCCAATGCCATATGCAATTGTCAGAATGATGGGAAAGATGGGTGGTCGTTTTTTGGTTTTCATTCCCCAATATGCCAGGCTTATCAATGACATATCGACCTACTAGTTTTTTCGCTCATTGTTGAGTTAGCGTGTTTAATTACAAGCAACTTGCATTTATTATCCTGGGTGGTGGAGTGTACAAGTTGAACATGAATAGAGTTCTTATGGTGATCGCAAGTCTAGTTTTGGCATTGCTTCCCTTTGAAGATTGAGTAAGTCTGCGGAGTGAGTTTTTCACCACCTTCACAGAATGGAGGCCAACTTCTCATTGATGGCGTCGAATCCCATGGTGGCATTCTAGGGGCATATTTCGGACAAAAGACTCTCCAATATCTTCAAATTTGACTATAGAGACTTCCTGACCTACGTCAAAATCATATTGGGCGATGAGTATTTGAAGGCCTAATTCAAATATAGATGCAATGCAGATGTGGCTTCAATGTTCGTCACTTGGTGTGTTGAATTAGAGACAAAGGAAATTGTAAAATGGTTGGTTGATAGCTACCTCAGAGAAGAGTGGTGTGGGGGATTTGGAAGTCTTATGTCCATGGCGCGTGAAGGGCAAAGGTTTGTTTGCCCCGGTGGTGCGTGGTTGCAAGTGAGTAAATTCACTCCCCCTCTTCGCCCCTTCCTTATATGGAGTGCAAACAGTAATAAGGAGGTCTGAAGGGCCTTAACACAGGTTGGCATGACAAGAGTGAAGGATTATTTGAAGACCTTGGAGGCACGGAAAATTCGGTGGGAGATAGAGAAATGGGGACCATATGGTGAACGTTCAACCCACACGTCTGCAACTTCATCTTCGTGGTGTAAATGGGGCAAGTCGAGAGGCTCCAAGAAGAAGTCTGGTAGAACACTATGGATCGGTTTCCCTGATGAGCATCGAGATGGTGCAGTTTCCTCTCAGGCCAATGATGGTCAAAGGGTACATCCTAGAGTCAAAGGAAAGGAAATTGTGGTTGCAGATTGAGCCCTGACTATTGTATATAGTTTTGTTTTGTATGTCTTTTATAAGATCTAGCTTAAGTTGCTTCTGAATGCATATGTACTGTAAATGGTTTACTTAGCTTTCATGGGGTGGTGTAATAGCAAAATCATAGTGGGATGGGGTTTGTTTTTTATCCTAGGTATTTGTGGGTGTTTTGATAGACTCATTGGAGAGATTTTCATATTCAAATTTGCTCCCTCTAATGATTATGTACTATTTCTATTTTTATTAATAAAAAGATTCATTAACTAATAAAATAAAAAGAATAAGCTTTAGGACACATTTTATATCATATTTTAGGATTTTGCTTTAATAAATATTACATTTCAATTTCTAGGTATACATCACCATAGTGATTTTTTTTCCCTTAAATCTTTTAGTTAAATTAACCCTAAAAATTATTATTTTTGTAATGTTTAAATATTATTTATAAATTTCAATGTAATAATGGAACAAAGATTATTTAAATCATTATATTATTTTTTTTAGACACAATCTTCTCCTTTTTAGAGTTAATTTTTCACATCTTTAAAAACTAACTTCATTGGAATTCATAATTTTAATTGTACTATAATATTTGATAAATTAATTTAATAACTTATTTTTTTCATATCTAAGGTACAATCATTTCATTTCAACATTTACATTATTGTTTAACCTTTTTCCTCCCTAGGAAAAGCTCTCTTTTAGATCTATCATAGTTATTGTAGAGATGGGAGCACCAACACAGTGTTTGACTTATTCAAGCCCCTATACAACACAACCATTTTGTAACCTCATTTTTTATGTGTGCATGTTCTATCATCCAACCATGAGGAAGTTATAGGAGTGAGCATATGTTACAAGTTGTGAAAACTTTTTAACAAGCAAAAACCCTTGGACTAGGACATATTTCTAGGATACAAACCTATAGGACCTCATGACTACATTTCTACTCAATTTTATCAATCACAAGCACCTCAAGCTAGGGCGCCTAACACACCAGTCTAGAAATTTTAGCTCTAATTTGTATATCTAGGTTCCTATGTGCATCTTCTTTCTAGATTTGACTTATTGTATTTTTCCATCTTTTTATAATTTATTGTTTTACTAAAAGTCATCATTTGTGTATCACTAAACCTAGATCTCAAGCACACACTTCATAAATCTCAATTCCATTGCAATAAAGGAACAAAATCCAAGTGCTTAGATGTCCTTTCAGCATTGTAGTTAAGCTAATTTGTGTTCCAATGCTATCTAATGGAGATTTGAGATCTTAGTTTGCATTCATAAACTTAGGATCTCATTTCCATAATATATCTTCTAATAATTATTTAATATTATTCAAACACTGTTAAGGCTTATTACACTAAAACAATATAACATAAAGCATATCAAACAAAAAATACCTAGGACTATGAATTTTCCATTCTTTAGAAGCTTTACTTAGGAAATAAACCATACACAAGGTAGAAATCAATCAAGTTGGCCTTGAACCCTCATAAAGTTTGTAGCTCCTAAGGTGAATTCTCAAGTTCCTAGATTACCAAGTCCTCAAACTCCTGAATTGATCTCTCAAACCATTGGACAATAATCCATGTTGAGCTACACTCACAAAGCTCATGTTGGAGAAATTATGAGCCCATGAAGCTACACAGACTTCAATGGATCAACTAAGAAACTACCCAACCACACACGAGAATGTTGCAACTTGAGAAATGAAGAACAATGGAGATCAAGAAGAAACATTTGCTTAAGATGCACCTGAAATGAATTGTTGTGAATTGATATGTTAGAATGTACAAATGATCTTGCTTATATAGGCAAGAGGCTAGACAATTGAGAGAACAAGTAATGCCTTATGGCCCATTGAGATGAGAGAGTAGGTAGGAGTAGGTACAACTACCCTATAAAAAAATTAAATTCATAAAAATAGCCCATATCTATCTAGAATGACACCTAAGATGACTAACATGAACAATATTAAATTATTGTGTCATGTGACAAATAAAGCTATCCTAAGTAAACTTAATGAGAGTAAATAGAATAAATCTAATTTACTCCAACACCCCCCCTTAAGTGTAACTTAGGGAGATAAATTATTATTCATATGATGTAAAACTAATTATGAAGATGCAATATATGGGTTCTGACAACTAGGCCATGTTAGGTACCCATGCACAACTAATCATGCAACTAACCTCTCACAAATAGAGAAGAGGAGAAAACCTCATGGGACAAAACTCCTCTACAAAAAAGAGATGCAATATATATACAACTGATAAATCATGTGATGTATGGAGGTTTCACATCAATACCCCCCTAAAACTACATCCATTACAAGAATACAATACAATCACCCCTCAAAAAAAGGGAAGATAGAGACAACATTGTCACCCCTAAATGAAGTATCATCCTAATCACTGAAGTGTGTTTGTGGCCAAAAAATAATCCAATAGTGACAAACAACATATCTCCCCTTTAGAAGAAAAAAGTCTAATGTTGCATGTAGAAGAAAATCCATATCCATAATGGAAGGAGAAGAAAGAAGTCTCGATAATAAAAGCTCAGAAGTAGAGTTAAATGCCTCCACAAATGTCTCAATGACTGGGAAAATCCTCAATCAAGTAAGAAAAAGAGATGAAAAAGACTCAAGATCATCTGCCAAAAAATTTGCAAAAGGAAGCCCCCTCAAGCTTGTGCTCCAAATCTAAAGTAAAAGAATGAGAGACCAAGTCTTCAAGGCCTGAAATGAAACCATCCTGAAACCCCAAATTTGAAAAAGCCACATAGCTCCTGCTACGTTGAAGTCCTGGAATCCATGTCAACTATCAACTCTGATGTAACAAGGAATGGAGGAAACATGAGAAGATCAACAAGTTTATTAAGAAGAACTCCATTACTCCCCATACTAGATAGATGAGTCAAAGGAATATAAGAGTCATCATCATCTTCCATGAAGTCAAAGGTATACACCCTATGTAGATGATTAGTCATACCCACTGCAATAGGAGCACCAATCAGATCATAAATGTAAGTTACATTTGTAGTGAACTCAACTGTGATACCATTGTGTGTAAGCTAGTAGACTAAAAGTAGATTATGTGTTATCATGGGAACATTAAATAAATTAGGAACAACTATAGCACCCAAGTCAACATCACCTACAGAAGCAACTAGCATACATTGATTACATGCAATCAAGAGCATATGATATGGCGAAGGACCTAAAGAACCTGGAACCATGTTGTTGGCTAAATTTGAAAAGTGTTCTAAAATGCCTACATCAAGAATAGAACCAATGTTCCTAGGTACATGGGTAGTAATCAAGGCATAACTCTTTCCTTTGAGATATAGAGAATTTCCCCCTTGTTTTGTAGAAGATTAACTTGATGAAGAAGAAATGAAAATGTCATGAAGCTTGAGTAACTATTGCAACTCATAATTTTCCTTCTTGAAGCAATTTTGTTCATCATGTCCAACCTTCTTGCAAAAACCAAATGAGGGTTTTTATTTCTTATTGCAAGTCTCATCACTATGCCCAAATTTGTTACAAAGAGAACATTTTGATCTCTACTCCTTAGAATGTGCCTCCTTGAAAGAGGGAGATTAAGTGTCACTATTTTTTGTTTGGGGCTTGTTTGTGATCTTCCCCTTTCCCTTAGAGGATTGAGCCACCTAATCATGACTCTTAGGAAGAGCATCCATGATATAAACCACTTGCCTGCTCCCTAATCAATTGATCACAAAACCTCTCAAATGATGGCATCTTATGATCCTCCCCCACAACATCCATAGTAGAGTAAACATTAGAAGCAAACATTGAAAATAGACCTCAAAGCTTAGACAAGATCAAGAAAATACACTCCTTATGATCTTTTTCATATCCACACCCTTTCAATTGTGATTGTGAGAATTTGCCAAGATCTAGAGGCAATGGAAAGCACAAATAAGAGAGAACAAAATGTGACAAGAATAAATTGTATTCCTATCAATGATGCAAAATGTGATCAACTGGATCATCAAGAATTACATACAATGTAGATGAGCCTGCTTATAAAGGCAAGGCTAAGAGACAAGAGAGCACACAATGATGACATGTGGCTCAATGAGATGCAAGGGTAGGTAGGGGTAGGTAGGAGAAATAGTAAAATATTCCACAAGAGGTGGATCACCCATCAAATGTGGAATGTAAAAACAAGATACGACCACAAAAGGTGAAATTTCTCCTACATACATCATCCCTATGTGCACACTTCCCCAAGTGTCTCATATCCAAACTACTATGAAATGCATTACACTAAGTAAACTTAAGTAAAGTGTAATTATATCCAAGATGAATAAATAATTACACTAACAGTGATAATATCAACTTGAACAGGGCAAGAAAATCTTGAATTGTGGGAAATACATCCAAAGTGAGTGAGTTGAGATCAACTTGAAGTTGCAAAATCTTGAACTGGTTGACCTTTTTATATAACTTTCCAACCTTACCCCACACCTCTTCCGGTGTTTGACACTCAACAATATGAAACAGCAAATTATTAGACACATGAAGTTCGATGAATCCTCTCGCTTCATCTAACTTGTTTCTATGAACAAATTTCTCAAAAGCCTTGGTGAATTTAGGTTGGTCTTTGTCCAAGAGTTGCCAAAGACCTTGATTGCAAAAATTTAGGTTGGTCAGCAATACCTGGAAAGTAAGGCAATCCATTTTCTTGAAGGATTAAAAAGTGTTAAAAATAGTTGTCATTAGTTGTCATTGATGTCAAACATGGTGATTCGGATTGCTCTGGTTGTGTTGTAGAATAGTGGAAGATAGGTATGCATGATGTGTCGTACAGCAATGGAAGATACTTGTATGTATGATGTGTTGTAAAACAATGAAAGATAGGTATGTATGTTGTGTTGCAGACAATAGAAGATAGGTATGTATGTTGCAAATGGCAGATTCTAGTTGTTGATATGTCGCAGACATGTTTATTGCTCCAAAAATATCTTTTGTTAGTATGAGGACACTTTTATCTTGATGAGAGATTTGTTGTTGGTCATGGAAATCAATTTTTGTGCTTTGGTTGTTCATGCAGTGATGTATTTTAGAAATGCAGTCCTTTGCATTTGGGTCTTAATAAAGATATGGTAGTATAAAAAAAAATTGTGACTGTTGTTATCAATTGAGATTGTTGTATTCATGTTTTTGGTGCTCTGGAAGTCACGCTCCAGATGTTGTGCTCCTAAAGTATATTTGGTTATGCAGTATTGAGCAGATCTTCATGCTTTGGTTTCCTCTAGCTTCTTGATTCCTGATGATAAGTTGTTGATTATTAATTGTTCATGTCTTTAACATCGTAATGTTGAGTTGGATTGTGATCATGGTGCTCCGGTAGAATGTCATTGTGAAATTTCAAGGATGTGATTATTCTGGGTCAGGCAACCTTGAGAGAATATGCTAATATTTAGCTCCCATGATTGTAGTGTATGATTTGACCATTGAAAATATCATTTGGGAAAATATTGGTAAGGCTAACTTGATAAATATTCTTATTATTGTACTCATATATATGCATGATCATATTATGCTTGAGGTATAGAGGATATATGAAGGAAGAAAAGCTTAATGAGAATGAGAGGTATACGAGGAATGTGAGGATTTATTTGAGTCAGTTTGGAATAAAGGTATTTTAAGTAAAGAGCAAGGTGGTAAGCAACATAACAATTGATCTTGTGTGACAGTGCTTTAGAGCAAGCAAATTGTGAATTATTTTTGCAGAGTTTCTTAACTGAATCTACTATAAGCATTTGGTGTATTGTTTGGGCTTAATTGGAACTGATTACATGCATATGTAGATGCAAATTTCTCAGTTCATTTCCTTTCTTTCTGGCAATGAGTCATTGTAATCTGGGTAGTGAGCCCTCCAACAGTGATCTTCTTTCTATGATTCCATATAACTAGTTATATTATCTTGATATTTAATCCTCTATGGTTTTTCCCATTTGGGTTTTCCACATATAAAAATATGGTGTCTTTCTTTTGGATGTGTATGTTATGCTCTTTGTTTCAATTGGTCATTTCGCTTCATGCTAAAGAATTTCTAAGAAAAGTTTCATATTTTTATCAGAGCATGTTTTATTTTTGGGAATACTAATTCACCCCCCTCTTAGTATTCTGGTTTGTTCAACAATTGGTATTAGAGCCTGGTCCCTCATTGTTAGCTTAATCACTTGAGGGAGATATTGATTTGAATAGATGGCTCCTATGGATATGGATGGTGAATATTAGTTGGATGAAGAATTGAAGACAACCCTTGAAGATCTAGAGAGTGTGGAATCTGAGAATGAAGACTTAAAAGAGAATGTTAAGGTAGCAAATGAATGTGTGAAGAAGCTGAGAGATCAGATCTGAAAATTCAAAGAAAGGCATTGAGAAGTTAACATAAAATTGAAGCAAGCGAATGGGACTATTGTAAATCTGAAGTTGCAAGTTGAAGAAAGTAGTAAAGTTGAAGGAAGCTCGAAGGATATAATCAATCTAAAGACTGAAGAAAATGGGAAGTTGGAACAAGAATTATTGAACTTGAAGTCAGAAGCTAAAGTTAGTGAAAGCAGTGTATTATTGGACAAACTATTATCCATGTAGAAATCTCACAAGGATAAGGAAGGATTAAGCTTCTCTGGTGAATGTTCAAATGGCAAAGGTAAAGGAAAGGAAAAGATGGAAGATTAGAAGAAACCTAGAAATTCAAACAAAGTCTAGAATCTGAGACTTGTTGTAAACAAACCTCTGGTTTGGTAACCTAATGCACAAAGGTACTCATCATTTAATTGCTATTACTTTTAATGCGATTATTTTGGACATAAAGGTGTAGATTGCAGGAGCAATTTAAGACAAATATTCAATTATTTAGATGTGGAAGTTTTGGACACAAGGATAATAACTACATCAATCCATTCATGAGTAGAAGCTATAAACAGTTTGTGAATGGAACAAAGGATCACTTATGAATAAGCCCTTCCAAGATTATTGTCACGAATGCTATAAATTAGGTCACAAATCTAATCAATGTAGATCTAAAATAAATTTGGTGAATTCAGGACAGAGGAATGTAAAATGTTAGAATTACAACAAGTATGGACACTCTACAAATAAATGCAGGAATGTAAATGCTCTGGTGAAATCTATTGAACTCAAGAAGAATAATTATATGGTTTGGAGAAAGAAAGAAACAATTGAGTCTTCTACACCTGAGTCCAGTGTTAAGTGCTTCTTCCTCCGACAATTGATCTAGTAGTTTTGGCTTGGGGGGATTTCAAAGACAAATCTATTTATACCCCCATCAAATTAAAGAAATGCATGTGGTGGATATGCTCTCGTAGATTGCATATGTTAAATTATAAATATCAGATGACGTCACTTTGATAAGATAATTTATAGTGGTGAAACCCTAGGCACACTAAATAAGGTAAATCTCTAATTTTTGGGTCAGCTTGTGCCTCTTCCCTATGAATTCAAAGAAATCAATTGCAGGGGAATCTAGTAGTAGGAATGTTCAAAAAATTGAGAATGTGCAATTAAAAGAATACAATCAAGAGACAATCAGATATTTGGAAAATTATTTATCAAGTGAAAGTTTGCAGCAAATCAAAGTCTTAGGGAATAAGGGTTTGGATGTTTGGAGTGAGTTTTTTCTGGTTTGTAGATGAAAATTTGATTAAGTTCCTTTTGAACTATATCGAGGATAATTATATGATATTGGAAAAGCCCTATCAAATTTTGAAGGAAGCAATTTGTGTAGTTTCTAGTCTGTGTGATAATGGACCCCTTCTGACATTAAGAACAAGGAAGTTGAAACCCTAACTAGTGTCACGGGTGATCAATGGGTATTCATAATTGACACTATTATCGACCTTGTTATCAGGTATGTGGCATATGGAATCTCTTATAAAATCTATTTTAGAAACAAAGAAGGATCCACAATTGCAATATATATTACTCACCAAATAGTTAAAGAAGGTTAAAACTTTGATTTGTATGAATTATTGGAAACACACTTAGAAAAAAACATTAAGATGACTAAAGATCAGGGATATTCATTTTTTATTTGGTTCTTTGATTGTATGTTTGATGCTTTATTTCACAAAAAATTTACCATTGAAGGAAAACATAGTATGGAAATCAGATGTCTCTATTGGAAAGAAAAAATTTAGATGTCTAGCTTGTTTGGATAATAGAGATTGGTCTTGATAAAATCACTTCATAAATCTTTAGAAAAAATTGATCTTTGGTCTGGATCCTAGGAGTATCAGTGCTCCTGAGGAGAGTCCCTCCTTCGGTTGTAGAAGTTTAAAAAGAAAGATTATTGTGTCTCCTATGAATTCGATGAAGAAAATGAAAGGTAAAAAAGAAAAAGAAATTATTTCCCTGGATGATTTGGAACCATCTTTAGTGGCTAAGTGAAAGTTGGCTTAGCTGAAAACTATAAAGAAGAAGATGACCCCTCTAGTGTTGATAATATCTTGAGTATGCTTAAGGAAGTTGATGGGATGAAAAATACTGGAGACTTGTGGCTCGAGCAACCCTCTTATGATCAGGATCAGATTGAAGAAGTTCAAGTTGACCATTTGATCCTGAATAATATTGCTCTTGATGATCTTTCGAACATCTTGCTAGATTTTCTTTGTGAAGTGCTTAAGGATCATTTGAAGAAGCCTCTTAAGGTAGCACCTATTGTAGAAGATGAAGATGATGTTGAAAATGATAAAAATAAATGTGCATATACTCAAAAGAGATTATCAGAGGACATAAAGAATATGAGAGATTGTGTTGCAATAATAGGCAGAGTTCACAAATATTGTCTCCTGTGGCCAGCAGCTATAGAATATTTCAAGGCTAAGATTGACTCTATAGAATCTGAGTTAATTTCCATGGGCAACTCATTTGATATATTTGGTGAACAGAGGAAGAAAGCCAACTCTCTGCAATCAGAGCTTATATTTAATTAGAGTTAGAAAGATGTGGTGAATATATTCTTAAAGGTGAAAGAGATTGTTGAGGATAGGTTAGAACATCTTTTCGATATCCTATTGAAGTTGAGAAGTGTGTTGGGAACCCTGTTGTTCTCGGTTCCCTATCATAAGTAGTTGATGAAATAATGAAGAATGACACTTTGAGTTTGGATCTTCATTTGGCTATAAACTCTTCAAAGACTTTATTTCTAGAGTTGAAGGAGAAATATAAGAGAATCTTTTAGAAGCATAAGTGAAGCAATATTTCCTTTTGCAATACAGATTTTGTTTTGGTAACCTTTTTGTTGTTACCCTTTGTCCTTGATGTCAAAGGGGGAGAAAATATTGAGTATCAAGAAGAAATTTTTAGTTCTAAGTTTTTGAGTTATTGGAGAATTAAGGAAGCTTTATCTAAGGGGGAGTTTTGATAATGTTTTTCCATCAATGACAAAGGGAGTTATTTTTAGCAATACTTATCATTAGTTGTTATTGATGTCAAACATGGTGATCTGAATTGCTCTAGATGTGTTGCAGAATAGTGGAAGATAGTATGTATGATGTGTTGCAGAATAGTGGAAGATAGGTATGTATGATGTGTTGCAGAACAGTGGAAGATAGGTATGTATGTTGTCTTGTAGATAGTGAAAGATAAGTATGTATGTTGCAGATGGAAGATTCTAGTTGCTAATATGTCGCAGGCATGTTTATTACTCTGGAAATATCTTTTTTTAGTATGAGGACACTTTAATCTTGATGAGAGATTTGGTGTTAGTTGTGGCAATCAGTTTTTGTGCTCCAATTGCTCATGTAGTGATGTATTTCAGAAATGCAATCCTTTGCATTCGTGTCTTGATGCAGATATGGTAGGACAATTTTTTTGGTGTGACTATTGTTATCAATTGGGATTGTTGTATTCATGTTTTTATTTCTTTGGAAGTCATGCTTTGGATGTTATGCTCCTGAAGTATATTCGGTTATAGAGCATTGAGCAGACCCCCATGCTCTGGTTTCCTTGGTTTCCTTAATTCTTGATGATAAGTTGTTGGTGATTATTTGTTCATGTCTTTAACCTTGTAATGCTGAGTTGGATCATGATCACAGTGCTCCAGTAGTGTGTCATTGCATAATTTCAAGAATGTGCTTATTCCAAGTCAGGCTAACCTTGAGAGAATATGTTAATATTTAGCTTCGGTGATTGTAGCATGTGATTTGACTATTGAAAATATCATTTGGGAAAATATTGTTAAGGTCGACTTGGTGAATATTCTTATTATTATACTCATGTATATGATTGAGGTATGTCAAAGGACATATGAAGGAAGAAAAGCTTGGTGAAGAATGAGAGGCATATAAGGAATGCAAGGATTATTTTGAGTCAGTTTGGAATAAAGGTATTGTAAGTAAAGAGCAAGGTGGTAAGCAAAAAAATACTTGATCTTGTGTGATAGTGCTTTGGAGTAAGTTGATTGTGAAGTAATTTTACAAAGTTTCTTAAGTGGATCTACCACAAACATTTTGTGTATTGTCTGAGCTTAATTGGAACTGATTCCATGCATATGTAGATGCAAATTTCTTAGTTTAGTTCCTTTCTTTCTGGTAGTGAGCCATTGTAATATGGGCAGAGAGCCCTCCAGTAGTGAGCCTCTCTTTTGGATGTGTATGTTATGCTCTTTGTTTCAATTGGTCATTTCACTTCATGCTAAAGAACATCTAAGAAAAGTTTTAAATTATTATCAGAGTATATTTTTTGGGGGGAATATTGATTCACCCCCCCTCAGTATTTCGATCTGTTCAACAAAAAGAATGGTGAAAAGTGATAAAATCGATGTTGACTTATTGTGTGGTCTTTCTCATGTTGTTGAAACTAATATCATGCCAATTAGAATTTATGTCAAACTCCTTGGTTTCTCTCAACTCACTTGTCAAGTTAATCTTTCCATTCCTATGCCTACATCCTTTCCTAGTGTGCCTACATTTACATATTCTATCATAGCTACTTCCACACAAAATGTTAATCCTATACATGTTAGTCATTGGGGAAATCTTGCTAACCAATATTCTCTCATGCCCTCTTTCATGAGTCTTCCATTCATATCCCAATCATCTCCCATACCAACATACCATAATGTTCCACCTAGCCTTATTCTCAACCTCCACCAATGTACAGAAATGTTACTCCTCCATCACAATCTAACATGTCCAATTTCAATCCATCCACCAAAGCAACCATCAATAGTATAGCCCAAATTATTGCACCCCTACAACAAAAATTGGCTTAAACCAGTACTAAATTCAAGCTCAATGTTTCCACATTTGATGTAGCGAGCACATTATCCAAAGACATTGTCTATGAGATTCCCCCTAAACATATAGAAGTCCCTCAATTGGAGTTGTATAATGAAAAAGGTGACACCTTGACTCATGTGAAGACATTTCAAACTTTGTGTAGTGATTTTCCCATGACCAAAGATTTATGGCTAAGTTGTTTACTAGAACCTTTAGGGATAAAGCTTTGCAATAGTATTGTTCTTTGTCTCCTTATTTTATTACTTCATTTCAACAATTAGCTAATGCTTTTATTCAACAGTTTCAAAGTAATATTTATCCTAAAATTACTTTAACTGATTCGATTCCTTCTAAGCAAGGAGTTATAGAAAAAGTGATTGATTTCATTGCTAGATATAAATATTTGAATTCTCAAATTGCTTTATCAAGTGCATGATCATGGTGTTCAAAGAATTTTTATTGCCAATTTACAAAATAACATTAGAGATAAGCTTTTATTTTCCGAGTTTACTTCCTTTTTCACAATTGTGTGTAGTGCTTCATAATTGTTGACTTCGAGTGAGTCAATTTGAATCATCTCCTTCAATGCTCCGGTTGATAAAGATGAGGGTTCTCAACAATCATTTGTGAAGTTTAAACTGAACAAAGGTTACATTAGGATAAATGACAACTTCAACACTCAAGTGGGAGCTATGACATCAGGTGTGGCCCCTTTATCCAAATATTTTACAAAAGAATTAAATCCTCTTTTTAAGTCTTTGCATAGTACAATGTCAAGGTTGATAAATTCTAATGTGTTGAAACTTCCTCCCATCAAGCCAATTGACACTTCTAAACCATTTCCACCATATTGTGATCCCAAATCCTTTTGTCAATATCATCACCAACTTGGACATGATACTGAGAAATGTTATACATTGAGGAGTAAGATATAATATTTCATGGATAATAATAATATATTTGTAGCTGGTGTTAATGACAAGTGAAACAAGTCTGTAGCTCCTCCTAATCAAAACCTTCGAATATTTACCAATCCTTTGCCTTCTCACTCCACTAATGTTGTTGAGTTTGAGTCTCTTGCCTTTTTTCTTGATGACCTTGGTATGGAATCTAACAATGTTGTGAATCTTGTTGATAAACCCATACCTCCTAAAGACCTATGCATTACATTTGATCCTAGTGAGACTATTTTTGCACTCGATGGCTTATTGTATATGGATGCGAAGAGCAAAGACAAACTCTCAAGAGGGGTGTTCATTAATCTAGTGTGTATGGTGAATGTGATTAATGAAGAATATTTTTATATTTTACAATTGCATCAAGTTACATATGATAAATCTGATGTTGTGGTCAAGGTGTATGATGGTTTCTCTTGCCCTATTATTGGTTTTATTACTCTACCTATTGAGGTTGGTACTAAGTACTTATATGTGACTTTTACCATCATTCCTACATCAAATCGGTTTCATGTGAAGTTGGGACATCCTTGGCTCTCTCCCATGAAAGCTATACCTTATAAAATTCATAAATATTTTAAATTCCCTTATAATGACAATATCATAACATTTAATCATAGCCTTTACCAACCTATAGTGAAGCATGGTAATTTCACTCTTGATTACTTTTGGCCTCAACAACTCAAACCTCTTAAGCCTCAAGTGACATCTTTTTCTTATCTTATCAGAAGTGTGAAAATGAGATGATCATGTCCTTAAGTAAACCTAGAGATCCTATACCTATGGATATTCCTCCTCCTCATAATGGACCTAGGATTATACATACTCCTTCTATTCCTCCCATATATGCCTTAGTCTTGCCCCCTAAATCTTACAAAGGAAAGCACTTGGCATCTTCTATGATTCAACCTAGTGGGGTTCCTCCCATTCCTCCTTTAAAGGTGGACAATAAGCCTACGTCCATTGACACTCAACATTTACAAGTCTTGGCTAAAACTAAAAGGAACTGTTGTGTGAGAGAACATTGACACATATGTCATACTAAATCTCGTGAGCTTTCTTCCCAAACCAATTCCTCTCGGAAGACACCAAATTTTGACTTGATCCTATTTGTCTAACCTTCAACTAACCCTCTAGAGGAAGTTCAACCTAAATCACCAAGATTAAAAATACTTAAGAAAAATGATGGTTCGTGCTCTTTTTGCATTAGAGATAGTATTTTTATTAATATAGGTGATGATATGGATGATGATGTTGTTCATGCTAACAATGTTAATTGTAATTATTTTGGTGATATGTATGAGCTTATTGATGTTAATAATGATTTATCTGGTCTAAATTCTTGTATATATAAGTTAATAAAACAATTGGGATACCCCAAGGACATTATTTATTCAAAGGGAAGATCACAATTAAATCATGTGATGATGTTGAAAGGGTCTCTAAAGGAACAATCACGTTTCCACTTCAAGTGGGCCCAACAGTGGTGGAAACAATGTGTCAGGTTTTGGATCGTGATCTCCCATACAACATCCTCCTTGGTCATCCATGGATTCATTCCATTCAAGTTGTTCCCTTCACTTGCCAACAATGCCTCAAATTACCATACGATGGTAGAGAAATCATGATTCTCACTAATCCACAACCTTTCCAATATTGCAAAATTCTTGAAGAAAAACACCCCTACCATTGTCCCCTCAACACTCCCACTTCACCACCATCAATCGACACCTCCAATGTATTGCCTCCACTTCCACACAACCTGAGATCAAGACCAAGATCATCAACTGTGGATGTGGAGAATACATCCTTCAAAATGCACTTTGTGTGGAACATCTCCCTACCTGGATCAAGCGTTGGAGGATCAGGGAATTGACTTGCTTACCATATTTCCTCCATTGCATGAGAGGTCATCATTATCGATTGAGGAAACTTCAAGATGTTGGCATTTGCATGAAGATTGCATTAATGAAATGTTATGTTGTCATTGATGTCAATTATCCGGTAATGATATTGTTATAATGTTGTTTTGTAACTGGTAGGAAGAGCTAGTGAAGGAAACTATAACCGGTAGGTAAGTTTGTGGAGTGAACCGGTGTTGCTAAGCATTGGAGAGTTGAACCAGTAAACCCTACCTGTTGATTTGATAAACCCTAACCGATTAAGTTTGGTGAATTGTTTGTATTGGTTTATGATCCGATGATGAGTGGTAATGATTATGACACGTATGCATATTGTATGAAGAGAGTTTCAAAGTGTTTTTAGCGCGTTGAGATAACGGTTTTTGTCTAGGGAATGGGCAACTATATTGCATGTAATGTAAAGTATGTCATGAGTTATTGAGTTTGATGAAGTGGTGATCAAGGAGTGGTTGAGGCTTTCTTGAATGATGTGCAAAGATTATTATGTAATCCAACGGTCATACTTGAACCAACTTGTTTGTAATATCTATGAGAGAATTAGGTTTTTGTTGTGTTACCAACCTAATTGATTTGTTTATAAGGTCGATAAGTTGTTTTGTTTAAGTGTTGGCAAAGTTTCAATTGAGTGTGTGGTTGTCGAACCGGATGATGTATCTGCAGTTTGTGTAAAGGCAGATAGGAGCATGAAAAGGATCTGAACAAGAAAGTGTAGTGCTATTGAACAGATCAGACAACCCCTATTGTTTTCTAACAATTACAGCAGTTTGAAATCCCCTAACTGGGTAAGCTCTAACAAGCTTAGTGATATTCAAATCCTCTAACCAAGTGGTCCATTAGCTTGGATTTCAAATCCTCTACTAAGGTTACTCCTCAAAGGGTATTGCTTCTAACAAGGCATTATAGTCAATCCCTTAACCGAGTGGTCTTTAACAGGATTTGTTCTTAACGGGACTTTTTGTAAAGCTTTAACAGGATTGACTCCTAACAGGGTGATCTTTAGAAGAGTTCAGATAGTTATCTTGTGAGTCTCATCTCACCATGGTTTTTCCCATTTGGGATTCCACGTCAAAATATTGTGTCAAGTGGTGAATGTTTTTGTGGTTATGTTTTCTATGGTTGATTTTCTTAACTACTTAATATACTTTGATAAGTCGTGATAACCGACAACAATATGAAATGAAGTTTTACTTATGTCAGTAAAGTATTTGGATGTTTATAAGTTTCAAGTTGTTTACTGTTAATCTGCTATAATAGTCAACCAGTTTATTCTGACAGTGATATTGCATTTATAGTTCAGTGGTTTAACTTGTCAGTTCTAAGTTTACTTTGAGAGGTTATTTCTGATACTAGTGGAAGTTATTATCAGTTTTTCTATCTACTGATTCACCCCCCCCCCCCTCTCAGTAGTTGATCAGATCCTTATTCTTTCATCATACCATCAATCGGTATCAGAACGTCTCAGGTCCTCTAAGGTCTAAGCCTAACAACTTGAGGTAAAGATCTTGTAGAACATGATGAAGAAGGAAGGTTTGAAGTTTAATAGAGGGAACTATAGAATATGGAGTGATAGAATGAAAATTTATATCAAGAGTCTAGGAAATCAATAATGGGAACATGTTAGTACTGAATATATTGCACCTAGTGGGATTATGACTGATGATCAGAAGAAAGAGCAACAAGAAAACAATCAAGCACTGGAGGCTATTATCATTTCTTTGTCTGATGCAGAGTATGTTGATGTCCATGGTCTGGAGACTACATATGAGGTATGGAAGAAACTCGAAGAGATTTATAGTGATGATGAACATGTGAAGATTGCCAAGGAAGAGAGTCTAAGAGGAAAGTTTGATGACATGCAGATGGCTAAAGGTGAGAATATCCAACAATATGGTCAAAGCATAAAAGAGATAGTTGGTGAGATCAAGAGTGATGGTGGTAAAGTGGAAGATGCCATAGTGGTTAGTAAGGTGTTGAGAACCCTACTACCGGTCTACACTATCCGAGTTGCAGCTATTCAGGAGCTAAAATCTATTGACAAAACTAAGGTAACCCTTGACTCCATCATTGGTAATCTTATTGCTTTTGAATTAAATGGTTATGATGGTAGTGTTCAGAAATCTAAGTTTGCATTTAGAGCCTCAGTTTCTAACCCATCTATGAGGAAAAGTAGAGATGTCAGTCACAGTTATGAATCTAGATCTAGCAGAGAAGTTGATTATGAAGATAGTTTGGTTGAGCTTGAAGCATTGTTGGCCAAGCAATTGCCTAGGGGTACCGGTAACTATAGAGGTAAATTACCTTTGAAATGTTTTGCATGCAACAAGATTGGACACATTGCAACTAATTGTCCTAGAGGTTATAATGAGCACAAGCGAGAGAAGTTCAAGAAGCACAAGGGAAAAGGAAAAAGAGATTGTCTTATTGCAGTTGATGGTGGTATCACTAATGAGGAATTTGATGGTGATGCTAATGAAGACATTGTGTTTGTAGCCATTAAAGAGGAAACATCTGATCAGAAGGCTTTAGTTTCACGTATGGATAATTCTGATGGTTGGATCATTGATAGTGGTTGTTCACATCACATGACCGGTGACCGGAGCAGATTTCTTTCTTTGAAGGAATTTGATGGCAGAGTTGTAAGATTTGGTAATGACTCACCTTGCATGGTTAAAGGTAAGGGAACTATTTCTCTTAGTGGAAAGAGCAGTGCAAATGATGTCGACTGGGTTGAAGGTCTAAAGCACAATATTTTGAGTGTTGCTCAACTCAATGATAGAGGATATCCATTGGAGTTTAATAATGGTATGTGCAAAATCTATGGGAGCAAAGGTGAATTGATTGCAACTGGCAAGTAGACTAAAGGTAACCTATTTCACCTGAATCCTAAAGTCAACAATTGTTTAATTGCTAAAGTAGATGATAGCTGGCTTTGGCATAGGAGATTTTATCATATAAATTTTGATAACATTGTTAAAGTGAGTAAGTCCAAGACAGTGAGAGGTTTGCCTCAATTGGACAAACCGATTAATGCTCTATATAAGGAATATTAGCTGGGAAAGATGACATCCTCAACTTTCAAAAGCAAATCTTTTTCAGCAAAATATCTATTAGATTTGGTTCATACAGACCTTTGTGGACCAATAAGGACTAAAAGTATTCAAGGTGACAGATATTTTATGATCTTCACTAATGATTGCTCAAGAATGATGTGGGTCACATTCTTGAAGGATAAAACAAAAGCATTTAGTAAGTTCAAGGCATTCAGGGCCTTAGCTGAAAAGGAGAGTGGTGAGAAGAAAAAGTGTCTGAGGACTGATCAAGGTGGTGAATTTACTTCTGAGGAATTTACTAGATATTGTGAAGAAAATGGTATCAAATGACAACTTTCTGCACTGAGGAAACCACAACAGAATGGTATTGCAAAGAGGAACAACCGGTCAGTTGTTGAAGTTGCTAGGATGATGTTGATACAAGGAGGTGTAGCGAAAAACTTTCTGGAGAGAAGATATCAGCACAGCTGTCTACACTATGAACCGGATTTGGGTAAAAAGAGGTAAGGACAAGAATCCTTATGAATGCTGGTATGGTAGATCACCTAATGTTAGTTATTTCAAGATACTTAGCAGCAAATGTTTTATTAAGAAAGATGACTATGTTAGCAATTTTGAGGATAAAAGTGATGAAGGTATATTTCTTGGTTATTCCACCAAGAGTAAGGCCTACAAATGTTATAACAACCAGACACATAGAATCATTGAGAGTGTTGATGTTTGATTGGATAAGTATCCTGAAGTCTCAGGGGAAACCAGTGTGGAGAAAAAGGATGAAGATCCTTGCATTTTATTTTTGGAACCAGAACCTGTGAAACTTGAAACTGGGAAAGAGAATGTTGTTGTACCAGTTCAACCAAAATGGGTAGATTCGGAAGAAGATGATGATAATGAAGAAGAAGAACCTAAAGATAATGATCATATTATTCTGAGGTATGTGAGACTCAATCACAATCTTGACCAGATTATTGGAGATAAGGATGTTGGACTGTTAACCAGAAGAAGAATTCGAGAAAATTCTTGCATTATCTCCACTATTGAGCCTAGAACTGCTAAGGAAGCATTTGGAGATGATCATTGGGTTAAAGATATGGAGGAGGAGCTTGATCAAATTGAGAATAACAATACATGGACCCTAGTACCCAGGCTGGTGAATAAAAATGTGATAGGTGCTAAGTGGCTATTCAGGAACAAGTTGAATGAAGATGGTGTAGTAGTCTGAAACAAAGCTAGATTGGTTTGCAAAGGTTATGCACAAGAAGGAGAATATTATGGTGAAACTTTTGCACCTGTGGCCAGAATAGAAGGTGTCAGAACATTACTTGCATTTGCAGCACATAAGGGATTCATAGTATATCAGATGGATGTGAAGTCAACATTTTTTAATGGAATATTGGAAGAAGAAGTATACATTGAGCATCCAGATGGTTATGCTCTGACAGATGAAAAAGATATGGTATGCAAATTGTGCAATGAATTATATGGATTAAAGCAAGCACCAAGAGCATGGTATGAAAGGCTTTATTCACACTTATGAAGATAGGTTTTCAGAGAACCAATGAAGATAGCAACATATATCTCAAATCTGAAGGAGATAAGATACTAGTTAGTGAAGTGTTTGTATATGATATCATATTTGGAGGTAATGATGAAATGAGCAATGACTTTGCAAATGAAATGAAAAGTGAGTTTTAAATGTCTCTAGGTGGAGAGATAAAAAAATTCATAGGCTTGCAAATTCAACAAATGAAGAGTGGTATTTTCATCACACAGTCTAAGTATGTGAAAGAGGTATTAAAGAGATTTGGTATGAGTGACTGTAAACCAGTTGGGACACCAATGGTTATAGGTGGACACCAATGGTTACAGGTTGTAAGTTGTCTATGGAGGATGAAGCCACATCTATTGATGAGAAGGAATACAAATCAATGATTGGGAAATCGCACTATGTTGTTCACAACAGACCGGATATAGCTCATGCAGTTGGTCTAGTTGCTAGATTTCAAAAGAATCCAAAGGAAACACATTTGATATCAACCAAGAAGATATTCAGATATTTAAAAGGAACTATAGACTATAGATTATGGTATCCATATGAAGGTAACTTTGACTTGAAGGTGTTTACAGATGCAGGCTAGGCAGGTAATGTTGATGATAGGAAAAGAACAATCGATGGAGCATTCTTTCTTGGAGGAAGACTTGTTTCATGGAGTAGAAAGAAGCAAAGTTGTATATCACAGTCTACCACTGAAGCTGAGTATGTTGCAACTTATATGAATTGTACCCAGGCTATCTGGATGAGGAACATTTTGAAAGGTTTCAAGATGAATTTTACAGAACCTGTAAAGATCCTATGTGACAATACTAGTGCCATAAATATTTCCAAGAACCCTATTTTGCATGCACAAACCAAGCATATTGAATTGAAGTATCATTTCTTGAGGAAAAAAGTGCAGAGTAAAGATGTGCTCTTAGAGCATGTTTCTACCAAGGAGCAGCTTGCAGATATCTTTACTAAACCTCTGCCTAAGACTACTTTTGAGTATCTTAGAAGTCAGCTAGGGGTTGTACCCCTTCATGAGGTCAATTGAGCATGATGTAGAGCACATCAGTCCCGAAGCTACTTGCAAAGTTTTACAGCAGGATTGGTATAGGAGTGGAGTTATTCCACAGGGGGGGCATCAAGTTGTAGGTTGTTGATGCTGAACAATGAAGTTTGACATTGCATGTTTTACTTTCACTTTGGCATTGTTGTTAAAGGGGGAGAAGAACTATGTGATTATGGAGAGAATAATTCAAAGAGAAGATCTATGGCTAGCTGGTAGCTGAAGACAAACTGAAGACAAGATGAAGACAAGAAGAGTACATGGTAAAATGTAAACCAAGATTCCTATTCACAATCACAACAATCAATGGTATTGATATTTGTATTCCCATTAATGCCAAAGGGGGAGATTGTTGGCATTTGCATGAAGATTGCATTAATGAAATGTTATATTGTCATTGATGTCAATTAGCCGGTAGTGATATTGTTATAATGTTGTTTTGTAACTGTTAGGAAGAGCTAGTGAAGGAAATTGTAACCGGTAGGTAAGTTTGTGGAGTGAATCGGTATTGCTAAGCATTGAAGAGTTGAACCGGTAAACCCTACCTGTTGATTTGATAAACCCTAACCAATTAAGTTTGGTGAATTGGTTGTATTGGTTTATGATCAGATGATGAGTGGTAATGATTATGACACATATGCATATTGTATGAAGAGAGTTTCAAAGTGTTTTTGGCGCGTTGAGATAATAGTTTTTGTCTAGGGAATGAGCAAGTATATTTCATGTAATGCAAAGCGTGTGATGAGTTACTGAGTTTGATGAAGCGGTGATCAAGGAGCGGTCAAGGCTTTCTTGAATGATGTGCAGAGATTATTATGTAATCCAACAATCATACTTGAACTGACTTGCTTGTAATCTCTATGAGAGAATTAGGTTTTTGTTGTGTTACCGACCTAATTGATTTATTTATAAGGTCTATGAGTTATTTTGTTTAAGTGCTGGCAAAGTTTCAGTTGAGTGTGTGGTCGTCGAACAGGATGATGTATCTGCAGTTTGTGTAAAGGCAGATAGGAGCATGAAAATGATCTGAACAAGCAAGTGTAGTGTTATTCAACATATCAGAAAACCCATGTTGTTTTCTAACAATTACAACAGTTTGAAATCCCCTAACCGGGTAAGCTCTAGCTAGCTTAGTGTTATTCAAATCCTCTAACCAGGTGGTCCATTAGCTTGGATTTCAAATCCTCTACCAAGGTTACTCCTCAAAGGGTATTGCTTCTAACAAGGCATTATAGTCAATCCCTTAACCGAGTGGTCCCTAACAGGATATGTTCTTAACAAGACTTTTTGTAAAGCTTTAACAGGCTTGGCTCCTGATAGGGCAAACTTCCGAAGAGATCAGATAGTTATCTTATGAGTCTCATCTCACCTTGGTTTTTCCCATTTGGGTTTCCACATCAAAATATTGTGTCAAGTGGTGAATGTTTTTGTGGTTATGTTTTCTATGGTTGATTTTCTTAACTACTTAATCTACTTTGATAAGTCATGATAACCACCAGCAATATGAAATGAAGTTTTACTTATGTCAGTAAAGTATTTGGATGTTTATAAGTTTCAATTTGTTTATTGTTAATTTGCTATAATAGTCAACCGGTTTATTCTGACAGTGATATTGCATTTATAGTTCAGTGGTTTAACTTGTCAGTTCTAAGTTTACTTTGAGAGGTTATTTCTGAGACTGGTGGAAGTTATTATCAATTTTTATATCTATTGATTCACCCCCCCGCCTCTCAGTAGTTGACCAGATCCTTATTCTTTCATCATACCATCACAAGATAGTAAATCTGAGGACAAAAGAACATCTAAAGAATACATACATTGCCAAATCTCTCACAAATCAAGAAAAGCGAGATGTGGTAACTTTTATCAAAGATACACAAGTCAAATTCTCTTGGTCATACATTGGCATGCCAAGATTAGATCTAGATTTAGTAGTGCATCATCTTGTGGTACATCCTAATGTGAAGCCTATCAATCAAAAGATGAGAAAAATGCATCCTCAATAGTCAAAATAGAGCTACAAAATATGTTAGATTTGGAATTCATTTGGCCTATTGACTATCCAGAATGGGTTTCAAATATAGTACCAATTGACAAACCCACTAGTGACATATGTATCTGTACAAACTCCAGGGATCTTAATAAAGTATGTCCTCACGATGATTTCCCCTTACCCAGCATCGATATCATAATGGATCTAATAGCTTGACACAAGATGCTTTCCTTAATGGATGGTTTCTCGGGATACAATCATATCAAAATGGTTGTCAAAGATCAACATAAGATAGCTTCTACTAATTCATGGGGAAATTTTTGCTATCAATTCATGCCCTTTGGGCTAAACAATGCAAGAGCTACCTATCAATGAGATATGACCACTATCTTTTATGATTTACTTCATGATATCATGGAAGATTATGTACAAGACCTCTTAGGAAAATCAAAGACATGAGAAGGACACACCGTTGTCCTGACTAAGATCTTTGAAAGACTAGAGAAGTGCAGGTTACAACTTAATCCTAAGAAATGTGTCTTTGGAGTTGCTTTCGGTAAACTCCTGGGTTTTATTATATCAAGAAGAGGAATTGAAGTAGATCCAACTAAGGTGAAGGCTATCATGGACATACCACCAACAAATAATCTCAAGTTGCTTCACATTCTCCAAGTAAAACTATAGTCTATTAATAGATTCATCGCTCATCTTACAAATAAGTGTCAACCGTTCACTCATTTACTTTGAGAGGATGCCAAATTTAAGTGGGATTGTTTGTGTTAAAGGGAATTTAATAAGCTAAAAGAATATCTAGGTTCCTCAGATGTTTGAATGCCTCGTATTGCAAGATAATCGCTTCTTTTGTATATCTCTACTATGATAGTAGCATTGGGGGCATTACTAGCACAAGTTGATGATCGAAGAAAAGAGCATGCAATATAATATATCAACTACACCTTGATAAGTTATGAGCTTAACTAAACACCAATTGAATGAGCATGACTTTTGTGGTTTTCAACACTTAGAAGTTTTGTCATTGCATGCTTAATCACAAGACTAAACTCATTGCAAAAATTGATCCCCTCAAGTATCTCCTTTTCAAAGTTTCTCTTATAGGAAGAACTGCTAAGTGGGTCATGATCTTAAGTGAAGTCAACATTAAGTATGTGGATCACAAAGTTATCAAAGGAGAGGTTATTATAGATCAATTGGTTGATGCCCCTTTATAAGGGTACCATCCCCTTATCATAGAGTTCCAAGATGATGCTATTATGATCATCACACAATCAATTAAGTGGTAGTTATAATTTGATGGTTCTTGTACATAGCAAAGATCAAGAGCAGGAATTATTTTGGTCACTCCTCGAGGTGGTTGCATCCCTAAGTTATATAAAATAGCCTTTTAGTGTACAAACAACATTGTTGAATATGAAGCCCTCATCACATGTCTTCGCCTTGATATCTAATGGAAAATTACATATCTGCATGTGTATGGTGATTCATGATTGGTCATTAAACAAGTCATGATGAGTATCAAACCAAGAATAAATTTCTTCCCTATCATCACATGGTGGAATACTTCAAAAAATATTTCACTTCTATTCAATTTGAGAAGATCCCTCGAGCAAAAAATAAATCTATTGATGCTATGGCTACTATTGGCTCTCTCCTGTAGATGCCCGACAATAGTCATAAGTGTGAATTCTTGATTGAGCATCTTCTTATTCTAGCATATGTTGTGTCCAAATCCGAAATAGTATGTGCAATTATTGGTCCTGATTCCCCTTAATATCACGATATCTATATTTACCTCTATAACAACATCGTACTACCTAATCTCGCTAAAACCCAACAACAATCCTTCATCTTTCACACCATTCTTAGAGATACCCTATATCAGAGGCTCTTTGATGGAAACCTATTGCAATTTTTAGAAAAGGAAGAAGTTGAATGAAGACTTCGTGAGCTACATGAAGGTATCTGTTGTCACAAAAGTTTGAACCATTGATGACCAAAGAAACCTTAATCATCAACCTTGTGAAACATTGAATAAACATCTCAAGTGTGGGGCCTTGTGAAATGTGAGGTTGAATCTTTGGAGAAGGTCGTCTTCCTTTCAATTTGATGCAAAGTGTTGGACCAACCCAACACATGAAAGTTTAATCTACTGATCTGACAAGGAAAGGGGAGGGATATTGAAAGAGGGGAAAGTGGGTTTGCACCCAGACTAAAAACTGTGATCTTCCTGCCTATAACTGCACAAAAGACAAATGAAACCATCCAAGATATGCATAGACTTCTACCCTAATTAGCCACCTAAGTGCAAGTGAAGGTTGGAATCTATGAAAAGAGGAGAGGAACCAAGCTTAGTTCACAGTCAACATTCACAGAGGGGATCAACACAAACACCTACAATGAAGGAAAACAAACAAGAATGTATTCAAACAATGAGGTAAGAGAAATACACACATTATAACAATTGAAATCAAGCAAAAAAGTAAATTTCATTAATGAGGAGGAAAAGCAAATTTTTACAAGTGCAGAGAGACATAAGCCTTCTGTAGAAGAAAAAGAAGAGAAGATCCAAACAATATGTTACAATTTTTCCTTTATAGATTAGACATAACTCAGATGGTTTCATTTGAGAAAACAATAACCCCACCTGAGTTAGGTTTCAAAAATATTAGAGGATCGAAAAAGATCCAATCGACAGATCTAATGGCATGGTGAAATAGCTCTTAGAGCGTCCTTTGCCTTTGAAGAAACAAAAATCCCTGCAAATCAGGGAAAACCCTACATCTGAATGCGTCTGGGGGTACCTACAAAGAAAAAAGTCTCTGAATGACATTAAAGAGGGCATGGGTGGCATCTGGAATCAGCTGCAAGCGTCATGTCTAGAGTGAAGGTGAGCAAATCTAGTGGTTGGAGTGAGATCGGGTCCAAAATCGGGCACCGACTGAGCAAAGAACATCCTCGACCATCGAGTCAACAACCACCCTGCATAGAGCATTCAAAACTCAACGACCACCATGAAATCAAAAGTCCACCGTCGATCTAAGATATTTGCACGAAGATGGATGCGCGAGATCTCTCCACATAAGCATCCAACAGGTCCAATAGATGATTAAAACATGGCCATCGGATCAGGCCTTATGAAGATCTGACGGTCATTGACATCTGATGTGGCACCTTGCGTCCACATTTTCCTTACTGTGTTTGATCGCTAAACGGTCCTACATACTATGCAGGATAAGAACCCTAGCTTCTACTTTGTTTGCTTATCCTGAGGCCCTTTTGCACTCTTTGTTGTACTCTGCAAGATAAGGGTTTCTTTGTTTATGCTTTGTTTCTTATCCTGCAGGTCCCTCATAACCTCAATTTTACCTCATGGAATAAGATTCCTTGAGTTTACCCTTATTTCGTTAGCCTGCGGGAATGCGCAGGATAAGGAAGTCCTTCGTTCCCTTTATTCTCTTATCCCGCGACATCACCTATCTCCACTTTTAACCCTATGGGACAAGGGAAAAATCCTATCAATCATGTGACCCTTTCCTCATCATGTGTTATCCTTACAGGATAAGCCTTCTTGTTTCTGCCTCGCCTTCTTATCCTGCGGGCCTTGTTGAGCCTTTATTCCACTCCGCGAGACAAGGGTTTCTTTGTTTTTGCTTTGTTTCTTATCCCGCGGGTCCGTTGATGCCTTTGTTTTACCTCATGGGATAAGAGAGGTTGACCCTCTACTTACTTGGATCTTATCCCATGTGGCTTCCCTTGTCTGAAGATGTCAACTGAGACCCACCTTTGACTTTTCCTATCCTGCGCGATCTGTCTATTGCCTTTGGAACTTCACGGGATAAGCCAAGAGCCCCTTTTGCTCCTTGTTGCCCTTATCTTGTGCGACCACATGACTACTTCCAATGTGTTGTGGGATAAGGGAGTAACCCTTAGCCAACTGAAATCCTTATCTCGCGCTCCGCTAAGATTGGCACATAAATTGCCAACAATATCTATGGAGCATAATCAAATGGTTCAACTTTATCTAAGAAGGTCCTATGTACAAGATACTACTAGCCTATAATGGAGCAAGAGGCTTATCGCTTTGTGAAGAAACGCTTGTCGTGTCAACAACATGGAGACTTAATTTACGCACCTTCACAATAATTGCAACCTATCATTACTCCTTGGCCCTTCTCCTAGTGGGGGATTGATCGCATTAGCAAAATCCATCCCACCTCCTCTAATGACCATAAATTCATTATTACTACAACTGAATATTTTACTAAATGGGTTGAATCTATTCCCCTCACCTACACAATTGGTAAGGAAGTAGTTAAATTTATCCTAAATTATCTCATATGCCCTTATGGTATTCCAAGGACTATTATCACCGATAATGGACAACCTTTCAAAAATCAAGATGTAAAATAACTTTGCTAGAAATTTGACATCTAACAGTTGATGAATACTAATAGGGGGGGTGAATTAGTATGCCAAAAATCTTTGCACTAAAACACTTACACAGTCTAAAGATAAACCGGTAAAGCAGTCTGACAGTCAAACCGGTTACCACACATATAAACCAAAATGCGAATAAAACATTCACCCACAAGAGAAATACAACCATAACACAAGATATTTGACCTAGAAACCCAACTGGGAAAAACCACAGTGAGATGGAACTCACGAGTCACTATCTGCAGAATAGAAACCAGACCGGTTAAGGTCTTACAATGTTCTTCACTAGAATAGATCCTGTTAGGAATCTCAATCTCTGTTAGGAGATAAGTCCGATTAAAGACTACCTTGTTAGAGGATTTTAGATTCACATGTGTGAACCACCTTGTTAGAGGATTTTACAAAGGCTTTGAGGCCTACCCGGTTAGGGGCTACTGACTTGTTAAAGATATGAGTAATCAACAAGTGTTTGATCTATCTAATAGCACAAACTGCTTGGTTAGATCCAGTATTGCTCACAGCTAATGTATTCCAGCATTACTTCAGTCTTCTCTATCTCTCTCTCAGTTACAACTTGATCTTCTCAGATAAGATCGCTCTTCCAACAACTCAACATCCACCTTAAACCCTAGCTCAACATTAACCCTTTTTCGCAACAACCTAAAACCCTAGACATGATGTCCTTTTAAAGGAATATGATTTCATGTCGGTCCAATAGGATTTCTTTACAATTTCCTAGGTTCAATGAACCTAGACATACTTAGTAACACGACATAGGAATCACCGTTAATGTGTCGGCACTGTCAAACAATCGGTGGATTGGTAACTCATCACAAAATGTTGGTTGGTAACTCATCACAGAGTATTACCGATTCATACAAAATACCAGTTGCCGGTTTGACAAAAATGAAGACTGGTAAGAATGTGTTGTGCTGCTTTGCTCCCTCATACCGATTGCGATCTGCGAACCGCTTGGGGTCATCATGCCGCTTCAAACCGGGAAACACATTCTGCAAAATCATTACTAGTCTAAAGACTAGAATACAACATACCGGTTGGAACAAATACTGGTTGAGCATGAGCTCATACATATAAAGGGGATCTCAATACAAGTGTGTGTCCATCAATGACAATCACAACATAAACATCAAAAATGCCAACAATCTCCCCCTTTGGCATTGATGGCAACACTTAGGAAAATAAAATTTTGACATCTAAGTGTTTTACAACAAAAAACTTGCCATTAACAAAATTGCTCCCCCTAAGCATATACACTATCCCTTAGTCAACAGAGTGAATAGCAATTTTGCATTCAAAGCATAATCATCAGAGCATATAGCATATATCACAGCATATATCAAAATTTCAAAACAGATACTTCTCCCTCTAATATACTTCTCCCCTGATATATCAAAATTTTAAAATTTTAAAACCATATACTTCTCCCCCTTTGCCAACAATGACAAAGTACCACTGAAAAACCTGTTTCCATATATATATCTAAGAGTTTATGACAATAATGAATAATACTTGTCAAAAACCACTTTATAGTCCTGCAAAAATTGTTTCATGGAAAGAGACTAGGACTCAAGTAAGGAGGTCACCACTTCCTTCTTTGTCTGCATTTGTGATACCTGTTACTCCATGGCATCTATTGTGCTCAATTCTTGTGTGACTGTCAGAGCATCCAGGTTCAGATAGTATTTCTGGAGAATTTGCAGTCATGGAAGCAATACCAGTTGAAGCTCTTCCAAATCCCTGGACCTTGTGCTGATCTCTTGCTCTATCTTGGCTGACTGGATTTGGAACTGGTGAACGGTTTGCCCATATGTTGCAAAGGAGTTGTAAGGAGTCTTGAATGTGCTCAAGTAGGACTATAAGTTTGTTTGAAGTTGTTGCTTCTTGGCTAGCACATCATCACAGAACAGATGAGGTTGATAGATTTTGCTGAGTAGCAAGTTTCCCTCATCCAAGGCACTCCTTATGTCCTTTTGATCCTTTAGCAGTTCAGTCCTAAGCTCATTTAGTTTCTTCAAGAGAGCAACATTAAGAGCCTTTTGGTGCTCTTTCTTTACATTGGCCTCTGCTGCTTCTTCTAGACCTTGCACCTGATCATCCACTAAAGTACACAGAAGTTTGAGTTGTGCTAGTGATGAATCAGTGTCAGGAAGATTAGTACATGGGATTAAACCGGTAAGTGTGTCTACAGCTGCCTGAATGATGTCCTGTTCCTTTTTCCTGTGAATGATCTCAAGGCGCTCTTGAGCAACCTTGATGCTCTGCATAAGCTCCGACTCACTTGCAGATTGGAGATCAATAGGACTAGAGAGATCAACCGGTGAGGGTTGACTTTCGGTTGCCTTCGAAGTCTCCACCTGAGAGCTTTTTGCCGCTTATCGTTCCTTGGCATCTTTAGCTTTCTTCTTTTCCGCTTCTCTTCTCTTCTCTTCTTCCTTGTCTTCCTCTGCCTTTTTCCTCTCCTTTGCTCTCCTCTTCTGCTCTTCATTTTCTTCTTCTTCCCTCTTCTTCTTCTCTTCCTCTTCCTTTTTCTTGTTTTCTTCCTCTTCCTTCTTCTTCTCTTCCTCTTCCTTCTTCTTCTTCTCCTCTTCTTTCTTCTTCTTTTCTTCCTCTTCCTTCTTTCTCTTTTCTTCTTCTTCCTTCTTCTTCTTTTCTTCCTTGTCCTCTTCTTCTTTCTTCTTCCTTTCTTCTTCTTGCTTCTTCTTCTCTTCATCTTTTCTTTTCTCCTCTTCCGCTTCTCTCTTCTCTTCCTCTTTTTTTTGTTTCTCATCTTCATCCTTCTTCTTTTTCTCTTCCTATTCTTTTACCGCTTGCTATGTGTCCACAACTTGTTCACCACCCTGATCAGCCTGTTGCCCCTGTTCAGCTCCCTCAGAAGGTATGTCCTGAGTAACATCTTCTATATCTAGGGCATCGACATCTATGGTGTCAATTGGTTCCTCCACCAGGTTTCCTTCCTCATCAAAAACCTCATCCGGTTTGGAAATAACCGGTTCCTTTTCCGCTTGGAGGTTGGCCATTCGAGCTTTATGAAAGTTGATAGCATGGGCCATGTGTTGATGTGTATCCTTTTCTACATCATCAACTCTCCCCTCCAACACCCAGAGTCTTCTTCTCCTTGTGAAGAAGAGACCTTTATTTTGATCCAATACATCAAATAATTCTGAATTTGAGAGTTCGGGGAAGTACTGTGCAAAAACTTTCTCCCTAATCTCTTGTTCCTTTTCAATGGCAATGCGCCATTTGTTATCCAATGCTTTAAATAATGAATCCGGTGTCCGAGATTTAATCTCTGATGGTGATCGGTCATTTTTACATAAATAAAGAATGATTTCCTGCAATATTTCATCTTTTTCTTCACTATTGAATTCATTATAATAATCTATTAAATCATGAAGTAACTTTCTCCTGATATTCTTTACTGTTCTTTGACAATGTGTCAAAGGTTTGTAAGAGGAAATATCTATATTTACCGGTGCGGATGTTGCCGGTTCATTCTTCTTCATCTTCTTGGTCTCTCTAGCCTTCTTTGGCTGTTCATCAGACTCGGTTTCTTCAGAGTCCAGTTCATTTGCCTTAGTCTTCCTCTTTCTTTCGAAGACTTTAGCCAGTGTTACCTCTGGTTTCTTCTTTGCTGGTGACCGCTTGGTCACTCTTGGAGTCGTAGTGGTAGCTGGTGCTGATGTTGCAGGCACTGCCTTAGCTTTCTTAGTTGCCACTTCTTTTCCCTTCTTCATCGATGGTTCTTCAACTAGTGCAATCCTCTCCAAGTAGGTTCCGGTTCACTTAGCCTTTGGATCAAGAGGCGAGGCAATAAGGGTTGAAGCATACCCTTCCAACATGTCAAACATGACCTCATAGCCCATAGGCTCCACTTCCTCCATTCTAGTCTCAACAGCCTCCATCAGACATTTGTCCACCTAAACAGTGAAACAGATGTCATCTTCATACTTCTTCACTATGTCACCTGAGATTCATACCCTCTGACTCATCTTTCTTCTGAACTCATCAAAGTATTTGTTCAGTACCTCAGGGTAGCCAGTTCCAATGGCTTGCACACTTTCCTTTATCTGCTTGGTTACCGGTTGGTCAAGGGACCACTGGACATCTCCCACACCCAGAAAGTAGCCTTGGAAATAGAAAAACAACCCTACCATTAGCTGTCCAAACTTAAATCTTAGTGAATTGTCCTTTTTGATTTCCTTAAGATTTAACATAAGTTGCCTCTACATACCGGTGCATATGTCAAATGATTTATCCTCTATAATCATTCGGTAAGCGGCATTTACCGCTGCAGCAGATACAAAATTAATCCTGCTAGTTGAGAATGTTTTGTAGCCTATCACCATGCAGATGTATTTTACCAGTTCATCCTTGATAGGATTAACTGTCATACCTCGTGAATCACTTGTCGAACCAGTGAGCTTGGTCATTTCTGTTTTGCTTACCGTTCTCAGAGCTGGCACTTCCCCTTGTTGCAGAAACCGGTGACTGCATGAATTGCCTCAGGCGTGATATTATGCGTTCTCTCTAGGTACATCTTGTCACCATGCACCCTGCTCAAGATGATCTTGATGTGATCCTCTGTGAAGTCTTCCAGAAAATATATCACATTATGGAGTTTCTTCTTCTCTAAGATACTGAACTTCGGTTTGATCCTTTTGTCCTTTCTGCAAAATAGACCTAATTGAGTATGAATGGCTAGGGACCCTAGGTCTTCTATCTTGCAATCAATATAATCTAAAATTCCTTCTTCGACTATGACTCCAGCTGGAACTTGTGACAAAGCATTATACTTGGACTTCCTCTGAATGAAACTTTCTGACTCAATGGATGTGCTTGAACTGGTATGAGATGCAGAAGCCATTGAAGAGTATTTCAAGAACATGAAAAATACCTTTCAAATGCGGATTTAGGGCTTCCTGATTCTGCTTTGCTTCGCTCTCCGTCGAATGCCAAATCACCGCTTTGAGTTCTCCACTACCGCTTGCAAACTAGATTTGAATCCCTTTCAAAGTTATCCAATTTTTTGAAATCTAAGCTCAAATCGCCTTTTCTTCGCTCAAAAATAGATACTAAGAAATGATTTGAAAAATGCATTTATACATGTCTCTCACCTACCATCATTAATGCTCCTCTATTAGGTCGTAAACCCTAATTTGCCTTTTTACCGTTTCCGATCTTCTGCCAATCGATAGGTATAGCATACCGGTTAAGGTCTTTTACCGGTGTTAACCAGGGGTTTGAAAGCATTTCGCTATTTGCTCCCCCTAAGCCTTTGAGGCTTAGTTTGCCGGTTCCGATATTTCCACACTAGGTGCAGAAACCGGTTCCTCTTCTGACATTATTGGTTTCTTCTTCCATGTTTTCTTCATGTCTCCTTGAACTTTTTCAACATATATTTCTCCTTCCTGAGTGACCGGTATATCATCAGATATAGTTTTTCTGCTTCTGCAGAATCTTGCAATGTGACCCGGTTTGTTGCAGTGATAGCAAACAAGTCCAGGTGCTCTCCAAGGTCCATTGTACATGTTTCCAATCTTCCTTCTACATGTTGCAGCAGTGTGACCATGACCATGACAGATCATACAATTTTCTCTCCATCCGGTTGTCGCTTGATGACCACCGCTTCTTGACTGATGATTGAAGTCATTAAACCGGTTGTGGTTCCGGTTCATAAAAGATTCAGGACCAGTTCCTTGAGTCCTCTGAGGATATCTTCCAGTATTATCCACTACAGACCTGCATTCAAATGCTCTATGCCCAAACTTGTTGCATGCATAACAATGACCATTGAACTTATTGAATCTAGGTACATTGTTGATAAAATAAGGAAAATTATTGTAGGCTTTGCTCCTACATACATTGGCAGTGTGTCCTTCTTTAAGACAGTTAAAGCAAACAGGTTTAAATTTTTGCTTACCTTTTCCTTTGAGTGTCGGTTGCTTCTTTGATGCTTCAGCATTTGTTCCTGAGGATTCTCCTTCCTCATGTCCAGAAAAACCAAGACCATTGGTATTCTTTGCCGGTCTAGATGACTCAAGCTTTTGCTCTAGCTTGACTGTACTTTTGCCAAACTTAGCAAGTATTTCCTTTGACTCAAAGAGTTCTTTGGAAATAGCAGTGTTTGTCTCCATAAGACTTGCATTTTCAGAGATGGCAATGTTCAGTTCTCCTTGCATGTCTTCTTTTTCCATTCTACTCTCATGAAGGCGAGCAGTTAGTGCATGTTTCAACTTGGAGATCTCATGATCTCTGTCTTTTACCAGATCTTCACCTTTTCTTTGGTTCTCAAGCTCTTGACTGAACCGAATAGTTAGTCCTTCCAACTCCTTTCTCAGATTGGAGTTTGAATCATTCAGCTTATTTACTTCAGCAATCATAGCTTCCATGTTAGCTTCATCTTCAGAACTACTTTCAGATAGTTCCATCAGCTTTTCTGCATGTTCTCTTCTTTTTGCTTGAGATGCCTTGTATTTGACCATAAGATCATCATAGGCTTGCTCAGACTTAGTGAGCCATTCTGTAAGTTCCCTCAAGGTGTATTCCCCCATATCTCTTTCCAAGTGGTTAAACTTATAGAAAGGTTGGCTCTGATACCAATTGATGAATACTAAGAGGGGGGGTGAATTAGTATGCCAAAAATCTTTGCACTAAAACACTTACACAGTCTAAAGATAAACCGGTAAAGCAGTCTGACAGTCAAACCAATTACCACACATATAAACCAAAATGCGAATAAAACATTCACCCACAAGAGCAATACAACCATAACACAAGATATTTGACATGGAAACCCAACTGGGAAAAACCACAATGAGATGGAACTCACAAGTCACTATCTGCAAAATAGAAACCAGACCGGTTAAGGTCTTACAATGTTCTTCACTAGAACAGATCCTGTTAGGAATCTCAATCTCTGTTAGGAGATAAGTCCAATTAAAGACTACCTTGTTAGAGGATTTTAGATTCACATGTGTGAACCACCTTGTTAGAGGATTTTACAAAGGCTTTGAGGCCTACCCGGTTAGGGGCTACTGACTTGTTAAAGATGTGAGTAATCAACGAGTGTTTGATCTATCTAATAGCACAAACTGCTTGGTTAGATCCAATATTGCTCACAGCTAATGTATTCCAGCATTACTTCAGTCTTCTCTATCTCTCTCTCAGTTACAACTTGATCTTCTCAGATAAGATCGCTCTTCCAACAACTCAACATCCACCTTAAACCCTAGCTCAACATTAACCCTTTTTCGCAACAACCTAAAACCCTAGACATGATGTCCTTTTAAAGGAATCTGATTTCATGTCGGTCCAATAGAATTTCTTTACAATTTCCTAGGTTCAATGAACCTAGACATACTTAGTAACATGACACAGGAATCACCGTTAATGTGTCGACACCGTCAAACAATCGGTGGATTGGTAACTCATCACAAAATGTCGGTTGGTAACTCATCACAGAGTATTACCGATTCATACAAAATACCGGTTGCTGGTTTGACAAAAATAAAGACTAGTAAGAATGTGTTGTGTCACTTTGCTCCCTCATATTGGTTGTGATCTGCGAACTGCTTGGGGTCGTCATGTCGCTTCAGACCAGGAAACACATTCTGCAAAATCACTACTAGTCTAAAGACTAGAATACAACATACCGGTTGGAACAAATACCGGTTGAGCATGAGCTCATACATATAAAGGGGATCTCAATAAAAGTGTGTGTCCATCAATGAAAATCACAACATAAACATAAAAAATGCCAACAATAGTGTTTCTCCACCCCTTATTACCCACAAGGTAACCATCAAGTTGAGGTTTCTAATAAGACCCTTATCAAAATCCTTAAGAAAATAGTTAATGATGTTGGTTGTGACTAACACCTCCCACTTAGTCCAGCCCTTTGGGCCTATCGTACCAGCATCCACACACCTACAGGTGCCACTCCATACTCCTTTGTCTTTGATTTTGAAGCGGTCTTGTCAAGTGAGAATGAGCTTCCCAAGTGTTAAGGATTTCATTGCAAAACACATGAACGATGCCTCCATGCCTTGAATCATCTTCATGCTTACAAAAATCTCCTTCGTATTTAGTATGAAAAGAAAGCCAAAAATCGTGAATTTGAGGTTGGTAATCCAGTGCTTAAAGAAAAGCAGAGGAATCTTCAAGACTGTGACAAGAAAGGCAAGTTTGAGCCAAATTGGTTAGGCCCTTATATTATCACTGCCAAGTATGAGTTTGGGGCATATAAGTTAGATACACTAGAAGGAGAACCCTTGGATGAGCTTCTGAACATCATCCATATTAAGAGGTTATATGATTAATCCTCAAGGTATCCCCATTTTCAAAAAAATTGAAAAAAATCAAAAGGGTCAAAAAATCCAAAAAAAATTGAAAAAATTGAAATTAGGCAAAATAGTCAAGAAAAATAATTTCATCCACTTGTGAAAACCACTCAGTGGCACTATATATGGAGAAGTACCATGGTGAAAACGTGTTTACAGGTGTCATGTGTAGCTAGTTGGATCCATCATATATAATGAATTTGTTTCCACACATCTCCCCTTTTATCCTTACGCAATTGTCATTTCTTCTCGTCTATCATGAATCTTGAGTCCCAATTATTTCCCCACCTTCTGTGTTCGAGTTCATGCCTTTCCCCTCTTTATTTTCCACCTCTAATCCCCAAACCTCCCTTATTAATGATGAATTTGACCTTAGTCATGAATAAGAATCCACCCCGTACGTTGAGCTTAGCACTTAGCATGTCACATGCATTCAAATTATCATCAATCACTTCACAACACTAACATTTTATGAAGCATGTTGAGATGGTCTAACTAAGCTTACTCAAATGTCATATATTTATCATGCAATTTTGTCATCACAAAAGAGCACTCGGTTTTTATGAAGCAAGCTCGTGAATTAGTTTGTCAACTTAATGATCACAACCTAAAATGAACCTAAATCTAAAACTAATTGCCAAATGATGTTATGAAATCATGTATCTTACCAACAACCTACCTTATGATATGACTAAAAATATTTGCACTTCATCCCATCACAATAAGCTTTCATCCCATCACACTGAGTTTCTTTCCCATCATATTGATCTTCCCACCAACCCGAGCTTATTAGACTCGTGCATAATCCAAACACCTATTAGCCATATATCTCACAAATTAGACTTGCGATATCTTTGCTTGCATTTCTCAATAATCAATCGAATAATTCTTCACCATTTATCATATTCTCATCCTCATGCCCATCGCGATGTCTCCTTCCCATGCTTAGCAATTTTCATTAAATCCTTGTCCTACCTCTTGGCAAGAAATGTCTATTGGTCAAGAGTAATGTTTGCATGGTTAATCTCTTATTTTGACTTTATCCATTGTCCTATGACTATCCCTACTCTAGGCCACCTCAATCATTACATATCTTGGCATGTCTTGATTTTGGGTATAATTGGGCATGATCTATGTTGTATGGTGTGTCTATTGGTTTTCTTATGTATGATCCAACGAGTTTGCTATAATTATGAATATGTTGGCATGATCATGATGGTCCTTCTTTGCATATATCTACCAAGTCTTGTCACAGACTTGTGTGCACAAGGGTATCATCTTTCCCCCATACCTCATATATACCATCATCATTATATGTGAGCTTGCATGTATTATCTAACTTTTTTTTTGAAGAGTCTAGTCCACAAATTGGGAAATTCATGGCATCTTAGCTATTATAGCTACTGGTGTTGATATCCCTCTGCAAAATAAAAAAACTAGGATTACTCTCCATATAATTACACAACAACCCCATCTCCATCCCTCGTCTTTCATTTTGTTCCCTCTTTTTCCTATAATCCCATCATTTTCTTTAGCTGCCTATTTGCCCTACCTTGAGACTCCAATTTATTCCCATGCTGCCACCTATTTCTTCCTAAGTTCTATGTACTATGGTTGACACACACATAAAAACACATTTGCATACATATGTTTCCTTATACATATTGATGTAAGCAATTAATTCACCTCCCTTATTTTCTCATTGCATTCACCGCATGCATATAGGTTACATTTCAACGAGCAGAATATGCAGAAAACTCTAATATTATCTAGGAGCGCCTTGTTCTTTTTTCTTATGTTAACAACTTTGACGACATAGCACATAACTCCAAAAATCTATATGGTTGGTTTGTGAGGCATTTGCTTGTTCCAGCTAGGGTTTGTACTATGTTTCCTTGAGACCTACATGTGTCTAGCTGTGACTCAAGTCTTACTTCCATATTAAACTATAAACACACGATTCAATATTCATTTTCCCATATTGGATGAGGATTGGTTACGATGACCTTACATTACTTTTTGCATGTAATATGTCACTATCTTAGCTTCTTGTGCTCCGTTTGTACCTTTTCACTCAAGGATTTGGCCTTTGTTAATTTTTTATTTATAACCATACTCTCAGTGATTCGTCTCCCTCAACAAGTCAAGTAAATAATAATCATGGATATTAGTGTTGTACATTCGCTCCACCATTGATCCCACAAGTCTATGCCTTTTGGGACCAAATTCCTATGGCATATCTTTCAGTCCTCTCCTTTTACATATTCTTTTACATTTCATTCATATTAGTTGCATTGTTCTATGATTTTTTCCCTAGGCATAATCATCATATTCACATGATAAATTTTCCCATTGCCGCACCAACGACAACACACCCATATGTTCTACATCATCACACTTGTCAATAACATCATATAGATCCATCCACCTGCATTGGCATATGTTAGTAACCTCAAAAATATCATATAGATATCCATGCATCACCATCCATATATTTCACATGCATACATAACAACATATACATCCTACATCATATCATGAAAGACCCATATAAATCACATCACATAGGTCTCCATCCCACATCATCACATATGTCAGTGTAGCATCATAAATTGTCATTGAGCCAATTGATGCCTCATGTTTGTGCCCCTAATTTAGCGTGTCCTGGCATCATCACCTATCTAGGTTAATTTTGTGCTCATTCTCTAGTTCTAATACCATGAACACCCGTTAATGGTTTCCTTGTGGGGTACCCTTTTGCTTGAGACTTCATTTTGGTCCCTTTTTTAGAAGGACCACGATGCCTAGTGCCATGGTCCCTCTTGGTGGGGCCCAAATTTGAATTGGGATAGGGGTCCTATCTCTCTGGTCAAAATTCATCTTCGTGGCTCCCCATGACCGTTGGAGGTTGGCCTAATTGGTAAATTGCCTAGATATCACTATATAAAGGAATTTAATCAACCTAATTTCACCTAATCCATTCTATCCAATCTAAGCACCCCTGCATCCCTGAAGTGTTCATTATCAAGCATTTTTAGAGGTCTTCAAGGTTGCATATTCTTCATTCAACCATTATGGAGAAAAATTACATCATTCATATGCAAGCATGTGTGTGTGATTGGGGTTTTATCATATTCATTCTATTTCATAAAACATATGTGATTACATTCAAAGAAGCAAAGCATCATCATCAACAATTCTAGATATGAGGCATATCTTTCTAGTGTTTATTTTAGTATTTGCCTTTATTCATTCAAGGTTAATTTCTAAACTAGGGTTTGACTTAGGCAAACCCCTATTGCCAACCATTTTTCCCCTTTTCACTATATGCACCAAAAAGTACAGAGATGTGTTTTGAAGGAACAACATGATTCACAAAGACGAATAGGTTCCCTTTTGGACGACAAAAAGTTAGGAGGACCATGGGGACCACCACCACGGTCCTAAAAATTTAGGTTGAAATTTGGGGAGCAGATCCAAATCATAATCCTTTGACCAAATATAGGTTTTTGGCTTTGTGTGATGACTATGGCTCACTATTTAAAATCAATCTCTTCAATATCCACATATTTACCATAATTCCAACATCTTCAACAACACAATTCACTTCAATCTCAAGGGAAAGAAGAGCCCCATCTAAAAGGGCCTGTAATTTGATTAGAATCTTGGTCTATTAGGCTCGGATCTACCAAATTCTTATCTTTCACTAATGTAGTGGTAATTAATCAAAATTAGTGGTTTTATCACATTTAATGGTGAAAACCCTAATTTTCACCACTCTATAGCTAGTCACATCATAATCACAACATGTCATAATAACATCATACATGATCATTATCCACATCATTATAAGCAAATCATGATAATATCTAACACAATATCCATACAACACAATGCATAACCACTATCAATACTCATGTCATATATAAATATGTGTCACATCATGGTACATAGTACAATAGTCCCTGTAGGTTTATCAAAAAATTGGTTGTGCCCATCATCAAACCCTATCGTGTGCTCTCTCTATCTGAGGAGGTAGGGCTTCCTCATCCTGAGATTGAACCCAATGGTGGTGGTGGTGCCCTCATAGACACTAATTCACCTAACACATGTGACCTGGTTCTCCTTGACTGTGCACTCTCTACATAGGATGAATATATTTGCTTTGCTGGCAAAACTTGCTTGTATAAGGTCTTATAGTATTGTGCATCTCATGCTACCTACTCTACATGTGCCTACATCACCATGCCATCGCATAATACCTGTGCTAGCCCCTGTGGTGCTAACATTTGTTGAGTTGTGTCCCTCTCCCCTCTCAGACGTGCTATATCCACCTAGGCTCTCTCCATCTTAGCCTTTATCCCATCCCTATCCGGCTGTATCTCCTCTAGCCTTGTCACCATCTACCCTCTCTAGATCTCCTTAATGGACTCTGCATAAGAATCACACTTAGTCCTGTAGACATCCCTCTCCTTATCACTGTATCCAACACCACCTATAGGTTGTCCCTCTTTTCTTGCAGCTGCTCATCCCTCCCTCTCTCCCTATCCACTTCCATTGTAAGATCACTTATCGAGCTCATTCTATGTCCAACTTGGTCAATAGGCTAGCTAACCACGCCCTCTCTTGATCTAAGTACCCTGCAAATTGATTTCGTGTTGCTTGCACTCGATCAAACTTTGTCGCACTAATCACTAGTGCACCTACTAGCCTCTTCCTCGGCCCCACTCTCTGACTTCCTTTCTCCTCTTATCCCTATACCTGTTGTGGCACCTATGGCTCTGCCTATCCTTGTACTTATGTCGGTTCATGTTGTGACACTTGTACCTGTGCCCTTAGGGCAAGCCCTCGTCTTTCTTATGTTGTCTTGACAATGGTGCCTGGGGTACTCTGTAACTATAACCCCAGTCTACTATTGTTGCTCCTAACTCCCCTCCATCTCCTCCCTCCCCTCCATCTCCACCATCTCCCCCATCGTCTCCATCCCCACCCACTACCTTATCCACTACCACCACTCTCTCATCTGCCTCCAACATCTTGGGAATATTGAGTCACACTAGTCGGTGTTGCTCCCACCATGCTACATAAGCCTCTATAGTCCCTACATCTACCACATCTAGCCATTAATGCCATGGTACTGAGGTCGTCTCTAGGAATCTCGACTTGTCCCACATAATATCCACCCCATCTGCCCATATGCCTATCTCATGACTAATCCCCAGGTTTGTTAGCTCCTCACTCAACTAGTCCTTATGAATCCCAAACTATCTTAGGACCCTGTGTGGATAGTACTGATCAATCATATAAACAATGTGTACCACCAGCCAACACCGTGTCTAAATAAATGAGATGATATGCATCCCCCTCCCATGTCTCACATGTCCTATATGGGCGCCATGTGAAATCCTACATCTCATATAGGTGTCACCTCTAGTAGCCTAGTGCTCCTACCCGTGTGCACTGCAAAAAGCCTCTGTATCGATGAACATATGCTTGTTCATGCTCCTCATCTCACACTCCTAGTGGTCAGTGTCGTGCCTGTGAAGTGTGATACATGCAGCTACAACACAAAACACTCAATAGAAAATTACAAGCATGGTTAGCAAATAATAAGAAAATGAAGATGAACCATGATAAAGCGACCTATCGCCTCCTAAGAGATGCGAGTATGGATTTACTCTCAGATCTGGATAAGCAATCCCAATGACTTGACCACACCTAGACGAAGGATTTGAAATGATAATGATATGCAAAGATGAGATTGATTATGCTAGATTGATCCAAGAGACTAATTAAGCTAATGATATGCATAATTAAGCTATGATGATGATGCAATTAAGATAGAAGAGAGACTGATTAAGCTACATGATTCAATAATTATGCTAGAAAATGATCAAATTAAACTAAATCTAAGATGCAATTTCTTAAAACAACAATGCTCAAATAATATGCCTATAGTAACAATGCATAAGATGAAAATGAGATGGGATCCTTATTGCTCCAAAATGGGGGATATTTATAGGATTTCCAAGGTCGGGGGTGAGGTGGCAGGAATCAACGGTCAAGATTGAGTCTGAAGATATCAAGGGTGAAATTGGAGGAGGTTGGAGAAGAGGTTGGAGGAAGAGACACTTGTCATCTCTATTGTGACAAGTGTCAAGGAGCTTTGCTCATAAAAGGGCAAGTGTCTAAGAGAGGAGACATGTGGCCAAAGTGCCATGTGTCTCAAGAAGAAAATATCCACATCATAGGAGGTTAGAATGTGCAAGATAAAATAGGGTTAGGAAAACCCAAGGTTAGGTGGAATGGGTTAGGTTAGAGGGATGGTTAGGTTAGGTGGTTATAAGTTAGGAGGCATGTGGGTAATTTGAATTTAAAAATTCAAATAATAGAAAAAGACTAATTAATTCTCAACAGCTCATAAATTGATTTGTTTTAATTAATTAGAGGATTAAAAGAATTGATTGAAGTGGGGGGAGGATTAATTAATTTGAATGAATTAATCAAAGGGGACTGTGGAAATGAACCTATTAAATAAATCCTTAGATTTATTAATAAGTAGATGAAAGGGAGAATTTAATCAAATTGCCTAATGAATTTAATTAAATTAGGAAGGGGGATTAATTAAATAATTTCTTATTTAATTAACTATCTTCAGAACATTTTTAGGTGTATACAATCATCATATTGCTATGTGCCCAATGCCCATATGTGTAACAACGTCACCCCTGACCCCAAGCTCTTGTACCCATGATACACACACATGTGTATATCATGGTACAACTGCCCTAACATAACATATCCTCAATGATATGTGATGTTGTCCTCCAACATCATATATAGATATCTTTCCCATCCAATAAAAAACCCATGAGCACTCAGATCTAACATCAAGCACCATTGATAAACCCAACCAAATATAATGCTAATCGCAACATCTATTGATGCCTCGCCATCGTTGGCTCTAGATTCATCCTCCGTTGATCCATCAATAGGTTATCTGTATAAAATACCAACACATATACTCCTCTCTATGATCCAAAATGTACTTTTGAATCACCACTCAAATCAGTATGCGTAAAATCCTCCATACATCCTCCAACGTGATGGTTGCCTCTCTTATTAGTAGAAGAAAGGTCGACGTCTCACTATGTCATCACTCTAGCAATGTCATCATAAAATTGTGTGCTTGCACACACAACCATCTCTCAACATGCTCCATGCCCACTGTATGTAGCACCATTTGCTTTGTTTTCCCCAATTGGTCCTGCAATCACATCATTTGAGGCCAATACTCCTACGACTCAATCAATCCTAGTTCCACTTGCACCCATTCTTGCATTAGGTCAGTCTTTCTTTATCCATGGCAAAGATGTCATTTCTCACGTGTCTGAATTGATCAACACAAATGTTGAAACCATAATGGAGATGCTCAAATTCAGGCGTATGTGTTGATCAGTGCAAATACCATTTCTCTTCCTTCACTATCCCGTTCCTCCATGCCCTCAGACATAGACACCAATATGCTGAACAACGCCTACGCATGTGGTTCATGTCGCTATGGAGAAACAGATGGCACTCGATGGGTGGAGACACCAAACTAGCGATTAATGTCTCTACCTCAATTTCTTTCCCCTCCCACATGCATGTCATAATAAACTACCTACCAAATTAACTAGTCGGTTTATGGTACTTATCGGGTCTTTGTACTTAGGTGGCTGCTAGCATCTTCGCACTCACTCACCTTGTTGCTCGTGTCATGGGATGTTCATCATTTTTTCTTGCCTCATTGCTTTGGGCTCCTTATTACTACTATAATTGGGAGTGCATAAATGACCCTCTATAGGCCCTCCATAGCCTACATATAGCCCTTCTATTTCTCTTTGTCCAATCCTCCCTCTTTCTTCCTTTCCTTGCCTCTCAACATCGCATCAAAGAGGGGCAAAATGTAGACACCTAAAAAATTAATTAAATTTTATTTATTTAATTATCCTTATAACATAAATATTTTTTTATTAATTATGTTAACCTCATTAGCCTTTCTAACGGAGAAGGGTGCTTCCATTCCTAGCTCAATCTAGGGAGTACCAAAGGTATAAGTTTAGTTTGGATTTGATTTGAGTGTTTAACTATTGTTTAGAATTAACCTTTTTGTTGCTTTCAATTATATTACAATGTTGTAACAAAATAATTATTTAGTTGTGGTACATCTAGGGGATGTGGTTGACTATAGTAGGTAATTATTTGGGGATCACTTACATTGAGTTATTATTTTATGTGTGGGACACATAGGATAATTAATCACTATTAGGAGAAATATTTAATTAAATGAAAACTTAGTACCCAATATTAAATGAGAGGTCAATGGTTTTGGGGAACATGATTTTATCTTACCACTTGCTTGTATTTGTGTGAGTCTAAGTCTATTAAATCAAGCACATATTTAGTGGTTAAGGTTGGTTGGGTGAGTAGGCTTCCATATTATCGAGTCTTCCTAAGGAGTTCATATGTGAAGGATGGCATGAGATGTGTGGATTCATGCTTGGACACATGGGGATGCATTGGAGAGGTTTGATGTTTTAAAAGTATTCATCATAATTGTGTAAGTGTATGTATTGTTTGATGTTGAATAGATGGAGTTTGAATGCTTTTGGAGGCTAGGTTAGTCCCTCTTGAGGGTTTTCTTAGGATATACCATGTGTTATCTTTTTTCTTGTATATTTGATAAATGCATTATGGTTATTCTATAAAATTGTATCCATGCTTTTTTCTCATGGAATTATGTACGAAATTGATTAAATGAACTGGGGTTTGAATATAATATTTCCTAACAAATCTCACTTCAAAAAGTTATTTAAAATATGAAACATAAATGTATGAAAATATATGTATGAACTAGATATTGGTGTTAAAAATCTATGTAAAACTTCATAAATTTATCATTTCTACAGATATATTTACGCTTTATGAAAGTAATGTCATTTAAAAAAAATATTATTAAATACAAAACTAAGTTATTAAAATTTACATATAAAACCTCACAGATCATTTCTTTATTTTAACAAACAAAATCTAAAAACCCACTAATTCACATCATCTTCAAAATTTTAACAGTTTAATTAATATAGGTGTTAGGAAGCAAAAAATTGGTTCAAAATACTAATTTCAATGTCCTACTTAAGCCAAAAAGGGGGACACATTATTATGGGATCACCCCCTTTCCATTATGTTTGTGAAAGTCTGTTGCGTGTAGGTTTGGACAAACAAAATATAAAAAAACAATAATTCACATCATCTTCAAATTCTTAATAGTTAAATTGTTATAGGTGTTAGAAAGTGAAATTTTAGTTCAAAATGCTAATTTCAATGTCCTTCTTGGTCAAAAAGTGGGAGACACTATTATGGGACCACCCCTTTTACATCCACGTGTTTATGAAAGTATGTTGTTTGCAGGTTTGAAAACCTCAAAAAAATATTGAAAAATGTTAAAAACAACCCTAGTCATTGCAAGAAAACTCAGCACAATTTGTTGATGAAGAGTCCACCATTTTAACAACAAATTTCTATGGCATTTTGAGAAAAAAACATCATGCTTTACATAAAAAATGGTTGCACTATTTTTCTCATCTTATGGTGCAATTCATAGATAAGATAATTGGAATTATTCAAAAATACAAATCCCTGATTTTTCACATAAAAATGAGCATGATTTTCATACAAACAATAATCTATGATTCATTTTTTTCGATGCTTGTGATTCTTTAAATGTCTAATGAGATAAAAAATAAAGAAGCCACAAGATTCCTACTTGTAAACCCTTGTAATTTATAATTGAAAGAATATCCATGATTTCTACATCCAAATTCTTTATATCACTTTGATAAAACTCTATTTTATATGACCCCTACTTCGATATCATATTGTAAAAATCAATATAATACAAAATAAAATTAAACTATTAAATATGAAGATAAAAATTACAATGAGGTTTATCTTCTTATATAGAGTTGTAGAAGATAAAACCAAATAAACATGCAACTAGTTAAACATGACACAACTAACAACTAAAATTAACAAACTTACTTAAATCACTAAGATGATTTTATAACAAGGATAAGCTTTATCTTCTAAGAATTATTTAATATTATTCTAGGTAATATCATCCTATCAATAAAGTTAAAACTAAATAAAATTGCATAAATATATAATTTCACCATTAAAAATAGATGAAGACTCGATAATGAACTCTAAATCCATTCTCCCATGCAACTTAGCAGCTTGATCAGTGTTCCCATGAAAGTTTTTAATAATCCAGAAAAAATAATAGTTTGAATTTTTTCTTATGTTAATGGAGAAACTACTCTTTAGAAATTGAAATTATGTTGTGGAAATTAAGATATGTTGAATTAAGCAACCATTAGTAGTGACAAAAATGTCAAAAAGCTTTACAAATATTTTCTCCTATTTTAATATTTGTTTCCAGATTTTAATTACACAAATTGTTATTAATACTTCTTGTTGCTACTTCTACTTTAGATTATGTGTCATGATTATATCAACATATAAGATCACACTCTCTCAAATGACTCAAGGAGCAGAAAATTAGAGTATTGTAGATCCATGATGGCTAAAAAGAGGTGGGATAGGAGGAGAGTGCACACCAAAAGAGTGGAGATGAAAAATAATTTTAATAAACAATAGATAAAAATGCAATAAGAAAAAGAGAGAGAAGATTAAAGAGACAACAATCACAAATAAAAGAATTTGATAAAATATAACACCTTCAATACTAAATACAAAGACTAATAATACTATTTAATCTAGTATATAAAAATACGAAAAAAAGAAGTTAGATATATGATAGCAATAATTTTAAAAAAATGATATTAGAAAGAGATCAAATATAAAATATTAAAAAAGAAATGAAATTAATACATTTTAAATAAAATAATGATACTATATATTATATATGACTATCTCTAATAAATCAATTTAAAAGAAAAAAAGACTTGAAATTAAATGACAAAAGATTTGCTAATATAAGAATATTAATAATTTATTATTAATACTAATTTGGTGATAATCATTATATCTATTATTACCAATATTATTAATAAGCAACAACTTTAATTAGGAACTGTTCCAGTTCCTGGTTGATGACTGGGCAGGGCTCATGCTCTCTAAGCACAAGGGTGCTGATAATTAGGTTGTATGGTTGGTTTCTTGCCTTCTTGCTTTAGTTTTTGTCATTGGAACATTTGTTTCCATGGTAATATTGCTACTTTTAACAGTTTTTATAGTAATGACATTATGATGGTTTACTGCTAGTTATGGCGCTTGTTGGACGAGATTGGTGTCAATCTCGGGTTATCCAATAGCGGCAGGCAATTTTTGTTTTTGATTATTAGAGTAGGGATTGGCTGATAACTTAATGATGAACAAATAGTACCAAACCGGTACTGAGAGGGGGGGGTGAATCAGTATAGGCAAAAACTGGTTTGACAACAGACACTTCAAATGACTGATAGACAGTGACACCGGTTTGAAACAGAGTGCAACCGGTAAAGCTAAGAATGTCTGAGACAAGCATTAACCGATTACTCACTTAGCTTTTCACTCAACTCGAGACTACACTACCATTTCACCCTTATGCATAAACAGGTAATCTATCATCAGATTATAATAACAACTAGTTCAACATGTTTTATTGACAAGCATAAAACACATAACCATCATATGCTTGACAGACAATAGCAAAGCATTACAAGATAAAAGCATCACGCATGACACACATATTTTTCACGTGGAAACCCAACTGGGAAAAACTACAGTGGGGATGAATACCCACAAGCTTGTTTTTGAACTCTTTGGAAGTCCGCTCTGTTAGGAGCCTTGTCCGGTTAAAGACAGATACAATAGGTTCTGTTAGGAACCGATCCTGTTAGGGATCACCTGGTTAAGGGTTAAACCCTGTTAAGGGTACCTTGTTAGAGGATTTCAAGAACTCAATAGCTAAAGGATACCAATGAATCAGTAGCTTCGAGTTACCCTGTTAGAGGATTTTCAACAAGCCGATTAAGGCTACCCTGTTAGGAGATTTCACAACTGTTGAAGTGGTTAAAGATCAACAGGTATATTAATGACCTAATAATAGCACTCAATGCCAATGTAGATCCGCTTAAGCTCCTCTTCACCTTCTGCACTTACACTCTGCAGATATGACTTCTCTCCTCTGGTCTGGCAAGAATCACATATCTCTTCTCTTGGATACACACACACAACTTTTTCCAACCATCTCTGAAAGAATCACACCATCAACCTTATAGGACAATAGACAAGTCGGTATCATAAACCCTAAACCCTAGACCTGTTAGGTTAAGGAATTCAAACGGTTGAATCCTGACTGTTGATCATACTATATTGAATGCAATAGTCTGATCCAATCTCAAGACATTCTCCATCGTTCATTTTCCATCGATTTCATAGCGGTTGATAACCCATCAAACGTTATCACCGTTTACAGACTTTGCACATTCCCGAGGTAGATAGGAACACTCTTCTTTATGCAAGATCCTTCACGCGCACAAGGCTTACGTGGCAACACTATCTGTTCTTCGTTATCATGCTAACTTCATCACATAAAGTCACTGATTGAGTCACACAGGCTTGAGGTACTCCAACCAGAAATCCTGAAGTGGAAACTACCTACCAACCGGTAGTCATACAATGCTTCCATGTGTCGGTTCCCATGACTACATGCCGGTTCACCTTGTCATGCCGGTTCACCTTGAGCAAATATACCGCTTTACTTTGGCATATATACCGGTTCTCACATATGCTGGTTCTCTCTGCATATCACATATTGACATCAATGACAACATACAATATCATTATGTCCTCATACCGGTTCACATAATGCCTACAATCTCCCCCTTTGGCATTGATGGCAATATACAAAGATATCTCTCTGCTAACTCATCTTCTCCCCAATTTCTGCAGATATCTTCTCTGCTACACTTCTTCTCCCCCTTTGACAACAATGCCAAAGTGGAGGCACAAACATCCCTGTTCCATTATGCTACTCCCCCTGAGGAGTAGCATCCTTCAACACATCAATCAACAAAAAAATGACTATTCAATACCTGACTGATATGGAACAAATAGTTTTAATTTACCTACTGAAGGGGCAATACCCCCAATTCACCTCTTAAATACACAAATTTAGTCTTTGGGAGAGGCTTGGTGAATATGTCTGCTAACTACTCCTTACTGGAAACATGTTCCAGTGCAATCTCTTTATTCTGAACCTTTTCCCTCAAGAAATGATACTTAAGCTCAAAATGCTTGGTTCTAGAATGTAAAACTGGATTCTTTGAAATATTGATAGCACTTGTGTTATCACAGAATATACTTACCGGTTCAAATACAGGGATTTTGAAGCCATCTAATACATGCTTCATCCAGATTGTCTGAGTGCAGTTCATGAAAGCTGCAACATACTCCGCTTCCGCTGTAGACTGAGAGATATAGCTCTACTTCTTACTCATCCATGAGACCAGTCTACCACCGAGAAAGAATGCACCACCGGTTGTGCTTTTCTGATCATCCACATTACCTGCCCAATCAACATCTGTGAATACTTTCAGGTTGAAATCATTGTTGTATGGGTACCACAATCCATAGTCAACTGTTCCCTTCAGATACCTAAGAATCTGCTTGACTGCAACCAAGTGGGATTCTCTTGGACTTTTCTGGAACCTTGTAGTAATGCCAACTGCATGTGTAATATCTGGTTTGCTATGCATTACATAATGCAACTTACCAATCATTGATCGGTATTCCTTCTCATCAACCAATGCAGAATCATCCTCTTTTGATAATTTGCAACCAGTCACCATCGGTGTACCAACCAGTTTGCTATCTTCCATGCCAAAGGTCTTCAACACCTCTTTGACATATTTGGAGTGAGTGATAAAGATTCCATCTTTCATATGTTGGATCTGCAATCCAATGAAGAACTTAATCTCCCCTATGAGTGACATCTCAAACTCTTTCTTCATCTCATCAACAAACTCATGACTCATCTTGTCATCTCCACCAAAGATAATGTCATCAACAAAAACCTCACTGATCAGGATTTGATCTCCTTCAGTCTTCAAGTAGATATTCCTATCTTCACTTTTCTCTCAAATCCAATCTTCACAAGATGGAAATGTAGACGTTCATACCATGCTCTAGGTGCCTGCTTTAGACCATATAAGGCTTTATGTAGCCTGCACACCATATCATTATCTTCAGATAGGGAAAACCCATTTGGTTGTTCTATATACACCTCCTCTTCAAGTACACCATTTAGGAATGCAGATTTTACATCCATTTGATATACCTTGAATCCTTTAAAAGCTGCATATGCAAGAAGCATACGAACTCCTTCCAATCTGGCTACAGGAGCAAAGGTTTCTCCATAGTCTTCTCCTTCTTCTTGAGCATATCCTTTGCACACCAATCTGGCTTTGTTCCTAATCATTGTGCCATCCTCATTCAGCTTGTTTCTGAACACCCATTTGGTGCCAATGACATTTTTATGCTTCGATCTGGGTACCAAGGACCATGTACCATTTTTCTCTATTTGGTCAAGTTCCTCTTCCATTGCCTTTATCCAGTCTTCATCTTTATGAGCCTCTTTGAATGATTTAGGCTCAAGTTCAGAGATCATACATGAGTTTTCACTGATCTTTCTTCTTGTAAGGATTCATGCATCCTTATCTCCTATGATCTGCTTAGGATCATGATTCGGTTTGACATACCGAGGAATGGTCTTGACTGGTTCTTCTTGCTTTTCCTCTTCATCCTCATCTTCATCAGTATCAGCATTCACCGGTTTAGGAACACTATTACTGGTACTTGGTTGACTGACAACCGATTCCCAAAAGGTTGCAATCGGTTCATTTACAGCTTGCTCACTGCCGGTTTCTCAGAGGTTTCATCAACTCTCACATTGATACTTTCCATAATTCTCTGAGTCCTATTGTTGAAACACTTGAGAGCTTTACTCTTGGTGGAATATCCTAGGAATATTCCCTCATCACTTCTAGCTTCAAATTTGCCCTGATGTTCACTCCTCTTGATGTAACATTTGCTACCAAATACCCTAAAGTAACTAACCACGAGTGTCTTACCGGTCCAATACTCATAAGGAGTTTTGTCCTTACCTTTCTTGATGAGTACCCGGTTCATTGTGTAGACTGCAGTGCTTACCGCTTCTCTCCAAAAGGTGTGAGCTACCTTTCCTTGAATCAACATGGTTCTAGCTGCTTCAACCACAGTCTGATTATTCCTCTCTACTAGGCCATTTTGTTGTGGAGTCCGGGGGGCAGATAGTTGCCTCTTGATGCCAAATTCTTCACAATACTTGTTGAATTCACCAGAAGTGAATTCCCCTCCTTGATCAGTTCTGAGGCATTTGATCCTTTTACTACTTTCCTTCTCAACTAATGCTCTAAAAGCTTTGAACTTCACAAAGGCTTCAGACTTGTCTTTCAAGAATGTGACCCACATCATTCTTGAGCAGTCATCAGTGAGAATCATGAAGTACCTATCACCTTGCACACTTCTAGTTTTCATAAGACCACACAAATCAGTATGCACAAGATCAAGCAAGTTGTCAGCAGTGAAAGATTTACCTTTAAAGGTTGAGGAAGACATTTTCCCCAATTGACACTCTCTGCACAAGGTATTATCCAGTTTGCTTAGCACCGGCAACCCTCTAACTGCCTTGATCTTACTAGCCTTGGCAATGTTATCAAAGTTTACATGACAAAGTCTCCTATGCCATATCCAACTATCATCAAATTTAGCCATAAGACATGTACTTATATTTGCATTCAGCTGAAATAGGTTACCTTTAGTCTGCATACCGGTAGCCACAATTTTGCCATTCTTTCCTTTGATTCTGCACACTCCATTCTTGAATTCCAGAGTGAGAGCACTGTCATTCAGCTAGGCAACACTCAGAAGGTTGTGTTTGAGACCATCAACCCAATATACATTGTCAACACTACTCTTTTCATTTAGAGAGATGGACCCTCTGCCTTTGACCATGCATGGTGCATCATTTCCAAAGTGAACCACACCACCATCATACTCTTCCAAGGATAGAAACTTGCTCCGGTCACCAGTCATATGGTGAGAACAACCACTGTCAATGATCCACTCATTGGAATTATCAAAGCGGGAGACAAGAGCCTTCTTGTTTGACACATCTTCCTTTACAACAACAAACACAATGTCTTCATTCTCTTCATCTTCTAATTCCTCATCCGTGACACCTTCATCAATTGCAACAAAACAGTTTCTCCAGTTTCCTTCTTTGAATTTCTTGAATCTTTCTGGTTATCCTTGTTGTCACTATTAGGACAGTTCATAGCAATATGTCCTATCTAGTTACAAGAAAAACATTTCAAAGGGAGCTTACCTCTGTATTTACCGGTTCCTTTTCGAAATTTCCTGGCAAGAAGAGCTTCAAATTCCATCAGAAACTCCTCACCACTAGTGCTTGCTTCTTTTCCTTTTCTGGATGGTACAACAGAAGCTCTAAAAGTTGATTCAGTCTTTTGAACACTGCCATCAAAACTATTTAGCTCATATGTTGTCAACTTTGCAATGATGGAATCCAGGGATACCCTAGTCTTGTCTATTGATCTCAACTCCTGAATAGCAGCAACTCTTATTGCATAGACCGACAATAGGGATCTCAGGACTTTGCTTACCACAGTGGAATCTTCCATTTTACCACCTGCACTCTTGATATCTCCAACAACAGTTTTTATTCTAATACCATACTATTGAATGGTTTCACCTTCAACCATTCGCATGTCTTCAAACTTTCCTCTAAGGCTTTCTTCCTTAGCTTGTTTTACATGCTCATCACCTCCATAGATATTTTCAAGAGCATCACATACTTCTTTGGGATTTACCTTATTTTGGACATCAATGAACTCAATATCAGACAAACTACTGATTAGGGCTTCCATGACTTGCCCATTCTCCTGAATCTCTCTCTTTTGATCATCGGTGAGAGTACCGGTAGGGGCAACATAGGGATTCTCAACATAGCTCCAGTGTTGAGCACCCATGCTTATGATGTATATCTTCATTCTGTCTTTCCATATACTGAAATTTTCTTTGTTAAACTTTGGACCTTCCCTCTTCATCATTACAATAGGATCTTTCCCTCAAGCGGTTAAGCTTGCAACACAGAGGACCTAGAGGATGCTCTGATACCAATTGATAACTTAATGATGAACAAATAGTACCAAAGCGGTACTGAGAGGGGGGGGTGAATCAGTACAGGCAAAAATAGTCCAAAACCGGTTTGACAACAGACACTTCAAATGACTGGTAGACAATGACACCGGTTTGAAACATAGTGCAACCGGAAAAGCTAAGAATGTCTGAGACAAGCATTAACCGGTTACTCACTTAGCTTTTCACTCAACTCGAGACTACACTACCATTTCACCCTTATGCATAAACAGGTAATCTATCATCAGATTATAATAACAGCTAGTTCAACATGTTTTATTGACAGACATAAAACACAAAACCATCATATGCTTGACAGACAATAGCAAAGCATTACAAGATAAAAGCATCACACATGACACACATATTTTTCACGTGGAAACCCAATTGGAAAAAATCACAGTGGGGATGAATACCCACAAGCTTGTTTTTGAACTCTTTGGAAGTCTGGTCTGTTAGGAGCCTTGTCCGGTTAAAGACAAATACAATAGGTTCTGTTAGGAACCGATCCTGTTAGGGATCACCCGATTAAGGGATGGCTACAATACTCGGTTAAGGGTTAAACCCTGTTAAGGGTACCTTGTTAGAGGATTTCAAGAACTCAATAGCTAAAGGATACCAATGACTCAGTAGCTTCGAGTTACCCTATTAGAGGATTTTCAACAAGCCGGTTAAGGCTACCCTGTTAGGGGATTTCACAACTGTTGAAGTGGTTAAAGATCAACAAGTATATCAATGACCTGATAATAGCACTCAATGCCAATGCAGATCCGCTTAAGCTCCTCTTCACCTTCTGCACTTACACTCTGCAGATATGACTTCTCTCCTCTGGTCTGGCAAGAATCACGTATCTCTTCTCTTGGATACACACACAACTTTTGCCAACCATCTCTGAAAGAATCACACCATCAACCTTATAGGACAACAGACAGGTCGGTAGCATAAACCCTAAACCCTAGACCTGTTAGGTTAAGGAATTCAAACGGTTCAATCGTGACTGTTGATCATACTGTATTGAATGCAACAGTCTTGATCCAATCTCAAGACATTCTCCATCGTTCGTTTTCCACAGATTTCATGGTGGCTGATAACCCATCAAATGTTATCACCGTTTACAGACTTCACACATTCCTGAGGTAGATAGGAACACTCTTCTTTATGCAAGATCCTTCACGCGCACAAGGCTTACGTGGAAACACTATCTGTTCTTCGTTATCATGCTAACTTCATCACATAAAGTCACCGATTGAGTCACATAGGCTTGAGGTACTCCAACCGGAAATCTTGAAGTGGAAACTACCTACCAACTGGTAGTCATACAATGCTTCCATGTGCCGGTTCCCATGACTACATGCCGGTTCACCTTGTCATGCCGGTTCACCTTGAGCAAATATACCGCTTTACTTTGGCATATATACCGGTTTTCACATATGTCGGTTCTCTCTGCATATCACATATTGACATCAATGACAACATACAATATCATTATGTCCTCATACCGGTTCACATAATGCCAACATTGGCTCACTACCGCGTGTCTACGGTGCATGTGCTGGTAATGGTTTGTCTGTTTCTTTCGGGTCAGCCCCCGGTTTTGGCTGCTTTTTAATCAAAAACTACTTTAATGAACACAACCAATATATAATAAACCTAACCAACAAAAACAAAAACAAAAACAAAGAGGCAAGCTCCTATCAAAGACTTGAAAAAAAACTAACAAATAGAAATGAAAAATAATATATTAAATAAAAGACACTAATAACAAGAGTACTGTACAACCTGAGTTGGCCTAGTGTTGAAGAACTTGTGCTCTTGAAATAGAGGTCACAAGTTCAAATCTCATAAAGGGGGTAGGGTATGTACGAAAAATAATATATTAAATAAAAGACACTAATAACAAGAGTACTGTACAACCTGAGTTGGCCTAGTGGTGAAGAACTTGTGCTCTTGAAATAGAGGTCACAAGTTCAAATCTCATAAAGGGGTTAGGGTATGTACACCGTATCGGCTTCGACCCATTACCTATAAAAAAAAAACAAAAAAAAAACAAGAGTACTAAAATTTCAAAGAACTATTTACATAATAAAGAAAGAGGATTAACATAACAAAAAAATTATATATTATTATATTATATTAATATAAAAATGGGAAGTAATAATAAAATATTACTATAATTTTTGTATATAATAATAAATTACATACATATATATAGTCATAGGAGATCAAATTTCATTAATGATGGTACACAAAAAATCAAGAAGATCTGAATAAGACACCAAAATAGCTACTAATTATGACATTGCTCCAAGTTTGGAGTGGGAGTGTAGATGCATGTTAAACATAACCTCATTCTTTTTCTTTTTCCTCTGTACCATAGTCTACTAATCCTTTGATGATCAACACCAACCATCTCTTCTAACTTCTCTAGAGAATTTCCTATTCTCTCTAAAGCCAAAATTTCAGAACTCCTCGTTAGATCTATCACCACCTCATAGGCCAAAGAATCAAAAGCAATCCATGAGATAACCCTCCACAAAATCTTTTGTTTTCTTTTTTCTTTTTAATAGCAGCAATCATGGGAGTTTCCCTTGGTTATTTACCTCCTCTATTGAATAGTGATGGGGGAAGGCATCCTTCCATTAAGAGTGTAGTGCCCCTACCCTAGTCAGCTTTGTACAACCGGTTTGACCTTGGTTGACTCTTTACGTGACATTCTTGGATGGTTGATTTACCATTATGTAATGTTGTAGTAAGATATTATGATTATTGTGTGTACCTGTTAACGTGCTTTCACATCGATTCTTATGTAAGTTTAATTGTTCTCTTGATTCTTGTTATTAATCTCGAGCTAACACCTTCATTAAATATATATATGTGTGTGTGTGTGTGTGTGTGTGTGTGTGTGTGTGTGTGTGTGTGTGCGCGCGCGTGTGTGCGTGCGTGCGTGTGTGTGTGTCTTCTGGTTGCAGGAGATTACAGGTACAGTACCGCCTAGGTGCGAGGTTCGTCTTCATCTGGATTCACAGGGTTGAGTATACCTCTTTCATCCTTAGAATTTGGATTAGGTGGTTGTAAAACCCTCATTTTATCCTAGTCATGCTCAAGTGAGCATCGTCTGTGGTTCGTCAATTTCCCTTTTCGTTTGGGTTTGCAGGTCGTGTATTTGGTTGGCTTTCTTGGGTTGCGTGCTTTGCGTGTGGTAAAATTGAGTATTTCATCCCAAGTATTTAATTTGATTTAATGTGTTCATTTACGCATTAGTAATTGAGGAATTAAAATAAATAGGTTTCTTTTATGTGATTAATCATTAATTAAAAAGATCGCTCTATTTATGTGTGTAGCAAGTTTAATTTAATGGTTAATTTTAAATCATGAATTTATTTAGTTTATGCATTTTGAAAGGAAAGATTTAAATTTATTCGAAATAGAAATAATTTAATCTCTTTTGCATTTTGGAATAGAAAGGTTAATTTTAATTATTTAAGAAAATCAATTTTAATTAGAAAAACAAGTTTAATTTATATATATTTGATATAGTGTGAAAGATTGATTTTGGGATTTTATGTTAATTATAAATATTTTACCCTCATTAATATTGTGAAATATAAATGTTAGCTTTGTTAATATTGAGAAAATTAAATTAAATGAGGGAGAGAAACATTTTGATTTTTAATTAGAAAAACAAGTTTAGAATATTGAATAGTTGAAAAGAATGATTTTTCATTCTTATTTAAAAGATGTTTAAATTCAAAAATAGGGGATTAGGTCAATGATTCTTCCATTTACCCTAGGGTTTGAAAATATTTTTGGGGATTATTTTTGGAGAGCATTTTTTTTTTTCAAAATATTTTTGGAGAAGGATTTTTGAGGAGATTTGGGCATTTTGGGAAGAGAGGATTTCTTGAGTTGCAGGTTGGGCTCTTCATCAGATCTTGCCAGGAATGAGAAATGAGGTAGGATTCTTAATTGTTTCCTTTGTTGAAAAAAAAATAAAAATGAAAATAAAATCTCTGGTTGGTTTTGAAAGAAATTGCTTGATTGAAATGGGGGTTGGGTTTTAAATCTATGCATTTTAGTTTAAAGTTTGACAATTTGGTGGGTTCATTGTTTGAAAAATGATCTTCTTTATGCCCAAAATTTGCTTATTTAGATTAGTTATTCAACCAAGTTTGTGTTTTTGGAAAACCAAGGTTATGCTGGAAATTTTTTCAATATTTTTGTTATTGGTCATTCTGGAAAATATTATAGACTGTGAATAAAAGAAAATTGGGGGTTTTAAGTTTATTTATATTTATATTTAATGGTGTTGATTTAATTTAAGATCAAATTGATTATATTAAAAAAAATGAAAAATTATTTGGGGCTAGGGTTTGGCGGACAGAGGAGTCGAGGCTCGACTCACACTGCCTCCCTTCCCCTCCTCCTGCGGGTTCCGCAGTGCCCACGACCTCACGGTGGCCGCAAGAAACCCTGCGACCACAAAGGCCGCAAGGACTTGCGCCCACGACAGTCGTAGGGGCCCTTGCGAGTGGTGGCCGCAGGGGAGGCTGCGGTGGCTTCCACCACTCTCGTGATGGGAGGTGGGCCCCGCAGCGACTCCCCACTTTCCTTTGTTTTTAAAAGTTTTTTTTTTAAACTTATTTTATATGAAGCATGTTTTAATAGTTTTAATTATTATTAATTATTATTAATATATATTTTATTAATGAAGATTAATAAATATATATTAATTAATAATTAATTGAAATCTGTGTATTATTCAATTATTATTAATATATATTTTATTAATGAAGATTAATATATATACATATATATTAATTAATATTTAATTTGAAATTGTGTATCATTAAATTATTAATTGTTTATATTTTATTATCCAGGGGTTAATAAATATATAATGATTAATATTTAATTTGGGTATCTGTCTTCATGAGGAAGTATCCTTTGGGAATAGCTAAAATATTATTTTTATTGGAAATTTTTGAAATAAAATATATTTATTATTTGGTGATTTTTAAATAATATATTATTCAGGAATATATTATTTTTCGATTTGAATGATATAGGTCATCTGAGAATTTTAGAAATGGAATACTAAAGTATATGAGTAATTGAAAAAATGAAATATTTATCATTGGATATTTTAAAAATTTAAATGATATGCTATTAGAATTATTGGAAATTTAATAATGTATCGATTGGAAAACTGGCAAGTTAATGATATCTTCATTTAGTAAAATAAATGGTCTAGTTATATTCTTCCTCTGTATTGTGAAATAGACAAATGGCATTATTGCAATTGTGGTATTGTATTCACCTTGTAATGGTGATTTTTCTGTTAATGTATTTTTGAAAACTTAGATCATTTAGAAAACTTGATCGACTTTTATTGTTTAAACCAATAGGAAAGAAGATTGTCCTTTCCCGGTTATTGCCTATGCAAGTTTAATTTTTGTATTCGCTTTTGTTTAAAGTAATGGCAAGGCCTTGATATGTTTGTTTGGACCCTGTCTTTTGGTTGATTTGGGGGTACCTGTTTATGTCTTTGGTCTCTAGTTTGGTTGTTGCCTTGTGATGGTGTTATAACTGGTTTTGTCCTTAATGCTGCTATTGAGTGTTGATTTGTGGTTGACCATAGTTGATTAGGTCTCTAGTTAGAGTACTGTCAGGCAATGGACCTTTACATTTGCTTTTACTATGTTCAGTTGGATCCATTTCTATGTAGGGATCATTTATGTATTTATTGACCGATGTGGTCGTTTGTATATTGGTTATGTTCGCCTTGATGGCAGGATTGTAAATGATTTGAACCTTATGTATCCTTAACTTATTTAAATGATCAGAGGGGTCTTGCAGTTGAGCAGACCCGGAGATGTAGCCCTTTAGGGGTGAACTCCGATATCAATTTGGTGTTATGTGATGCTTTTGTTCTTATGTTTCATGTTTAGCATTAGCATGTATGGATGGCATGTTGGTAGAATGTATAAGTGGATTAGGTGAGATGTATCGTAAATGCATGCATGCAGTCGTCTCTTAATGTAGTAATGTGGATTAGGAAAGAGTGTAGTTTTTTTGATTAGCAGAATGTATTCTGTTATCGTTAATGTAAATAAGTATGCATGAAAAGATCTCACTTATTATGATGAAATTATAGTGCATTTTGGAACAAGATGCATGGCATGTGTTTAATGTAAAATTGAACGCAATGAATGGTTAAAAATTAATGGATGAACTCATTTGGTTATTTACATTTTAACCTTAATAAATGAACTTCATCATATTAGCTATATTTTAACTATAATGGATGAACTCATTTGGTTATCTACATTTTAACCTTAATAAATGTACTTCATCATATTAGCTATATTTTAACTATAATGGATGAACTCATTTGGTTATCTACATTTTATCCTTAATAAATGAACTTCATCATATTAGCTATATTTTAACTATAATGGATGAACTCATTTGGTTATCTACATTTTATTCTTAATAAATGAACTTCATCATATTAGCTATATTTTAACTGTAATGGATGAACTCATTTGGTTATTTACATTTTAACCTTAATAAATGAACTTCATCATATTAGCTATATTTTAACTAAAATGGATGAACTCATCAAGTTAACTATATTTTAACTTAATGGATGAATTCATATGTTATCTATGTTTTAACTTCAATGGGTAAATTTCCTCATGTTAGACTCATCTTCAACCATAATGGATGAGCGCGTCCTATTATCTATAATGAACAAATTATATATTATTATTACACAATATATAAGTGAACACACTTTAACTTGTAAAGTTTCACTTATAAGAAGTGTTATAAATGAAAATTTATTCATTTTTTAATAAAATTTATAAATGAAGATTTATTTCTTTATAAAATTTATTCAATTTTATAAAATTAAATTTTAAACTTTATTAAATGTACAAGTAAAAATTTATAAGTGAAAGTTTATTCATTTTTGAATTATAATAAACTTTATTAAAAATAAAAGAAATCTAATATAAATAAAATATATTAAAAATTAACTAAAATTATAATTAAAATTTATTAAATAAAATATATAAAATTTAAAATATAAATAAAATTTATTAAAAACTTGCTAAAAACAATATTAAAAATTTATTAAATGAAATATAATAAATATTAAATAAAATATATTAGAAAATTAACACATTGCATGATTAGAGAGACTTTCCGGCTAGAAAGGGAGGCAGACACAGGGTGCACGATGGTCGAAACTGCAGTCACCGTATACGGGAGGCAGGCACGGAAGACAAAAGGAGAGATAAAAAAGTAGGGGGCTATGGGTGCTGTTTACATTGCTGCATAGCCAGTGCCTTACAAAGAGGCCTGGAAAATCACTTTTGCATTTTGAATAATGTGCAACAGTATGACTCGTATTGAAACATCTACAACAACAAAGGGTAGGTCCTCATAATTTAAAAATTGGATCCATCCTCTATCAATGATTTTTAAACACATACCCACTAGAAGATCTTTGGTAATATCCAACTCTACCAAATATATAGGTGAAGGTGGTATGAAAATAATTTGAAGAGCCCTCATCGACCCTAGAAATTTCCCCAATGGATTGTTAATTGCTTCAAAACCGAAATTGTAATGGAAGATCGGGGAGTCTTACCTAGATTGGAGTAGCATTGAAAGATTTGGTAGTACTTGGTTGAATGAGGGGTGCCACGGTTTCAACAAAAACAAATGTTGCTCTAAACTCCACTAATAGTCATATAGAATCATATGTCTATCCCAAACACTATTAAACACCACCACAAAAAACTCTATATAGAGGGGTAAATTTGTATAACGCCTTCTAAAATGGGTTGCCATGCATTTAAGATCCAATTGTGCAATTTAAGGATGCTCAATCAAAACCCTTGAAACCTTTCAACCATACCTAATTTTATAAAATATTTTTCATTGGCCATCACTTCTTTTAATTTTCTCATCGAAAAGCCATAGTTGGGGAAGTACTGACATAAAGGAGAGGTTGTAACAAAGGGAGGGAGCCAAATGTCCACACACTAGAGTCCCACGTCCATGGAATATCTGCACATGATTTCCTTTGTCTGAATGTTGCTGCAAGAGTCATTGGATAAAAACTTAACATCTATAAAATTGTGCACAAATCACATCTCGAGAGTTTATATGTAATATTTTATAAATAAAGTTATATTTATTAATCTAATAAGTATGAAAATTATATTTATTATTATAATAATAAATAATAATATAAAGAAAAAAGTTGAGCAAAAGGAAGAGAGACACATACATAATTGAGTAAGACAATGAGAAGACTATCTTGAGGGAGAGGGGAGATACGAAATTGAGGGGTGAAAAGGACAAATAATTAATATAAATTTAAGATAACTTTTATAAATAAGTTTTTTTTTTTATGAGACCAAGACAAATAATTACTAAATATTTAATATATTGTAGAAACAAAGAGATGCTGAAATAAGCAACAATTAATATTGGAAAAACATGTCACATGACTTTACAATTTTTTTTAATTTTTTAAAATTTGTTTCCAATTTATTTTCAAATTTTAACAATACAAATTATTATTAATACCATTAATAAAAATTTAAGATAATCTTTAAAAATAATAATAAAATTAAATATTTATGAAACCAACAGCTTAAGGAGCATAATGAAACCCTACCTAATCATCTTTATAATTTCTCTTATCTATCTAATATATTGAATATCCATTTAAATTTAAGTATTATTTAATTGTTAAATTTCAAATTTCAATTATGTAACCAGTCCGGTCAAGACGTATACTGAATAGACGTTGCCCCGACTTCCCTTGTTGGGAACATAAACCATTCAATAATCAATAAAGAAGCCTCCAACTACGTGTACACACCGATCTAACGACGTGGCATCTACTGATAAACAAAAGATACCGTTGCTCATCATCTTCTGCTGCATCAAAGTGTGGGCCTACTGTGATTTCCAAAGCACATTCCCAATCAAGTGGCTACAGATTCTTGGAGAATTGTAATGGAGTACCCAAATTAATAAGAAGTAGGGGACACAATGTCTACGAAAGTAGGGGAGCCCTTCAATGGGTGGTTGCAGAGAGTGAGAAGAAGTGGGGAGTTCAGTGATGTTACGGTCATAGTAAATGGCCAGGAATTTCAACTTCACAGTCTTCCCCTTGTTAATGCTAGTACTTATTTTAGAAACATCTTGTGCTCCTCAACCCAGGTAAAAATAATAGAGCTGACAGATTTGGCAGGAGGAGCAGCAGCAGAAGCTTTCTCTTTGGCTGCAAATTTCTGCTATCTGTTAAAACCAGAGTATACTTTTCACAATGTGGGTCACATTAGAAAAGTTGCAGAGTTTCTGGGCATGCCTGACCTAGTAGACGGTACTAAGAAATTTTTGTATGCCAATGTTTTCAGCAACTGGAGTTTGTCTGCAGATTTTTTGGGGCAATACCAGAGGGTGGGAGATGTGGCAGTGGATGAATACATTGAGACAAGATGTGTAAGGGCCATTGTTAATGGGTGTACAAAGGCATTTGTTGAAACGAAGCAGCTGCGCGTACAAAAGGCCATGTTGTCAGCATTGACTCCATCTCCATGCCCATCTCAGCAGCTCACTGAGATTTTGGTGACAGTGGCCCAGCTACCGGACCGGTACTGTAACATGAAAATCCTTAAACCTTCACCATCTTGCTGTGCATTGCATCTTGTATATTTAGTAATTGAAAAACACTTATTTTTTTTTCATGTTTTCTTTGTTATTTGTGTGGCCTCAGATTAAGAGGCTGTACTGGGTTGAAATGGCACTATATGTTGAAGTTTGATCCCTACATGATGTGATCCGAAAAGTTTTGAAACCACCAAACATTTTTTTTAATTCCATTATTAAAACCTATAACTTGGTACTGGTGGATATGATCTTCAACCTGAAGATCCAATCAGGGTCTTTATCAAGATAGCTGCTTTCGTTAGTATTCATGATATACATTTTAAATAAAGAAATAATAAAAAATATATAATCTATTGTAGAAAGTACATAAATTACCTCAAAACTCATATAATTGCTGTATGACATTTTATTTATTTGCAGCTACATGTGATATCGGAAATGCGTACACTCATTGCGATGCCTTTACTTAGGCCCTTCAAACCCCTTCTGAACCCTTCAAGCACCTCTTTGCGCCCATCAGGGTCTGTATTGAGCTATTTCTTTGACGTGGCACTGTTTACTGTTTAAGTACCGGTTTCTATTCATGTTATTCCCCACTTCTATCATAGGTTATTGATTATTTTAGATGAGTTTCTTGATCAACTGCCTGGTAGGCTTCATTTTTCAAGCCACCTCACTCATATTTGAGTATCGTGTCTCTGAAGATGAAGGTTGCAGCTAACTTGAAACGTTGGAACAAAAAAGCTAACGCAATTTGATCCAGAATATTTATCTAAAATGTTGTCCTGCCAAAACCTCTGGTCTATATTTGTCTTGATTGTTTAGAGTTTAGTTGCTTCTGCACGTATGTGCATAGTGGATCCATCACGTCTAACCTCCCATCGATGCACTTTTATCTAACTGAAAAGAAACTATTCTCGTGAATTCTGTTAATTCTTATATATAGGTCATATTTATATAGATAATAGCAGATGTTCTAGTATATATTTTCTATTTGGTGAGTCAAAAGAATTCACAGAAGAATATCCGCTGTATGAAGGATATTTTCTATTTACTTAATTGTTCTTAGTTTTAGTTGATCAATTCTTTACAGCTGCTCAAGATAGCTCATCGCATTGAAAAGGCAGGTTCTTGTAGATTTTGTATAGCAAGTGTCTGATGCTGTTGCAGTGTTAGCATAATCCATCTTTCAAGAGTTTTGATTTGTATGAATTCAAATCTCAACGATATTTATTTCAATTTTCAGCTTATCCACGGTTGAGGTTTTGTAGTGGTATTGACTCTGACTTAATGTTCTCTTTGTATCGTGGAATTTTGCTTTATCTCATGAAGGATTCTCTAATGCTACAGAATATTTATCTTCAGGTAGTTAGTAAACACTATTCTCTATTGAGAAGAGAGATTTTCTTTTGGCTATCCACCCTATATTTTTTCCAAACTTTTTTCCCAAACTTTAATGATTGACGCCTAACATATTTACTGTTTTTTCCAAAAATTTTTTATTTCTTTTCTTATTTGTAAGATAAGAGTATTTGTTTCACTTTGACATTTTGATAAGCATTTGTAAATTATTATTTTCTATTGGTAAGGTAAGTTTTATTATCTACAAGGCAAACTTATACAACTTTAAATAAGCAGGGATTTCATGAAAGCTGTCTAAAGAGAAGGCTCATGACAAGCTCCATGTTGTTAACTATTAGGCCTTTAAAAAACGTGATAGGCTGCTGTGCTGTCTAGAATCAACCCAAGCATAACGTGAGTGAGTTACAACTAGTATAGCACATGCATTGTACCCTTGCTAGTGGCATTGACTTAATACTCTTGCTCTTTTGAGAAAAGCTAGCTAAGCAATGGAGGACCTGCTTGATCACTCTCTTTGCATGGAAGAAGAATGTTGTGGATGGTGGCAAAATGATTGTGTTATTCGAGTTGCACTTGTACGCACGCTCACTTTTTGAGGGAGGATCTCTTGATGGCAGACTATTTTGTGTATGGATTGGGATGGAGTTTGTTGTTGTTAGGTGAATCATTGAAGTGGTTCTATTGTCGTTATTCTTATGTGGATAGGAGGTTCACTAGCTCTAATCCTATTTAACATGTTTGCGACAAAAAGAGGAAATGTGTTCAGCCTTCGTTCGTCTAGCTCTGACAGCTTTTCAATTGTGAGAATTTGCCAAGATCTAGAGGCAATGAAAAGCACAAATAAGAGAGAACAAAATGTGAAGAATAAACTATATTCCTATCAATGATGCAAAATACTGATCAACTGGATCATCAAAAGTTGTTACATAAAATGTAGGATAAGTCTGCTTATAGAGACAAGGCTAAGAGACGAGAGCACACAATGATGACATGTGGCTCAATGAGATGCAAGGGTAGGTAGGGGTAGGTAGGAGAAATAGAAAAATATTCCACATGAGGTGGATCACCCACCGAAGGTGGAATGTAACAACAAGATCACACCATAAAAGGTGGAAATTCTCCTACATACACACTCTCAATGCATGTACCTAAATAAACTTAAGTGTAATTATATCCAAGATGAATAAATAATTACACCAGCATCTATAGTGCAAGTTCCCTTGGAGAGAACTCTTCCCTTGCCTGCCTTTACTACTTAGCTTGTTGGATTTCATTAGTATCTTTGTTTTTTGTTAGACTTGGTCTTCGATAGACGTTTCTTAGATTGGCAAGTTCTCTTTGATCTCACTCACCAGTACCTTAATCCAATCTTACTTTATACCTTGACACATCAAGTGAAAAATTCCGAGTGAGGAAAAGGGGAGATCAAAAGAGGTGTGGGTTTGATCTGTACGTTTGTTTATTTGATTGTTGAGCTGCTTGATTTATTTTTGCATTCTTATACGTATTTTGACTTTTGGTTGGGTGCCTTGTGATGTTATTGAGGAATTTTGCTTTTTTTGTTGATTTTTTGGTTCAAGTTTGTCTAAATGAACTAACTTGTATGAATGTAGGAGTAAATCTACTTTATATTTTTGATTTTTTTTGCAAATCAAATGTTTTCTAATTAATCTACTTGGGAGGAAAGAAATATTTTCTTATATTGAATGCAACTAAATGGTTTTTCCGAAATGCAATTTCTCTATTTTTCATTTTGCTTGCATTTTCTTGTGAGATTAATGGAATCTCTCATTCTTTTTGCTTAGATTTGACAAGAGTTTTTGAATCTCTTGGTTTTCATTTTTATCTTGATGAGGGTGTTGGAATATCTTTATTTTTGTGTTTGTGATATAATCTAAGAAAATAAATATAAAGCAATTAATTTAAATCTAAATCTACTAAAACAAATGAAACATTCCCTAAATATAAACCACGAAACCATAACAAATGTTACTTCTCTTGGACAATTTTGATTGTCTATTCACTAATTAAGCTACTTGACTTTTCAAAAGAAATTTAATTTCAAAAAAAGAACCTAGGAAATGCAGAAGATTCAAAGAAGCTTTAAAGAAGCCTTGTTTTGTTGGTGCACGTCCATAGAAGATCCAACGTCTCTCTCTTCTGCAGCAAAAGGGTACTCCTGGATGACAGTGGTATATATGGAAAGCTAGATCAATGTAAAATTGAATAATGACTTGGGAATATAGAGAGAAGCTTTGAAGCTTCTAAGGCTTTCTAGTATGGAATTGTAAGTGCCCAAAATTGCTTGGGCCAACATAGCAGTCCAATGATGACCTGGTAGTCTAACACATGACCCACACGGCATAAAATATATCTTCTTAGCATTTTTGAACTTGATGGCCGTCTTTGCTAGCGTCTTTTCCATCTTGTTCAGCCACCAGCTTGACTTCCAAGCTTCCATGTCTTTTTGAAACCCTTTTGAAGACCTATAACCAAAGGGTTACTCGAGAGACCCTAGGGTCACCCAAGTAACTTGGTTTAAGTCATACAGTCACCTAGGCTATCTGCCCTTGCAAAAGGGGTGACCTAGATCCCTAAAAGTGGCAACCCTATCGTTCTTGGAGGCCACATGGTTGGTTTAATTCGAGCTATGCTTCTAGTTGTGAGTTGTTTCCAGCCCTAACTAAACCTTATCTTCCCACTACTGATTCTACTCTCCCTTTGACTCACAATCATCTCTTCAATTGTTTCCCAGTCACCTCCTCTTGATCGTGGAGCTTCTTACTTCAAATGCTCCCCCTGCAATTGGCATCTGGGAGGTTGTTCATTTTCTGAATTTGTAGCCAGCTCTTTGCTAGAAGCTTTCATTCCATTCCCTCTCTCTCACAGAGGACTGCAAATCACATTTAGAAGAGTAGGCTATCCTTGCACAACAAGCCCCATCCACAGTATTGAATATTCTTGTGCTCTCTACAGGACTTCTATGCCTATTTTCTGTTTTCCTTGGTTAAATTTTATATAATTTATAAAATTGTCTATCAAGCTGGTCACATTAAGAGATCAGCAATGAGTCCAAAGGGAGGGTCATGAAATAGAGAAAGACCCCTGATACAATTTGTAGTTTTGGACAGTGACAAAGAAATCTGGTGTACTAATGACCTATGCATTTTTTTATTGAAGATTTTGACTTGAATGGCATGGTCATTTTGAGGGAGTCTGTGACAGCTCTAAAACACTATGTTACTGGGTGTAGCTAGTAAAGCTTGTGTCCTGGTATGGGTACATTTTAGGTATGGCTACGGTTCAGGTATGAGTTGGGTTCTTCCTGGGTGCCTGGGTTCGTTGTGGGCCCTTCTATGTGAAGGACCCACAACAAACTGGGCACCTAGGAAGTACCAAGGGATGAAGATCATTGCCTTAGCGTGTTGACCTATATTGGGTCTCGGTTGATCTAGGTTATGAACCGACTTAATTTAACGTGTGGATTAGACCTCTCGATGTGTTTCCGGGATGTCTTATTTGTTGGATATTATTTGTTTGGTCTAAGACCGACATGTTTTGTAATTATGTAATTGGTTTATTGTTTGGTGGCCGACTTGATTGTTTATGGTCGAGGGTTTGTATATATATGATGTAAGATCTCATTGTAGATCATCATGGGAATTAGGATATAGGAATGGGATATGGATGTGTAATGTGCGAATAATGTAATATCATTCAGGCAAAGGATTTGGTCGATCATTGGAGATCGAATTGGGTTTATGTAAGAGGATTTAGTCCTCTTGTATTGAGCTTAACCGGAACTGTACTCAGGTATAGGAGATGCTATCTTTGCAGTTCATTCCTTCTTCCGAATTGTAGTCTGGATTTCTATGTAGTCAGTGAGACTCCTTTTGTGATGAGCAGTGCGCTTTAGACTGTTGGCCTTCCTGCAAGTGCAGGCCCCTCATTTGTAATTCACATACTTACTGCAGAAGTATTTATCTGACTGTGGGTAGGCTTCCCATCGTGGTTTTTCTCTTTACCGGGTTTTCCACGTATAAATCTTGGTGTCATGTGGATGGTATTTATTCTTTGATTATTGTTTATGCTTAATTGGTTTAACTGCTATTCCGGTATTACTTTTTGGGTTCCGGTATTAAAGATTTAATTGCTAAATGTTTTGGTAATCTGTGACAATTGATTCACCCCCCCCTCTCAGTTGTCTTCCAGTGATTTGAACTGTCTAATACTTGTCACCCCGAACCTGAAACTCGATATCCTTCTCTCGCCTCCCTTTCATTCCTTCGGTCTTTCGAACTCCGGAGTTCCCGACTCCTCATCCTTAGCAATGTTTTCCTAAAGGCCCGATGTTTGATCTCCGATGATAAACAACACTTTCGGATGGCATGATCAACACTCAAGGATTTTAATGCCTAACCAGCTCCTACAACTTGTCTACTTTTATTCATGTAACTATAGGGGCACATTTATTGTATTTTGCAAGTTACCATAAGTGGAGTCCAAGGCCATGCCTATTTATGGTTGCTTGATGGGTTTCATGTCAAGTCTGCATACTCCAACCTTGGATTGTCAGACAATCAACCTTCTAGAAGTACTTTTCTTCTTGGGATTGTCTTGTTAGGGTATGGTTTGGTTTCTTGCACGCACACTTTTGTTAAGTCCGACCACTTCCCATCTTCCTAGGCTGACATTCTCCTGTACACGTTAGAGTCAAATTTTCCCTTCCTTGATCGCTGGTTTCTTCTCTGTGATTAGTTTTCTATAAATAGGCTGCTAAGCCTCATTGTAAATGGTTCTCTCCTTGCTAGCTTGAACTACTTTTGGCTCTTTCACTTCTCTTGAGGATTTGTATATTTTTCTACATTTCTGCAATTATAAGTTAGGTCGTTGGCTTGTGAATGAATTGAAATCATCATTCTTGCTTCTCTTCGACTATGCATGTTTTGTATGTCTTCTTACCTTCATGTTAGGTGTGTATTTTGTAGCTTTCTCTCACACATATGCTGTGTTAACTTGTTTCTAAGTGTGATTTGTGGAAAATCTTCTTCCCTTTTGGCATTCAACAAACCCCAATCTCCATACATGCGTTCGGTGTCATTTATACAATCGAAGTTTGTGCATCTCCATAGTATTTTGGTTGGTTCCTTGGGTCATTTTGGGGCAAGGAGAGAGACATCTCTTATCTTGGTGCATCACCTCTATACTTTTTACATTTTCTCACCTCTTTTCTTCTACAAGCTGTTAGAGTAGGTTTAGGAGTAGAATTTGAAGTGTTGAGTTGGTTCAACACCTGCAACTGGACAAGGAAGGAAGTTGGCCTTCTCTAGAGATTCAACCCTCTTGTGTGAGGTCCCACACTTCGGGATTGTTTCCATGTTTCACAAGGTTGTTGGGTTGATAGCTCAACAAGGGTGCAAACTTTTGTGACAACAGCAACACAAATCTTTTATCCACATGATGTTGAGAGAGTCGAGGAACTTGTAGAACAAGTTATCTTTAAAAGTAATTCTCACTCTGTTTCTAATTCTGATATGCCTGCAATGTCATATCAGGATCCTTTTCTTGTTCATATAACTGAAGCAGCAAGCAGAGGTGGTGGTGGGAATTCAGTAAAACTGTAAAAGCCATAACACAATAGGGTGATCAAGGGGCATCTTCTTGATCACACCCCATCATTATTGAGAAGCTAGAGGCAGTAAATGTGTAAGAAATGATGGTGATGACAATGATCCAAATGGAAGAAAGTGGATAGCCAAGATGACTCCTTGTCAACTAAAGGAGACTAGAAAAGAAGACAAAGGAGAAAGAAGAGCCACCTAATGATGATCAATTTCTGTTGTCAGCCATACCAATGCTAGAGCCAATTGATCTCAGAAAGATCAATTGTTTGATTGATTGATTAATATTTTGTGTAGGCAGCATTGTAAAGGAGGCAATTTCCAAAATTCAATCCTGATTTGTCTGATACAATTCATGCTCAGTAAGAAATTGCAAAGGCTGGCCCTACAATGTAGGTATGATTTAACTCTCCTAAAGATCAAAATGTATTCGATACTGCTGTTCTAAAAGGGTATGTAACTTTGGACAATGCTAGAGGAGAAGATTTCAAGATACAAGTCATTTTCTCCCCCAAATTGATCAATGAGATGTTCTCTACATGGTGGATCAAGTAGTCAAGTTTGGTAACATGCAATTCAGAAAATTCCTAGAAAGGGTGGTGTAGTTAAAAGCGGAGAAACAAACCCTTGTAGAATATATTGACAAGGTCTATGCAAGGGTGACTACTCAAGCTCCTATTGCAGATGCCTGTTACTTTTAGTAAGCATCATGGAAAACTTGCTTGTGAATGAATGGAGTACTTATGGAACTACATTTAAAAGAATATCATCGATAATTCCTATTCAGCATAGGAGTTGCTTTTGTCTCTGTGGAATTGAGCACAAAACCTGCAAGGCTATGCATGTAGGTTGAAATTAACACATTAGGAATTCCTCCAGAATCTAAGAGCTTGGAGCCAAGTGATAGAATCTTTGCAACAAATAGTAGATTCGAATAATCACGTCTTTCACAAAAACCATGTGGGAGTCAGTCTTGAAGCAACATTGGAATGGTTCTTAACTCTTCAACACCGTTGCAACATTTGGAAGGATCATGCCAATCTTTTATTGAATATACCAATGAGGCTCACCAGATCTTGAAAGAAATTGTTTTAGCTTTTTCGAAGGTAAGGTATGGTATTTCCTCTTCTAATATTGATGTATGGGATATTTTTAATCCTTAGGAACACTAAGATTCAGTTTTCTCATAGGTTAGCAAAAGGATAAAGAGGTTCATTACCCCTCAAGCTGAAGCAATTATTGATAAAACATTCATCAAGGAGGCATGTGATCTCTCTATTGACATTCTCAGCTTGCAAAACCAAGTGGAGAAAGTTGGAAGCAAGAAAGTACAAATTGATTGTTGCCTCCTTCAACAGAGTTTGCACCCGGAGGGTTTAGGCCATTGGATCTCTTTATCATCAGCATGGTCATTGAAAAGTGGAATTTTCCTGCTATAGGACCTTCCTCTCTCTAGGGAATTAAAGTCATTGTTGAGCTGGATAAAGAATGATGGTTTTGTATGAAATGTTTTTCGGCTGTCTTAATAAGTTTCAATGATATGATATATTTTTAAAGTCACCTTTGAGTTCATGAAAAAAAGACCTTTGACTTTATTAGTTTCAGTTGTTTGAGGGTTTCAAATGTATTCAAAATAGTTATAAGGTAGTTTCAAGTTAATTATGACTTGTAACTTCTAAGCTGATCATGAAAGGGTATCCCCCTTCACTTTTATATATCTTTCCATACATTAACAACAAGGAAGCATAGAAGAGAGTGTTTGATACACATGTAAAGACATTGTAAGTGATTGTGAGACTTCTTGCAAAGTTTTTAGGCCTTGAAGGGCCTTGAAGATTTTGACATTGAGAAGCAAATTCTCTGCTTAATTTCTGCAAGACATCACATTTTGGTAAAAGGAATTGGTCATCCACAGTTAGTTCTTGTTCTATTCCAAGTGGGTTCACATTTTCTTACAGATTAGCACTATTGGATAAAATTTGATTTCAATTTGTCTAAGTGGTGTAGTTTTCTTTAAGTATGCAGTTTGAATGATTGATCTCTTTGAAAAGCAAAATTGTATATATGTGAATATGCTTGTATATTCCATCATGTGTGATATTTACACAAGTTTTTAACAAAATGAAACCTTCCCTCACAATAGAGTTGGGTTTTAGTCCTGTAGGCTGCCTCTTCTAATAAATTTTAGGGATAACAAAACCAAAACCAAGTATTCTTGAGGGCAGAATTCAGAGATGGATTATATAGTGTTGACAATGTATCATATAAGGCGTCGTCTTTGCCATGTTCAACATGATAGAAATTGGGCAGTTTAGAGTTAGAGTCTTTAATATTTATGTCAATTACAAGACAGTTCTGTTGCAAGAACTGTTAAAGTGTCAATCAGTTTGGGTGCCCAAGCTGATCATTGGCAGGTTGATGTGTCATGAACTCTCTAGGTGTCAAAGATGCTGCATGATCCTTTATTTGAACATTTCCTTTGGTGACTCGGCTTTGTCTTCTTGTGCATATGAAACCTGAGGAAGTGGCATGCACTTTGCAGTTTGATTGCAGGTATTGTGAAATGGTAATTATGGTATGCTGTAAGTCTTACAGGGAGTGTTCATAGGGCTACAAATCCAATCTGGATGGGTTTGGATCAGTCTTTGTAGCTCTCTATGACCCCTAAAATGTTTTGTAATTCCCACATTACTTTTGTAACTGCGAGTGGCGTCTAAGATGCTTTACAATGCCATCATTACTTTGCAACTGCCCTTGACACCTAAGCAGTTCCATAACTCGTTACTTTTAATCTTAGTTACTGACTTGGTAAAAAAATTAGGCAGATTACAGGTACCAAATGTCCCGGAAATGGATTCTGCATAGAATCAGCACAGAATTGGTGCAGGTTTGGAATTTTGTGGCTGAATGGTATTGAGGTTTTGAAATATTCCGAAAAAACCTCGGCTTGCATCACAGAATGGTATCCACTATCTTTATCTCTGCTGCAACAACTGCATTCATTTGGTCAGTCGGATCTACTGCATTTGGAAGATGGCGAACGAAATTTGATTGATTTCTATGGGTGGGGCCCATCATGATTGGATTCGCTCAGCAAAGGTTCGAGTTTTAAAACCCTCCTCCCATGCAACAGTGCCATAGATTCACTCATAAGCCTTCCTTCGTTGAAGAAAGAAATAAGCACCCATCAGAGGCTATTGGGATGAATAACAGCTTGAAATATCAAGCAATTGATTTTTTATATTAATTATCTATTATTATAATGTTAAATTGTATATGAAATGTTTAAAATTTTATAATTTAAAATAATTTAATAATCAATAATAAAATAGTTTTAAATTTAACCTAGTATATTAGTATATTGTTTATTAAATTTATAATTTAATATTAATAATAATACAAAATTAAATTATAAATTAAACACTTTAATATATGTTTTTGTACAGATGTACCTAAACATACAAAGCCCTCCAAAAATTTATTCTGTACCGGTGTACAATACCCACAAACCTGTACCAGAATTTGATTCTGATTCAACAACTTAGCCTTTAGTAGCTTCTATGCTGATATTTTTTGTAACACCTCCAGTATGATATGTATGAGAAGATTCTTTGTATCTCCTGTCATTCTGATGACATGTTGATGTCTTTGACCTATGACTCATTTAATGTATGAGATCTAATGCAAATAAACAAAAACTTCAGTTTTTAACCTAGAGCCTAATTACAATCTAGATCCGTAATGGTGACTTTGTTTTGCACACCTTCTGAAAATGCTATTCAAACTATGGTATGTATAATTCTATTTTAAGTATTCTCAATTTTTGCATGTTTTTCTAGAGGTTTCTGATTTCAATAGTAGAAATTAAAAGGAAAATAGTATCAGATTTTCTTTCCAGAATTTCTACTCTTTCTGTTGTAGTTGGCTTCCATTTTTTATCTGTTAAAACATAAGAAGTTGGATATTCACATGCTAACAATGGTATCAGAACTTTTTTTTTGCTGATGATTCACCTCAAGAAGTCTCCTTTGACTTTGCCTTTTTCTTCTACTGCTCCCCATTAGTTTCCTTTGTTGGATTCCTACAAGGGACTTGCTATTTTTCTTTTCATTTACCTTTTCTGATTCTCTGCTTACTTTGAGCCTCTTCTTTTTGATGGACTACTCTCCTTAAATATTGCTTAGGGATTCAATGATGACTGGTCTGGTCTCACGTTGACCTTCCACAGTCAATACTAAAAGACATAACACCGCAACTTTGAAAAAATATCAGCTTTGCAATTGTGTAGAAAACCATAGCTTTGGGACAACAGGTTTCAAGACAATGATGCCTCGCCAAATTTGAATAGAAGGGGCTATCATTAGCTTTAAAAGCTGACAAATATTATGTTAAGATATGCTGATGACCCCCATGTTATGTTGAATTGATTCTCATGGTCAAAAACTTATAATAAAAAGTAGCTTAAAAGATGGTGAATGGAAATTGCATAAACACCACATCTTCTTTAATTGCATATTCTAATCCCATTATTTATTTAGTGTTCATACTGTGTTTTTCCATGGCCTACAGTTGATTTCCATGTCAAATGTATAATTAGCTATTTAATATGCTAATGTATTCTTATGTCAGAGTCACATGTCATCTTTCTTGATGAGAGAACTGGTTTTTATTTTCATAATATTAAGATTGAGTTGTGTTTTCTCTCAATCATTCATCATTCATCAAAGATTTGAATTATTTTGATATAATTTCTCTCCGTAGTAAATAACCTTACAGTGGAATTCATGTGAATGTAATTTTAAATTATTGTTTTTCTTCTGCCCATTGCCAGGATATAACTAATTTTGTTTAGGTCAGGGGATTACTATTTTAGGTCATATTCATTTGTTCATTACATGGTAATGATCACTTTCACTTTGTTTTGATTGGTCTCTAACAGGTATGTCCAGGATGTGATTGATGCTCTTGTCAAGTGCCATCTTAATTTGCATATAAAGTGCCGACAAGGTAGAAATGTCCGGGGTTGGGTTGACTCTCTAATACATGAAGAATGCAAAACCAACAGAAGCAGGTTTTGGGTCATTGTCTGTCTTTCAAGAATGCTGCAGAAGAGTTGCTCTACTGATCGCCCGTGGCTGGAACTCTCCTCTCAGTATTGGTGCAGTCTTTTAGAAAATGCAGATCTGTTGGCAGAAAAGGGGGATTTGGAGGAGGAGATGCAAGAAAAGCTAATCAATATTAAATCATTCCTTGAGTATAGGATTGGAGGAAGCTTGAATGAGCTTGATGAATACCTGCATTGTTACAGGTTTAGTACACAAACATTAGTTAGTTTGGTATCGCATTTTAAAGATAAAGATGTTGGAGAAAGAGAAAGAGAAGAAGTTTCCAAGGAAGTTGACAGTTGTTTGTGGAGTTATGTGGACTGTGGTTCTATCTCCCCCTCTGATTTTTCATTCATATTTGAGTCATTTCCTCATTCATTCCGACAAAGCCATGACTTTCTTTATACAGCCATTCAAAAACTGGTGGAAAAGCATGGGTTATGTATTGAGGATGCACAAATGCTATGGAGGCTTGTTGATATATCTAAACTCTCCCCAGAAATATATGACAAAGCTTTGAAGAATACAGCCTTTCTGTGCCAGCCGCATGTACTTGAAAAAGTATTGCAGAGACATAACCAAGAGCTTGAACAGATGGGAGATGGGGAGGACAACACAAACAGAGATAGAAACAAAAACAATTTAACACATATAATGGAAAAAGTCATTAAAGCAAGCCTTAAACTCCTTGAGGAGAATTCTCGGCGTTCTAGAGAGATTTTAGAACTCCAAAAACAGTATGCCTCTCTAATTGAAGGTAGAATTGGAATTCTGAGAGAGGAATGTGAAGCCAGCCCAGACATGTTCAAGCCTGTGTGAAAGAAGCTGTATCAGCCATGCAAGAATGGCTACAAGTTGATAATTCAGAATTAGAAACTCAAACAGCTACTTAAGCAATGCATTGTAATCTCCAATCCACTCTGATTCTTGTATTGTATGTATAATTTACATTGCTCGTTTATTAACTACCATGGTTTCCTTGTTGTAAATACAGGAACAGTTATAATTCTTGGTTTCTTTTCCTCTTCTTAATCTGAAATAAATTCAATTGAATGAAAATTTGGTAAATCTCATCAGTTTCCATTTGTTTAAGAAATGAGAAAATCATGGCAATTTGGAAGTACAAAGCTTTACAACAGAGTCCCAGACTTTATAATATTAGACCATTTAATCATAATTGGCAAGTCCAATTCTTTTATTTATCTTTAACTTTCTGTAATTGTTTAACTAATGTTTAATTATACAAAAAGAAAACTCACAGTTTGGTCTTCTTTGTGATGCATTTTTCTTGAAACATCTTTCAAGCAACAAGCTTGGGAATTTTTTATTTTTACTTCATCCTCCCCTGATACATCTTTAACTCATAAATGCTTCAAATTGATAATATGTTCTTGAATGACTGCTTTTTGGTTTCTTTTTCTTCACATCTGTAAGTGACATGTTTTAATGTCAACCTTCCTTTTCAATCTAACATGAAGTGTAGTATGTGTTCATTTCAGTTTTCTTATGAACTCCAATCTGAAGTTAGTATATGTAATGTCCCCTTCTAGCTAGACTTCAGTTGTCAGCAGGATTAGCATATCAGTTGACCCCCGTAGGCTAATGGGATTGGATAGAGGGTCCCTTGTGGCAGAGACCTAGTCAGTGAATGGTTTATTTCTTCTCCAGAGTTTAGTAGATTCAGGCTTGGCCTTTGCAGAGGTTTTAGGGCTCAGTTTCTCATATTTACTATTTATAGTAAGTCCTTGGGGTCATGAGAGTCCAGAGTTACTATTTATAGCAGGGCACCTGAATGTATTATGATTGGCAGTGTCGATCCTGTTGTTCAGTTGGTTTGGTGAAATATGGACTTTTGCATAAGTTATAACATTTAATTATTATTAAAGGTGACTTTAATAATAATTATTATCATAAAGTTATATTTTAATGTTATATTTGCACTTCATAACTCAAGGGTCCATTTATCATGAAAAGGGGGATACCGAGGAGATTATTATTAAATATTAAAGTGCAAACTTATAACATATTAAATGCAAATTAAATGGCTCTTTGGAGGGATCGACTTCTTAAAGAAATATATATTAAGGCTGCCAAGAGAAAATCGATTTCATTCTATTGAGCATTTGATAATTTCTAAGTTACCGGTACTTCATGTTTTGCCCCCAAATCCGGATACGATATGTATCGGATTCGGATTCGCCCTGGAATCCCTGTGGATTCGGACAGGGTACTGATTTTTACCTCCTGAAACGTATCCGTTTTTGGAGTCACGATTCCAGACGCATCCGGTGTATACGTGGCGATTCTATAGGGTTTTTTTGACGAATCCGCATCGGTCACAAATTTCGAGGGTTTTTTCACGGGTCAAATCATGTCTTTTAACGTTTTAAACCCTAAAGCAAAGCTAAAAGTTAAAAAACGCGAAACCATTCCACGCCACACACAGTGAAAAAGGAAAACCGAAAAATGTAGGTGAGAGGAGGCGCGACGACGACACAGAGGAGGCGAGACGGGAGGTGCCAGGGCAGGAGGGCGACGGCCGACGACCAACCCCCATTCTTTCCGGCGCATCCTCCATTTTTTCGAGCTTCCTTGCAGGTTTTCAATTATAAATTTTATTATAGTTTGTTAAGAAAATTATCATAGTTTGTTAAATAATTAAATTTTATTATAGTTTTTAAAAAAATTTATTGGTTTGTTAAATTTTATTATAGTTTATTTAATAGTTTATATAAAATTAAATTTAATAATTTATTTAAAATGAAAGTAATTAAATTTAAATTTTTAATTACAAAATTTATTATAAACTATAGTTTGTTTAATAGTTTGTTAAATGAAAACAAACAAACTATTAAAAATATAATTTTTCATTTTTAAATAATAAAACCATTTTCAATTTTGCTAGTTAATAATAATTACTATTATTCATATTTATAATAATAATAATTATTAACTAGCAAAATTGAAAATAGTTTTATTATTTAAAAATGAAAAATTATATTTTTAATAGTTTGTTTGTTTTCATTTAACAAACAATTTAACAAACTATTAAACAAACTATAGTCTATAATAAATTTTGTAATTAAAAATTTAAATTTAATTACTTTCATTTTAAATAAATTATTAAATTTAATTTTATATATTTAACATTTAGAATCTATTGTTTACTATTAATTTATTAAATATTAATAATTATTTTTTAATTTGTTGTAGAAATCATAATGGCAACGACTACTAGCTCTACTCCTCAAAGCTCTACTCCTCAATGGACTTTCAAAACTGACCCAAATTCACCTTTATGGAAATATGTCAAAATAATAGACCAAGTAAAAGGTGGTGGAACATTTTTATGGATATGCAACTTCTGTAGTACGAAAAAAACTAGCTCCTATAGTCGTGTCAAAGCCCATTTTTGTGCCATTCCCCAACAAGGAATCAAACCATGTCTAGGAAAGGATGGAAATGGGATGTCACCTCAAGAAATAGCAGGATATATTAGAGAGCAAGAGGAAGCAGATGCAAGAGTTGGTCGTGCCTCAAACCATCATTTGTTGACAGGAAGAGGAAGTAGATCAAAGAGGCCCCCTACTTCTCCATCTTATAGCGATTTTCCTGATATCGTGGTAGAGAGCCACCCATTCTTGGACCCAATTAGTGAAGAACCTGTTATTGTGAAGAGAAGCAGGGGACCATTAGAGAGAGCATTTAAGAATGATGCTAGAGAGATTGCAGATCAATCCGTTGGAAGATGTCTATATGCAAACGGTTTGTCATTTAATGTGGTACGATCACCATATTGGCAGGATATGTTGAGAAAGGTAAATGAGGCTCCACAAGGGTACACAGGGCTAGGTTATGAGAAGGTGCGTAGCACCTTACTAGCAAAGGAGGTAAAAAATATAGACAATGCATTGGCTCCCATTAGAAATTCATGGAAACAAACAGGGGTGTCCATCATTTCAGATGGATGGAAGGATACCAAAAATCGGCCATTAATTAATGTAATTGCAGTGTGCCCTAAAGGGGCAATGTTTCTGAAAGCTGTGGATTGTGAGGGACAGGTGAAGGATGCACAATTTATTGCTAACATCCTTATACAATGCATTCAGGATGTGGGACCTCAAAATGTTGTCCAAGTAATAACGGACAATGCAAAGAATTGTAGAGCTGCAGGTATGTTGATTGAGACACGGTTTGAACACATATTTTGGACACCTTGTGCTGTCCACTCTCTCAACCTCATGCTACAAAAGATAGGCAGGAAAATACATTGGATCAAACAAATTTATGTTGAGGCTGAAGAGATCCAAATTTTCATCACAAACCATAACATGTCATAGGCCATTTTCAGATCATTTTCACAGTTGGAGTTGCTAAAGGTAATTGAAACACTTCAATTTTTAAAATCTACATTTCACTTTGATGGTTACTTAATTTTTATTTTTTTATCATGTCTTCTTTGTATTCTAATTTTTATTTTTAATTTTTTAATAGGTTGCTGAGACTCGATTTGCATCCAACACAATCGTCTTGAGGCGACTTGTGAAGGTGTGACAGCCACTTGCTAGCATGGTAATTAGTCAAAGTTGGTCCCTATGGAGGCAATCCAATACTGAAAGGGCAGCAAATGTAAAGCGCATGATCCTAGATGACACTTGGTGGGATCGAGTGGAATATCTTTTGAGTTTCACTGAGCCCATCATGAGTATGATCCGTTATACTGACATGGATCACCCATGTTTGGGAGAGGTATATGATGGCATTGACTCGATGATTGAGAAAATGAAAGCCATCATCAATGCAAAAGAGCAAGATCTCGAAGAAACTTTCTTCAAAGAGGTTCTATCAATTTGTGTTGAGCGGTGGAACAAAATGACCACCCCACTACATCTTCTTGCATTTGCATTGACTCCCAAATTTTATAGTGATGAAATGCTTGCTAAGCCATCAAGGGTACCACCATAGAGAGATTCAGAAGTCAGTGAAGGGTGTAGGACAGCACTTACTAAACTCCTCCCCGATTCTGAAATGGAGGATTTAATGACAAGTGAGTTTGCTGATTTTGTAGCCTCCAATGGTCAAAGTGTTTCCGCTCTCCGTGACAAGTATAAAAAGGATTCTCATGCTTGGTGGTACCTCAATGGCCATACATCACCAAACCTTCAAACTCTTGCAATCAAAGTTTTATCGCAAGTAAGTTTCTTAATTTTTATTGCTCTCTAAATTTAGATTTTTTACTATTTTATAATTGTCACCCTCTCACTTTGTGTCAATTATTCAATAGGTTGCTAGTTCCTCTTCATCTGAGTGAAATTGGAGCACATACTCCTTTATCCACTCAGTGAAATGCAACCGACTGGCAGCAAGTAAGGCAGAAGAGCTCGTTTATGTGCATTCAAACTTGCGCCTTCTTACTCATAAACAAAATGAGTATAAGGATGGGAGCACAAAGTTTTGGGATGTAGATCCAGAGCGAACTGATTTGGATTTTTTGGCTGCCACACAATCTTTACTTTCTGGGGAGTCTGATAGCCAATGTGCTGCTAGTGCAAGTGGCAGTGAGGCTGCATGTGGTTCCAGCACTCTACCTACATCATCTAATGTCAATGATGATGTTGATCTTGATCTTCCTAGTGACCCATATGATGCTATTGCTGATTATTAGTTGTGTTATTTTATTGTTGAACGGTTGAGCCAATGAACAATGAATTCGATATCTATCATAACATTCAAAGTTTGACAAATGGATATTTCATATTAGATTAGACTTATAGTAAATTTGTAAGTTTGTTATAGTTATATCAATATGAATCATATATGATAGTTCCAAGTTTTGTTTAGCATATGGATGATATGTGGGATTCTAAATTTAATTTTTGTTTCTACTTATTAGATTGTATATATGTATATATTTATGATTTTTACATTTTTTTGTATGGACGTACCCATACGTACCCAGCCCCCCCCTTAAAAAATTGCCATACCAGCGTACCCTACCCACGTACCCGTACCCGTGTCCGTACCGGCAACTTAGGATAATTTCTTTTCATGATTTCTTGGCGTTGGGAAGAGAGAAACCAAGGGTTTCTGCATTTCTAGAGCTTTGTGGCATTGGAGAGCGTAGCTGCTTCTTTGCAACAGCAATCTGAGGGTGTGAAATATGCCCTGAAGGTTTGCCTGTGAGTTTGGCTTCACATGGAAGTCAAAATAGAGCAGAATCGTGAAGAATAATCAAAGGGTTTGGAGGCTGAATTTCAGCGTAGGAGGCAGTTTGATTAACAGCAGCTATCACCATTAATGTTGGCTCAGTTACCAAGGCCATATTGCTGTACTTGTAGCAGCCGTATCATTCCAGACAAGGCGTGACAACTTTCAGCTAGAGCGATTGGAATTATGTGCCCGGGATTCCACCATTTAGGGTGTACTTTCTTCTAAAGGCAATGTGAGCATATTACAAGGTGGAGTCGTCATTATATGCATCAGATCGAACTTGTAATTAGTCTCAGCAGCGGCTGCTAGTAATCAGGTTTTGAAAATAAACTTTCCTATCTATTAAGGAATGCACTTAGTCAGTTAAAGCAGTTCATTAAGTTGAATAAAGGATATTTGTTTGCAGCAATAGTTATTTTCTTGTGGTCGAGTATTTCCTAAAGTTTCTTGCATACATGGTAAAGTTGTTTCAAAAAAAAAAAACAAATAAACAAGACACATCTCAAACACATAAAAATCCCAAAAAAACAAAAAAAAAAATACATTTTTAGAAATCTTAGCCAGAGATTCAGAGTTTCAGTTTGGAAGAGCTTGGGGTCTTCACAGTGGTATCAGAGCGGTTTCCTGCCATCCTTTGGGTTAAATCAGATTGTTAATGGGACCCAGTGACAAGGAAAGAAGATATTATCAGAGGGAATTTCGTAAAACTTGGCAACCACCGTAGGTACTGTTGTGACCATTTCACACATCGCCCCATTGCAAATGGGGACCCCCTCTTTTTGCTTGTTTTTTGCTCGCCTTTCGCTTCGTTCTTAGGGTTTTGTTAGTCAGTCAGTTGTCTGGATTTAGGGTCAAGCCTTAGGGTTTTAATTGCCGTCTTTCAGGCCAGAATCCAGTCAATTTTGAGAGCTTTTTGAGCTTCCTTTTGTAGGATGCAATTTTGAATGAAATGAAATCGCCAGAGTGGTCTATTTTCAATTGGAATTTTTGAGTGCTGAGCTTAAATTTGTCTAAGTGTTGATGATGAAATGTGAATTTTTGTCCAATTGAGTAATTTTGACCAAATTTTGGCTTTTTTGATTTTTGATCCCGGGCATTGGGAATGATTTGTCTTCGCCTTGTGAAGTGATTAAATGTGCAAAATCATGATATTTTGGCCTGTAGGAGCAAAATCGCTCCTGTTCCTTAGTGAAGGACCGGAGCTCGTTTTCAAATATCTTACTGTCCCTGCAGAGTCAAGATGAATTTCAAATTGCAAGTGATGAAGAATGGCGTGATCTTTCCGTTGAATATAAATTGAAGAATTTCACGAACACGGAAGTGCCTCCAGGAGTCAAAATCGCTCCTGTCCCTCAGTGAAGGACTGGAGCTACAAATCAAATATTACCTTGTCCTTGCAAGATTTTAACGACTTGACGATTTGAAGAGATCCAAGGAGATGCATTTTATCAAATGAAGATAACTTGAAGTGCTGACATGAAGGAGAATGACCCAGAATGCCAAAATCGCTCCTGTCCCTCAGTCAGGGACTAGGGCGAAGTTCTTTGTAGCTCCCGTCCCTCTCCAAGGGACCAGAGCGAAGTTCTTCATAAGGCACGCACTGGGCAAAGATCAAGTCAGTTTTACGTTCAAAGGCAAGAAAGGAGGTGAGTTGAACCCGTTGAAGATAAATTGAAGATTATGAAACGTCAACAAAGGACCTAAATACCTAAGTTCGCTCCTGTCCCTCAGGCAGGGACCAGAGCGATTTTTACTTTAGATGATTTTCTTGCTCAATTTGAATGGACCCCAAGGCATGGGTAAATGGAATGGAACATTACGAATCCGTTGAAGATAGTTTTCGAAGATGAAAGTGAAATGAAGCCCACAAGGCCAGGATCGCTCCTGTCCCTCTCCAAGGGACCAGAGCGATATAATGATTATATTGCTATTCCTCCAAGTTCAAACCACTTCAAGACGGAGAACAAGGTGGCAAGGACGTCTTAAGGCATCTCCATCAAGCACAAAGCATCAAGGGTCGTCAACATTGAAAGATTTGTACAAAATACCCTAGTTCGCTCCTGTCCCTCAGGAAGGGACCAGAGCGAAATTTGCATAAAGGCATAGATTTCGAAAGTTAAACAAGCATCAAGTGACCAAGAAGGATCAAGGGACTACGTTTTACCCAAGGAAGACGATTGCAAGTTGGAGAACGCAAGCATGAACCCAAAAACTTGAAGTTCGCTCCTGTCCCTCAGGAAGGGACCAGAGCGATATTGAATATATTGACCAATTCATGCAAAAATCAAGTGAAGTTAATGTTTTACAAGGTCGTAAAAGGTTCAAGGCGTCCTTTGAAGGTCATATACCAAAGTGTTGCACGTTAAAATGTTACCAATTTGTACAAAAGGTCTATATCGCTCCTGTCCTTTGGACAAGGACCAAAGCGATTTTTACTAAAACACTCATGTCCTGTCAAAACCAAGACAAGGCAAGGATAGGCAATATCAAGGACGCTATTTCGAAGGCAACGAACGAAGAACCAAGATCAAAAGTTTGCAAATTTGAGCCAAGACACATGGATCGCTCCTGTCCCTCTCCAAGGGACAAGGGCGATGATCCTTCCAACGTTTAAATGTCTTGTGGAATTCAAGCGAAATGAGCATGGAATGAAAGAATAGCATTGTTTGTCCTTCACAAAGATGATTGAGGCTCGAATTTACAAAGGTCAAGGAGAAATTATGAGGATCGCTCCTGTCCCTCTCCAAGGGACCAGGGCGATATTTGCCAAAACACCTATTATCCTTCGAAGATCATAACAAAACAAGTTGCAAAGGGTCTAAACGCCATTTGGAAGGCAATGAACGAAGAGTTAGAATCAAAAACGATGAATTTCAAGCTAGAAGACAAGGATCGCTCCTGTCCCTCTCCAAGGGACCAGGGCGATATCACATTTAAAGACATTCCTTCGCACAAACAAGTCAATCAAACTCGAAGGACCCAGCTAAAATGTCGATTTGAACGTGGAGATGAAGAATTTGGACGTCAAAAATGCAAAGATCAAGACCAAATTGATGGATCGCTCCTGTCCCTTAGTCAGGGACCAGGGCGATGAGGTATGTATATTTCATTTTCAAATTTTGGCGCCCAAAACAAACATTTTTTTAAATTTATTTAAATGCTAAAATTCGATAAAGTTTGAAAATCCAATTTAAATGGCATTTAAATATTGCGCTTAGTATTAATTAATTATTTTGCCTTGTAAGGAAATCGAATTAATTAATTTAAAAACGTTGGCAAATAATTAATTAATTATTTTGATAAAAATTAAATATAGCGCTTGGTATTTATTTGTTTTATGGAGGTCGGCCCTTGTATTTAATTAAAAATCGTTTTAAATTGCCTTATTTAATCACCAAGTCGGCCTATATGGTAATTGAGAGGTAAGCGCTATAAAAGGAGGGTGAAAATCTTCATTTTCACATTATCATTTTTTGCCATTTCACATGCGATTTGGAAGGCAAAGGGAGAAGTGCGAAATTGAGTTCAAGTGCGAATTTCATTTCAAGTTAGGGGGTGCGAATTCATATCCAAAGGAAGGCGCAAACATCATCCAAGGGGGTGCGAACTTGGTTTTCACTTGAGCGAATTGATAAAGGATTGATCATTTAAAGGAGATCACGTCAAGGGCATATCAAAGGTGGCGAAGTTGATATTTTGAAGAAGAAATCACATCAAAGCTATCTAACGTCAATTTTGCCTAGGCGAATTTTATTCATTTGCATTCTAGAGTTAGCTCTCTATTGAGGTATGGCGATTTTTGCTTTATTGTTTTAATTTTGATCGTTGATCGTCATAGCCTAGATTTTGAAATTTTGAATTTTGAATTCCTAGCTCAATCGTCATTTTCAGGAAATGATAACTCAGAGACTTATCATGAAGTTTCCTAAAATCTATTCTCTAATCTATGTTATTTATTGCAAAATCTAGCTTCTCATTATGAAATGTTGTGTAGGTATGGCGACCCCGAAGGCGGGAGCATCCACCAGTCGTTCAACTCTCATGAAAGAAGATCAGAAGACCGAAGAAGTGGAGACCAAGATCGTGTCGAAGTGGAGCAACATTGGAGATACTAACTTAGGCAACTTTAGCACGAAGAAATTTCGAGAGGTCCCTTACATTGGCAAACCATCACCTGTCGCCTGGAGGATAATTGAAAGTGGCATCATTAAGGCGGCCGGCTTTCCTCCAGCTGTTCAGTGCCATGAGTTGATGATCGAGTGTGCTCGTCATTATGATCCACAGTCCAGGACGATCGTGTCCAATGAGGGAAACACTTTGGCGTACCTTTCAGAGGAAGCTATAAGTGAAGCTTTCCATCTTCCAGAGCACAGGGACATGATATACAAGAGCATAGAAGGAGCCAGGTCAATGTACGAAGATGATCCAGATGCTTGTCTAAGCATAATCAATAAGAACTGGTTACTCAAGAGTCGTCCCCGTCTGAGCAAGATCCCGAACACACCGCACAGGATTGATTTTCAGGAGGAGTACAGAGATTTGATTACCATGCTCAATCGAGTTATAGGAGCCCCTCACGCCTTCTATTTTGAGAAGTGGATGTTCTACTTCATCCAGGTGATCGTTCAAGGGAAAGGTACGATACATTGGGCTAGGATGATTAGCCATTGCTTGGACGTACAGTTGAGGAGACTCAAGGCTACTAAGTCCTTCCACATGAGTTCATATGTCATCTATGCCTTGATTAGGAGTGTTGAGTACGCAGGACTACCTCACAGAGGAGTGATTGGAAGAGGACCCGGCGAGGTCAGAGCTTGTGATTCCTATGCCTACTTGCATCATCCGCCAGGAAGCAACTACAAGTTAGTTAATGATACCTTCACGATGAACATCACAAGGTCGTTGCAAGGTGGAATTCACAACAGGTTATCTCAGGATGCACAAGAATTCATAAAGAGGTACGGTGCTTGGTTCATTCAGTTTCCCAAGTTCACTTATATTAGGGTGCATGGATGTCCTTTACCTCCATACATGTTGCCGAGATATCCGACAGACAGAATTGTGTTACTTGAAGTAACAAGACAGTTGGCAGCATATGCGAAGGCATTCAGACACAGACATCAGAATGGAGTTCTAGTACCTATCATTTTGGGCAATTCAGTTGAGGTATGTCCTAATGCTTTAGCCATGGATGACGCAGAGAAGGAGTTAGCCTTGTATTCTTTTTCATCTTTTGCTTTGAGAGAAAGCTTTGATCCACATGGACATTTAGAGGAGACAGTCGGCAGAAAGTTTAAACATGAGTACCAAATTGAAGATTTTATGATGAATCTCTTAGATGATCTTGAAGTGAAACGGAAAATGTATTCTAGATTGCCTTTGGATTTCATCAGGAAATGCAGGATTTATAGAGTGGCCGATCAAGCTCAAGACAGTGGCAGACATATCCAGTCTTCCTATGATCGAGAAAGCAAAACAATAAGGTTGGATTGGAATGAGCCCGAGGTAGTGGATTTAGATACTTTGATGGCACCAGTCTTGTCTTGTACTCGCAGATGGGTTGACGTACAGCATCAGAAGTTGAGGGAACAAGGCATAGCTATGTCTTTCACTTTGGAAGAGAAACCAGCCGAAGGTGGAGCCAGTGTGAGTGAAGGCAATCCTAATCCTAGAAATTCAGGAGAAGGTAACCTTCGATGTGCCAGTGAGGGCAATCTCCATCCAAGGGGTTCGAAGAGAAAAGAAAGGTCAGAAAAGAAAGAGTCTTCCAAGAGGAAACAAGAGGCCAACCGAGATCGATCATCCGGCACATCTTCTAGACCGGAGAAGAGGACACTTCAAGTGGAAGAATCTATGGAGTCGATGGTACAGAATGACAGGCAGGAAGAAGGACAGGCACAGCATGGTTCACCAAATGGATCTCTCCAAGATTATGATTTAGATGAAGGTAAAGAAGACAATGAAATGACATCTCCTCCCAGACAAGAAGAAATAGTGCACAAAGAGATTCAAGTTCAGGAAACAAGATCGATTATCCCAGATTGGTTGAAGGAAAGATTAACCAAGGTGATCGTGGTAGAGGATGAGGACAATGCTATTGATTTAGAGAGCCTTGTTGGACGTTCACACGAAGTAACAGAAAAGAGAAAGGCTACCAAGATGTCCAAGATGATTCGAGATGAGACTGGATCCAGAAAACTGCAGATAGCTACACCGGCAGCAGACAAATATGAAGGTGAGATCCTAGCAGAGGAATATGATATACAGACATTTGAGTTAGGACCATCTACAGCAGAGCAGACTTTAGATGATGCTACCGACTCATTTGAGGCATTGAAGGACAAGCTTAGAGAAGAAATGGAGAAGAATAGAAAGCTTGAGAGAGAGGTCGGTGCATGGAGGACATATTTCACTCACATCAACGAACCTTTGGGACGTCAGGATCCAGCTAGATCACCAGTGCAAGCACTTCCACTTCAATCAATCAATGAAGCAGAAAGATTCAGGAACATGGTCCAACGTACAAGTAATTGGATGGATAGATCTCATACAGTGGCCATAGAGTTTGTAACAAGGATGATGAAGATTATTCATCAAGCTATCCAAGTTCTTGAGATAATCCACAATTTGATGATAACAGTAGCTGCATTTGCCCATACCAAAGATGTCGTCATTCCTGTCTTGAAGGTAATAAGACACACATCAAGGAAAGTTTTAGCGCAAGAGAAGATTTTGGATGGAGAATCTCACAGTTTGTTTCAGTGGTCAACCTTACTCCATATGAAGAGTGTTTTCTTCGAGGACATCAGTGTTAGATGTGGCCAAGTTGAAGAGGTGATCAATCCGATCCAGGACAGAGTATTTGAGGTACTTCATACCATTCTTGGCAGAAGGATCGAGGTCGAGACAGATGTAGATATGCAGGAATTAGAGGATAGAATCAAGGTCATCTTTTGCAAGGACGCAAATGTTACAGATGAGCAATATGATCAAATGTTTGCCACCATGCTCCTGATTGAAAGAACAAAGGAACTTGAATCTACTTGGGACGCAACTCTTCTAGATGCATTCGATCAGGTCATCCACTTGGAAGAGAGTATGAAGAATTTTCCCGAGATTCCAATTGCAGAAATCGAAGGAATCGTGACAAGATTCATTGCATATGCCAAAAAAGAACATTGGAAAGGGAATAAGATTCTAGATGAAAGGTTGTTATAGATGACATGGCATCTTATTTGTCATTGGTTTATGTCTCCTAGGTTTTTGTGCCAAATTTAATATTTGGCTATGCATTTAATATTGTTCAGTAAAAAGGAGGCCATTTGTAACAAACCCTAATTAGGGTTTAGGTGTCATGATCTTGACCGTATCTGGATTGATTGGTACTCATCAAGAGTCATCTTATAGGAATATTGGATAGGTTGCAGGTATGGATGACAGAAGGGAAAATATTCCACCACAGGATGATGTCATCATCGGGGAAGTGAGAGACCTTGAGAGGCATACAGGCCAGACAACAACATGTAGTTGATGTACTACAACAACTTACTGTAGCTATATAGTAGATGAATAATCCCAGAAGACAGAACCACGAGTAGGATGACAATAGGAGTGTGGTTGGGACTCCCAAGACACAAAGAGCACCTACTCGTACCACTGATACTTTTCTGAGGAATGAACCAAAAGAAGAAAATGTTGGGGAAGAGGAAGATATTTCATTTGCTGATAATGTTATGACCTTGCATGATGAGTGGGATTTACTCACCCCAGAAGTAAAGGAACATTTAAACTTTGACCGATTCATGAGTCAAAAGAGAGAGCACAACAGGTCAAGGCAAGATAGAAGACTGTGAAATCAAAACAGGGACCTTCAATATGCTACTAGTAAACTTACCTTACCAATGTTTGATGGCAGCGGAAAGGTCATAGCTCGATCGTGGATCCATAAGTTGGATACTTTCTTAACTCTTTAGCCTATGACAGAGGGGGATGCAACCAAGTATGCAACATTGCACCTGGATGGGGTGGCTCATGATTGGTGGCATAATGGGATGGTCACCTTGCAGCATAACTTCATTACTTCATACCAGGAGTTCACTGATAGGTTGATTGAACACTTCGATAAGAAGGATCCAAAACTATATTTTAGAGATCTAGCTCAGCTTAAGCAGGTTGGGAGTTTGGAGGGTTACATTGATGATTTTCAGAAGCTATCTATTATGGTTCCCAATAATTTGGAGCAAAGATTAGTTCTGCTATTTATTGAGAGCCTATTGGAACCTTTGAGAGGGTGGATAAAAGCTTTTGACCCATCGACACTGCACGAGGCAATCAAAAAAGCTAGAAGTATGGAACTTGCAGCCCCACAAAGCAAGTTCTCGTCCAAGGGATCTTCTTCATACAGGGATAGCGAGTCTTTCTATAAGACTCATGTGTTGAAGGCCATCAGAGATAGTAGTTTCAGGATGATATCCTTTGGAAGGATGGTGAGACTCATGTGCCACGACATGGTTGAGTGGGCAGTAGAATGTATGTTGATGCCATCACAGGAGGGACAGCAAAAACCAATTTATCATCCGGATATATAGGAGCTGAGAATTAAGCACGCTAAGGTGTTCAGTGAGATTCCACTAGGTAGACCTCCAGACAGAGGGATTGAACACATAATAGAATTGGAGGAGGGTGCCATACCCATGATGATCACTCCTTATAGGCACCCAAAGCGACTGAAAGATGAAATTGAAAAGACAATAAAGGAGTTGCTTGCTATGGGGCACATTAGACCTAGCAAATCCCCTTTTGCTTCATCAATAGTTTTGGTGAAGAAAAGGATGGTATGCTTTAGATGTGCATTGATTATAGGGTCTTGAATAAGAGGACAATTAAGAATAGGTACCCCATCCCACGGATATGTCGAAGTTGATTGATGAACTTCACAGTGCTTGCTACTTTCGAAAATAGATTTGAGATCGGGGTATCACCAGATCAGAGTCAGAGAGCAGAACATTGAGAAGACAACATTTAGATGCCATAGTGGACATTTCGAGTTTGTGGTTATGCCATTTGGGCTAACCAATGCCCCTGCTACATTCCAGGCCACTATGAATAGGGTTTTTCAGTCACAATTGTGGAAATTTGTACTTGTCTTCTTCGATGACATTTTGGTGTATAGCAAAACGTGGGAGGAGCACCTTGCCCATTTGGATACAGTGTTGGGTATTCTTGATAGGGAGTCCTTATATGCCAAGGAATCCAAATGTGATTTTGGTATGAAGGAGTTGTTGTACTTAGGCCATATTATTAGTGCAGAGGGTGTGCGGATGGATCTTGACAAGGTTCGAGCTATCATTGAGTGGCCCACTCCAGAGAACCTCACTTAGCTCCGAGGATTTTTGGGTTTGTGTGGCTTCTATTGCCGATTTGTCAGTGGGTATTCACGACATGCAGCTCCACTTACCGATTTGATGAAGGGGGCATTTATTTGGACTCCTAAGGCATAGGAGTGTGTTGAGAAATTCAAATGTTTGATGACTACATGTCCAGTCCTTGCGTTACCTGATTTCACTAAGCCCTTTTGAGCTTCAGTGTGATGCCTCGAGTGAGGGCATTGGTGCAGTGCTTAAGCACCCTATTGCATTTGAAAGTAGAAAATTTAGAGGACTAGAAAGGAGCTTGAGCATTTATGACAAGGAGATATTGGCCATCATGCATGCGCTGGCCAAATTCAGGTAGTGCCTTGTGTTGGGTCTCAAATCAACAGATTGGATAGGTTCTAAGGAAATGCCAACTCCTATGATCAAACCCTCCAATTGACTTGGCCAACTTATAGAGTGAACCTATTTGGTTACTAACTCTCTCACTTTAGGCTCTGCAGGACCTAGGCGGGTATACCCACTCACTAGTTGTTCCTTCAACTAATGCTTTTTATAGCAGATTTAGTGTCTTAATCTGATATCTCCTAGTCTCAGAATGGCATAAGTTTCTTAAACAGATTGATTTCAGATGTGTGTATTGATCTATGTATCTTACAAAAGTATATATGTTACACTTTGGCTAAATTGCCTACTATACCTACTCTACTAATCCTAATGCTTAAAGGTAAAGGGTAACTGGTATGGTTAAAGGGTTTGTTTACAAATGATCAGTGCCTTTCCTCCTATTTGGGCTACAGAGTCTTATATTTCTTCAGGACTTATTGTGTAAACTTATGAGACAGTTTTTAATCCCACCACCTCTCGATGAGTCTGTCAGTTACTGTTTCTTCTGAGCTCTACTTCAATGTCTATATTGTAAACTGCTTGAATGAATTTAACCCTAACTTTTAAGAGACCATCCAAGGAAGAAATACAAGGAACAATTACAATTCGCGAGTAAATCTTTTTGATCCAAATCTACAATATAAAACACAAAATTTTACTGGAAGAACACGAATAACCTTATCCACTTTTAGATAATATCATAAGCAACTGCCTTCTAAAAATATGTTAACTCTCAACACATATGAGAAAGAAAATGCAACTGGTTATTTTTGATAAAAAGTTTAAAAGTACAAAATTGCCTCCACCTCTTCTCTCTCTATCCTCTGTTTTTCTTCTCTCTTTACATTTTACATCACACATATATATGTGTTTGAATGGTTTTCATACCCCTTTGGGTGAAAAGACACCTCCCTTTTAAATAAAAATAATTCCAAATCCCGAAATTGCCTTAGTTTATGTAATTAATTGTCACTTTACAAGTTGTTTAGGCATATTAGAGGTATTTTAAGGCTATTTTATGGGTATATAATGGATAAATGGTCTTTAAATGATGTAAATACCCCCTTTGGTGCTTCACATTCCATTTTTTATGCCCATTATTGTGTTTATGTTATGGTTTCATATTGTGCAACAAATATAAAATATATTACTTGTACCTATTCAACATATATATATATTTAGAATTTTTCTTGCTCCTTGTCTTGGAATTTGGAATTCTAAAAATTGCAAATTTTAGGGTTCCAACAGTGGCTTTGTCTGGGGATGGATGCCCCTTGTGGGCATAGCAAGAATTCAGATCTCTGGTAGAGTAGACCATGTGCCTAATTCATTGACCTGTTTTGGTGGCCTCAAGCCCAAAAACTGAACACCAATTCTTTCCTCTATCAAACATCTGATTCTCATCATGAAGTAGTATAAAAACTTTGAAATTAGTGATATCACCTAATTGGCAATTCCTATCATAAGATGCATTATCCATCCTTATTTTATAAGGATTTTTTATTTCACCTGGATTACCATTATCCCCTATTCCATAGGAAATGATATTTATACTTTTACAAAAGTTTGCTTCTTGTGGCATCCGCATATTCTTCATCTCTATTTTATTGGAATGCTGCATATTATCTAACTGGTACTTCTTTTCACCTTTTATTTTATCTCTATGTGATGTACCTTCCTTTTGTAACTCTCTTATTTTTGTGGTCCTTTTATCACGTGACTTAGTCATATTATTACCCATGTTGTCTTGACACATGTTTGTATTGTCTATACTGTCTGAAATTTTTTCTTCTTCATCATATAAAGGATTTGAGAATACATGAAAATCCTTTTCACACATGCTATGGCAGTAGGGAATATGATTTTCCTCTATCACTTCATCACATAAGGGGTTTGAAAATATTTGAAAGCCATTTTCAAATTTGCATACCTCCTCTTTATCAATTGTGTCATCAAGGTACTCAGGTATGGATTCACTCTCCTCATGACTGGTACAATATTCTTCATCAATGTTAGCAACAATTTCTTCAGGTTCTGACTTGTACTCACAAACATCATCAATTGCTTCTTCATTAGATGGGACTTCCAAAGGGATAACTGATTCTTCTATATAATCATCTTCATTTGCATCTCTTATGTTGATGTTACTCGTCTCACGCAAATCATATATTTTTTTATTCAATTCTTCAAGAATTGAACATGCTGATTCCAAACTGTTAGACCCACATTCTCTCACGATCAATTCCTCCAGTGTAGCTGAATTAAGTTGTATATTATCAGGCATTTGAAAATAAGTCACCATTATTCTGCCAATCAATTTTTCTATAGATTCACCTTCCTTTCTTCTTATGTTGTAGATTGCATTGCCACAATCATAATCCGATTGAATCTGATGTTGGTATGGAGAACCAATTGAAGGGCTAGCGGCTAAAGTGTTGTCCTCGATTACACCATAGAATTCTTCCATGAACCACCACTCAAGTTCTTCCCATGATGAGATACTTTGTGGGGGTAACAAGCTGAATGACTGCTCTGCAACATCCTCCAATGTTAGCACAAACCATTTCATGATCGTTTCTTCTGAGTAGATTCTGAAGGTCTCAATAAACCAATAAAATGATTTTAGATGCCCAATTGGTGATTCCCTTTCATCTCCATGGAACCTCGGCATACAGATCTTCAACTCACAGGGAAATGCATATGGATACTCAAGGATGTTACCGAAATCCAATGGCTTAAATCTTCCTGGAATATTCCTGTCTCTTTGTGGCTGTGGTTGCCACTGTGCATATTTTTCTGAAGATGCTTCTCCATAAAAATATGGATATTGAAACATACTGAATGCTGCTGATCTTTTTCATTTAATTTTCCTTTTTACAGAGTCGCCACCTCTTTCCTAGAGGACATAAGTTATTTATTTCTTCTGAGTTCTCTCCCACAACAGAGTCTTAATAATTCTTCCCCAGCAGAGTCGCCAATCTGTTGGGTCTCAAATCAACAGATTGGATAGGTTCTAAGGAAATGCCAACTCCTATGATCAAACCCTCCAATTGACTTGGCCAACTTATAGAGTGAACCTATTTGGTTACTAACTCTCTCACTTTAGGCTCTGCAGGACCTAGGCGGGTATACCTACTCACTAGTTGTTCCTTCAACTAATGCTTTTTATAGCAGATTTAGTGTCTTAATCTGATATCTCCTAGTCTCAGAATGGCATAAGTTTCTTAAACAGATTGATTTCAGATGTGTGTATTGATCTATGTATCTTACAAAAGTATATATGTTACACTTTGGCTAAATTGCCTACTATACCTACTCTACTAATCCTAATGCTTAAAGGTAAAGGGTAACTGGTATGGTTAAAGGGTTTGTTTACAAATGATCAGTGCCTTTCCTCCTATTTGGGCTACAGAGTCTTATATTTCTTCAGGACTTATTGTGTAAACTTATGAGACAGTTTTTAATCCCACCACCTCTCGATGAGTCTGTCAGTTACTGTTTCTTATGAGCTCTACTTCAATGTCTATATTGTAAACTGCTTGAATGAATTTAACCCTAACTTTTAAGAGACCATCCAAGGAAGAAATACAAGGAACAATTACAATTCGCAAGTAAATCTTTTTGATCCAAATCTACAATATAAAACACAAAATTTTACTGGAAGAACACGAATAACCTTATCCACTTTTAGATAATATCATAAGCAACTGCCTTCTAAAAATATGTTAACTCTCAACACATGAGAAAGAAAATGCAACTGGTTATTTTTGATAAAAAGTTTAAAAGTACAAAATTGCCTCCACCTCTTCTCTCTCTATCCTCTGTTTTTCTTCTCTCTTTACATTTTACATCACACATATATATGTGTTTGAATGGTTTTCATACCCCTTTGGGTGAAAAGACACCTCCCTTTTAAATAAAAATAATTCCAAATCTCGAAATTGCCTTAGTTTATGTAATTAATTGTCACTTTACAAGTTGTTTAGGCATATTTGAGGTATTTTAAGGCTATTTTATGGGTATATAATGGATAAATGGTCTTTAAATGATGTAAATACCCCCTTTGGTGCTTCACACTCCATTTTTTATGCCCATTATTGTGTTTATGTTATGGTTTCATATTGTGCAACAAATATAAAATATATTACTTGTACCTATTCAATATATATATATGTATATATATATTTAGAATTTTTCTTGCTCCTTGTCTTGGAATTTGGAATTCTAAAAATTGCAAATTTTAGGGTTCCAACACCTTGTTGGCAGTAAATTTAACATTAAGACTAATCATAACAGCTTGAGACATTTCTTAGGACAGCGAGATCTCAATGATCGTTAGCAAAAGTGGGTTAGTAAGTTATAGTCATATGATTTTGACATTGTCTATGTAAAAGGGCCATAGAATGTTGTTGCTGATGCTTTATCTTGCCGACCTCATTTGAGTTCCATGGTTGAGATTTCAGAGGACTGGAGACATCTGATTATAACAGAGTATGCCAAAGACACTTGGGCTTTTGGCATTGTTGAGGGTTCAGTTCAGGACAGCAGATACACAGTTGTAAATGAGCTTATCATTTACAAAGGGAGAGTTTTCTTGACCCCAAGATTGGAAATGAAGAACAAAGTGTTGAGGGCCTTTCACGATTTACCTATGGCTGGTCATCCTGGTTATTTTAAGACTTATAGGTAGATACGGGAGCGTTTCACTTGGAAAGGTCTTCAATCAAATGTTCTTCGATATGTTAGAGAGTACCAGTGTTCCACGGGCGTTCGGGACGGGGGGACGGGGGGACGAGGGGGACGCGTCTCGGGGACGGGGGGACCAAGGGCCTAAATTTGGGGACGGCGGGGGGGACGGCGGCGGGGGGGTGGCGGGGTGGTGGTGCTCATATATATATATATAGTACTTGAAAAACTAGTTTTGAAAAGATGTATAACAGTATAACAGTATAAGAATTAGATTTCAAATGAAACTATAGGAAATACCAAGATTACTTAGATTAGTGATACGTAACTAATTGCTAATTGCTAAAACTAAAAGTAAATAAAATTTGACAAATGAAATTGTCAAATTGGAGATTTCTCATTTCTATCATATGAATATCGAAAAAGGAAAACGAAAAATATGAATATCTGATGCCATTGCAAAGTCTATAATAATAAAGATGATTACATGATTCATCATTACAATGAGTAGCCAAATACAAATACGTGTAGCAATAGCATTACAAAAGAGACGAGTCAAATACAAAATGACAAAACTGAAAAGTGAAAACTCAAACTGTAGCTAATGGAGGCCTCTAATCATCTGCAAACTCCTCCTCACTGGAACTGCTGGACTCCTGAGGATCAAGGTCCCTCAAGCTCACACCAACTAGCCCTGCATCTGAAGTGGTAGGATCATCCTCATCAATCTGTGAAGGCTCCTCTGGCTCTACATCCCATCGTGCCGCTGGACTCTCCTTGTACATAAGTGTCTTGCGGTCAATGAGACGCAAAGCACTATGTACAGCCACAAGCTTCTCTGCTCTCTTAGAGGTAAGTCTGTTCCTCTTAAGAGAGTGGATGAAGCTATATGTAGACCAGTTCCTCTCAGCAGCTGAAGAACTGGAAACCTGGGATAGCAGACGGATGGCTAGAGTGGTGGTCAAAGATTTCGGGCCATGACATTTCCACCACAAAAGTGGGTCCTCCTGTGCCATAATGTCTATATCCATCTTTGCTGCATCTGAATAACCTCTAAGAGTGGCAAATCTTCCCCACTCAGTGCGTATTGTGCCGGCATCTCTGGAATCAAACATCTTCTCTATGCACCTAAAGAAACCTGCCTTCACCTCATCATCCTCAATCGGTGTCGTTCTACCCGGTCTAGCCTTGTACCACTTAGGATTCAAGGCAAAGGCAGCCATATGCAAAGGAGTGTTCAACTTGTCCCATCTACTCTGAATGATAGGCCGGATTTGCTCATTGTAGAATGCTAGAGAGGGGTCCTTCACTCGCACAGCAGCCCTCATCTGGCCAAGCATAGAGTCAATGCACTCATACACCTCTCCAAGGTTAGGTGCATCCCCATCCCCATATCTGATCACCTGGAATACTGGAGAAATGATGGAGACAATGTATTTCGTATCAGTCCAAAACACATCACTCTTCACTATCTCCTTCACCCTTCTCCCCTACTCTGTCTTGGCCTCAGCCCACCTATTCCACTCATTAGTCATAACCATGAGTTGCAATGCCTCTTGTAACTCAATCATTCTCTCCAAGAGAATGAAATAGGATGCATATCTAGTCTCAACTGGTTTCAAGAACTCCTTCTTCGCGAAGGTCCTGAATAGTGCATGTGAAATGTGGTGGTTGCAGATAAACATCTGCACATCTCTCGCATCGGTGACCACTCCTCTAATCCAGTCAATCTTCCCCATGTCCTTGAGTGCATTGTTCATGGCATGCACACAACATGGGGTCCACCAAATGTGTCTATAGGCTGCCTCAACGAGTCTCCCTGCTGCTCTACACACATATGCTGCATCTGTCACTACTTGGACCACATTTTGTGGCCCAACCTCCTCAATAGCCTCCCTGAGGACCTGAAACTGGAAATCAGCATCTTTACGATGCCCTGTACAATCAACTGCTCTAAGGAAGTATGGGCCCTCTGCACATGTGACCATGATGTTGATGAGTGGACGATGGCTAATGTTCGTCCACCCATCCATAACTATGCTGCACCCCAATGCCACCCAACATGCCTTCATCTTCTCCATCAAAATATTGATCTTGGAATAGCTTTTATCCAAGATCGAGGTCCTCATTTTCGTCTCCCCTGGTGGCACATAAGATGGTCCTCCCTTGGCCACCATATCTATCATCTTCCTATAATAAGGAGACCGTGAAACATGAAATGGAATGCCATTGGCAAAGAAGAAATTGCCAATGGATTCATCTATCTCATCTCTCAGCTGCACATTAAACATATCAGCAATGGGGTTGCTCTGTGGTGTATGCAACTTACGTTTCCCAGTCCTGGCAACAGTAGAAGTGGAAGTAGATGGAGATCCAAACATCATTCCTCCCGCCTGCGAAGCATGATAAGTATGTGGCACTGGCACATTCCGGCTGTCGTGAAGTGATGCCCTAGCAGACAAAGTAGTAGGCATTGAAATATTTGTGTCATCTGGAACCCCCCAAAGCCTGTTAAACTCAATTCTGTACTGTATATTTTTGGGTTCCTCCAAAAACTTACAATGTTTCACGCCTTTTCCTCTCCAAAATAGAAAGTGTGCATTCACCCTGCTAATGCTACCGAACCATTCTCTGTCACAAATATTGCACTTCCACTTCCTTGTTCCCCCACTTGAATGTGATGCAGTGCCTTGTACTGATATTTGTGAAGCAAACTGTTTTAGAGGAGACTTAGGATCAAAATGACCCCTAGCATATGGTGCCAACAACTCTGAAGGGCAACCTGTACTAGCTGCTGCACTTGCCATAGAACTAGATTGGGCTCCAGGATCAGCCCCATGGTCACCCCCCTCATTTTCAGGTTCATATTCTGAATCATTCTCACTATGAGAATGGATTTCCATGTTATCTTGACTCGTGCCTTGGGAGCTCATTGTGAAATTTTCAAATTGACACTGCATTTCACAAAATAAAAATAAAAATAAAAATAAAATCAGCCTTGTTTAACAATATATTTTTAAATTTTTAAATTTTTTTTCCTATTCATCTCAAAATGAGATTTGATGTTGAATCATTTTGCCCTCAAGATTCAACATCAAACCTCATTTTGAGTCTTAAGATGAATAGGGAAAAAAAATTAAAAAAACCAAAAATGACATAGAACAATGAAAATCAGAAAGTAAAACAAAAAAAAAACAAGAAGTTGAAAAACCCTACCTTGTGCTTGAAAAATCTCTCCAAAATGTAGAAGAATCTTCTTCTTCCTCTTCTTCTTGCTTCTTCTAGCTCCTATCACACTTGTAGTCACTTTTCTCACCTCTTCAATCAATCTTCTTCAAGCTGTTCCTCCTCTTCAAGCTGCTGGAAAAAAAATCAGTTTTGCATAATGAGAGTGAAATCCAAACTAAACATGTTTTTGTGTTGTTTTGGGGGGTGGGGTGGGGCCCACGTCCAATTAGGGTTACCCCTTAACCCCCCCCAAAAAGCACATGTCATAAAAATTTAAAAAAAAAATGAAAACTGCGCTTTTTATCCCGTGCGAACGCGGGAGACGCCTGGGCGTCCCCCCGTCCCTCGAGAGACGTCTGGGCGTCTCTCGAGGGACGGGGGGACGCCCAGGCGTCTCCCACGGAGACGCCCAGACGTCCCCCAGGAGACGCCCAGACGTCTCCGCGTCGGGGGGCGTCTCTCGAGGGATAGGGGGACGCCCAGGCGTCTCCCACGGAGACGCCCAGACGTCCCCCAGGAGACGCCCAGACGTCTCCGCGTCGGGGACGTCTCGCCGTCCCGGCGGAGTTTGGGTGGCGGTGGCGGGACGGCGGGGGACATCGCGTCCCCGTCCCCGCGTCCCCGAGACGTCTCTGACGGGGGGACGCGCCCAAAAATGGGGGGGACGCGTCCCCGTGGTTCACTGGAGAGTACCCTGTTTGTTAGTAGAATAAATTGGAGCATACCTATCCTGTAGGGTTACTTCAGCCATTTCCAATTTGAGATTGGAAGGGGGAATGCTTGTCCAGGACTTCATTATGGGCTTGCCGAAAGCCCAGGGTAGGGACTGCATATATGTGGTTGTTGATCGGCTCACCAAGTATGGCCACTTCTTTCCGATTACAGCTACATATTCGGCTACACAGGTAGCAGAGTTGTTTTTACGTGAGGTATTCAGGTTGCATGGGTTACCTTGAAGTATTGTTAGCGACAGGGATAGTCGGTTCATGAGCCACTTCTGGCAGGAGCTATTCAGACTTTGTGGGACTGAGGTTACTTCGAGTACTAGCTACCACTCGCAGACAGATGGCCAGATAGAGATTGTAAACAAATGGATGGAAGGATACCTCCAATATTATATAGCTAGGCAATAAAAGGCTTGGGTGAAGTGGATTCATCTCTGTGAGTACTACTATAAAACTACTCACCATATGTCGATTCGGATGACACCATTTATGGTGTTGTATGGGTATAAGGCGCCTAGCTTTCTTGACTTATTGCTTAGTGATAGTAGAGTGCCTAGCGCTGGGGATATCTTGCGGGAGAATTGGGATATCATGAGGGCACTTCGTGAAAACATTCAGAAGGCACATAATCTGCAAAAGCAGTATGCAGATTAGAAGAGAGTTGAGTGATTTTTTGAGGTAGGGGATATGGTGTATCTGATGTTGCGGCCCTATCGTCAGTCCACTCTTAGGAAGAGTGGTGCAGAGAAATTCAAGCCGTGTTACTATGGTTCTTTCAGGATTGTCAAACGAGTGGGTGAGGTGACTTATGAGTTAGATTTACCGGTCGACAAAAGAGCACATAATGTCTTCCATGTGTCGCGCCTCAAGAAGGCGTTAGGACATCATGTTGTTCCTTCTGCAGTTTTACCACTCCAGGATGATGAGGGGTAATTGATTTTAGTACCCGAGGCCCTCCTAGATGTCAGAGAGAAGCAGTTGTGGAGGCGGGCCATCAGGGAATAACTGATTAAGTGGAAGGATTTAACAGTAGAGGATGCTACTTGAGAGAGTGAGGATATTTTGCAGCATCCAGAGTTGAGATTGCTTGGGGACAAGCAATTTCAGGGAGGGCAGACTGTAATGTCCCCTTCTAGCTAGACTTCAGTTGTTAGCAGGATTAGCCTATCAATTGACCCTTGTAGGCTAATGGGATTGGATAGAGGGTCCCTTGTGGCAAAGACCTAGTCAGTGAATGGTTTATTTCTTCTTGAGAGTTTAGTAGATTCAGGCTTGGCCTTTGCAGAGGTTTCAGGGCTCAGCTTCTCATATTTACTATTTATAGTAAGTCCTTGGGGTCATGAGAGTCCAAAGTTACTATTTATAGCAGGGCACTTGAATGTATTATGATTGGTAGTGTCGATCACGGTGTTCAGTTGGTTTGGTGAAATATGGACATTTGCATAAGTTATAACCTTTAATTATTATTAAAGGTCACTTTAATAATAATTATTATCATAAAGTTATATTTATTGTTATATTTGCACTTCATAACTCAAGGGTCCATTTATCATGAAAAGGGAGCCATTCAATTAATTGTTTGGGTGCCTATACTAAGGAGATTATTATAAAATATTAAAGTGCAAACTTATAACATATTAAATGCAAATTAAATGGCTCTTTGGAGGTATTGGCTTCTTAAAGAAATATATATTAAGGCTGCCAAGAGAAAATCGATTACATTCTATTGAGCATTTGATAATTTCTTTTCATGATTTCTTGGCATTGGGAAGAGAAAAACCAAGGGTTTCTGCATTTCCAGAGCTTTGTGGCATTGGAGAGCGTAGCTTCTTCTCTGCAACAGCAATTTGAGGGTGTGAAATATCTCTTGAAGGTTTGCCTGTGAGTTTGGCTTCACATGGAAGTCAAAATAGAGCAGAATCGTGAAGAATAATCAAAGGGTTTGGAGTCTGAATTTTGGCGTAGGAGGCAGTTTGATTAACAGCAGCTATCACCATCAATGTTGGCTCAGTTACCAAGGCCGTACTGCTGTACTTGTAGCAGCTGTACCATTCCAGCCAAGGCGTTACAACTTTCAGCTAGAGCGATTGGAATTATGTGCCTGAGATTCCACGGTCCACCATTTAGGGCATACTTTCTTCTAAAGGCAATGTGAGCATATTACAAGGTGGAGGAGTCATTATATGCATTAGATCGAACTTGTAATTAGTCTCAGCAGTGGCTGCCAGTAATCAGGTTTTGAAAATAAACTTTCCTATCTATTAAGGAGTGCACTTAGTCAGTTAAAGCAGTTGATTGAGTTGAATAAAGGATATTTGTTTGCAGCAATAGTTATTTTCCTGTGGTTGAGTATTTCCTAAAGTTTCTTGCATACATGGTAAAATTGTTTCAAAAAAAATACACAAATGAACAAGACACATAATCTATAACACATAAAAATCCAAAAATCTAAAAAAACACATTTTTAGAAATCTTAGCCAGAGATTCCGAGTTTCAGTAAGGAAGAGCTTGGGGTCTTCACAGTATAAGGCTTGCCAAAACTGATAGAAGACCTGACATTTTGAACCTGATCCGACAATCTTGCTTTGATAATAAGCCATAGGGAAATACCTAGGACAGATTAGGGGTGGTTGGGGAGTGGGGCTGGGGATGTCGGCAGACAGGGGGAGGATTCCAGGTACGAAGATGTTCAATAAATGCTTTGAAATGTGTCCATGACATTTCATTGTTTTTGAATGCCGTGGAAATGTTCCAGGATGTTTTAATGCCTCAAATGGCTGTTCCAGGCTAATTTTGGCCATCTCAGTCCCAGGACCTTCAACAGAAACAAAAAAAAGGTTAATATAACTTCAATGCAATGAAGAACTCAAATCTCCTACTTTTGTTGTGGGAGGTGGTGGTTTCAGATATGAGGGCTATGAATGATAGGAGGGCGTTGAAGCTAAAGACAATTATTTGTCTCTTGTGTTATTTCACAGGCCAAAAGTCATTTGTCATAAGAGGGGAACTAAATTATCTAACAGTTTCAAATGAAGTATATGTTTTGGGGATGGGGATGGCAGGATGGCAGGAGATGAGTGGGTGGGACAGGATGGCAGTCTGTGGGCCATTTTTGGGGACAGTGGGGAGGATGACAATATGTGATTGGGTGAGAATCGTGATATATATATAGTAGCAAAAATATCATGACAGCAGTATAACAGCAATAAAATTATCATGAGAGCTGTGACACCAGTGACAGTGGTATAACAGCAATAGAATATCATGATTCAGATTGATAACTTATGATGTACACTAACAGCAATAATTCTAGTTATATTGTTCAAACTTAAAAGTTTTTGATAGATGGCAGTGCAAAAAAATATAGTATTACTACTAAGTACAACTATGTCTCATATGGGCTATCAATATCAAAAGAGTTGTTTGTCTCTTTGTGGCTGAAGCTGTGAATTATCCAACAGAAGTCCAACACAGTTGCAGCTCCTCCTTGTCATTCTGCTTAATGTTGTCAGGATTAATGTCCCAATATGTTGTTGGAGTATATTGACACTCAGTTGTAGTATGCCAATCTTTAAGTTTCAAGGCACTATGAATTGCAACTAGCTTCTCTACTCATCTAGAGGTAAGCCTTGTCCTCTTAATCAAGTGGACCAATTCCTCTTTGCCATAGATGAACTAGCAATTTGGAATGTCCCCAATTAAGTATTTTGTAGTACTCTGATTTTCTTTTTCTTTCTGATTCAACAAACTGGGATAGCAAAATAAATTGGCACACAATCAATTGAAAATATCGAAACAACCCCTTAGACACGTCACACAATAAGTCTGAAACAAATAAAATCTCTTACGTTTACTGGTACACGCCCTAAGTCACATTAAAATTGCAGATCTGAGCTAAATATGAACATACAAATGATCCAAAATCCGATTTATTGATATACAACTGCTGGAACTTATAAGGTTGAGAACATCATCATTCTGTCTAAATCTGATTTTTACATGCCATCAATAGGTACAATGCTGATCATACATGAATTATTCAGATTTTCAATGCCAAATCAACTTATAGTTCATCTGAAAATGTTGATCAGACTTCTGTAAATGATGATAAATGCAGATTTGCGCCTAAATGACCAATAAACAGCAACCAAGCTGTTGCACGACTTGCTGCAACAGTGGTATGGTTACAATAATGGCTAATGTGATTGATATGTGATATTGTACAGCTACTACAGGGCTGACACAGATCTGAATATTATTAAAACGAGTCAATGGCACCAAACCAGTGATCGGCCTTTTTAGAAAATCTCCAAAAATCATCAATAATTATGTGCTTTCAAATCCAATTGATAGATCCCTGAAATTTACACAAAACACCAAATTAGTTCAGCATGCAAACCCTAGGTGCTGTTTGGCAATGCCATAAATGAGGGTTTTGGTCCTCACCTTCAGAAATCAAGAGTCAATATCACGTCCCTGACCAACTTGGGTCAGCCCAGCAGTCTAAAAAAGTGTTTTTAAACACTCACATAATAATGAAAAAATATATATATTTTATATTGCTAATCATTTACAAATATTTTGCTCATATGACCCTCAACAAGAGATTAGTACAAGCCCTTGTGAGCACAACCATGAGACTAATAATAGCTCCTTTTGAGCAATCACACTAGAAACCACCTATGGAAGACTAAGAGTTGCAACTTAGAAATCCACTTATTTAGAAACCACCTCCACATTAGAAGTCAACTCTGGGAGACCAAGAGTTACAACTTAGAATTCCATATTAGATGTCCCATTGGGGTTTGAACTTGGGTCTTGTTGGTGTCTGTTTTATCATCTACCAAACATTAGAATAGGATACCCGAAGGTATTCTATCCTCTCCTGAAAAATCACTACTGATTCCAAGGTCTATATGTGCGAACAAGTGACTTTAGTGAAATAGCTTCTTGGGTAGTGTATGCTGAAAATCTCAAGGGGGACTTACGTTAACAAATGTCTTTGAACTGTTGGACTTAAACAAGTTTAGCAATTTTAGGCTCTCTCTTTTTTTTGGATTTTCGGGGATTTAGACTTTCAAAAAGGAGAAAAGAGATAGGGTTTGAGAAGGCTAATCTAATCCTACGAACTCCAAAGACGGTATTAATTGGGTGCTCTCGGGAAAGCACACTTTGCTTCACCACACTGAGGACAACTACACAAAGTGGGTGCAATCTTCAATGGGTTGTGCTTATGATCGAGATATTGGCATGCACAGAGGATAGACTCAGACTAACTTTGCATAGTGAGATGGAAACCATCCATTCACCAAAAGTATGAGTGAAGAAACACCGTCAATTAACACTTATCAAATCCTTCATTCAACGCTAATAATATGAAAACACATCTAAATTAATTTTAACTAAGTGTTGAGGAAATTGAAACCATGCTAATCATTCAAACAATAGAGATTACAAAGCCTTAAGAGAAAGCGCACATGCAATATATTATTCGAAAATGACCTTCACGCAACAATATGTCAAAAAGCTCACACTCTCCAAATGAGAGGAGGTAGCCTTATATAGTTTTTCAAGAATAAATGAATGACCGACATCAAACAGTGATCAAGGGCCCAGATTGAAAGCTACAAACCCTAATTAGGGTTTCCCAGAAATCTATTAGTTCGAAAGAATAAGAAAGTGATATGTGGCACAATTGCTATTGTCACCGAGGTGAGTGTCTAGTTTCCCCTTTTGCAGATTCGATGTATCTGGACACGATGAGCCTGATCTCCTCCATAGTGACACTTGGCAAATTGCCAATTTGGAAGTCGATGATGTCCACATCATCAGTACATGTGGCGAGGATGCCTTCCCACTCAACTGCTTGGGCAAGAAAGTTCTCATCAATGAAGAGAAAATTTGCAATCCTTGTAAGATCGCCCTTGTCAATCATCCCCGAGTCCTTGAAGAAGCTCGATTGAATCCTGGCTCTCAGGTTCTCTGCCTGCAAGTGCTTCTCCCTTATACTCTCTTTCTTCCAGATCTTTGATGCTACACGGAACACCTTGCCCAAAATTTCTCTAACACTTTCCTCTGTGTGAAAGCACTTAGTCTTAGATTTCTTCAGAACTTCAATCCTAGTGACTAGAGCATAATACCAAATGTTAAAGTCATACCTATCCCCAACCTGTATGACACCTGCATCCACCAAACTTCTCTTCGACAAGCTTCGGATAACCTTCAGATGTGGAAGTATTTCATCTTGAATTTCTTCCACATCTTCCCAATTTATAGCTAGGTCCCGAATGCGGCTGACCAATGAAGAAGCCGACTCATGTGTTGATACTAAATTTTCTACAAGTATATCAGCACGTGCTGAAGCATCTGAAATCCACTCTTTGGCCTATGTGAACGTGCCCTTCATGTCCTTGTAATCCTTCATTGACTCTTGCTGAAGAGGTTGTGGAGGGGTGACTGGTATCTCATGGTTGAGTGGCCTGGTAAGATGGAGAACATATTTCCTCCATTGCTGGTTTTCTTCCCCAACCTTCTTTCTCTTCTCTCTCTCTTGCACTAAACTTGCCTTGAGGGTGTTACAAGAGTCGTCAAAGTACTGGACTTCTTGGTCCTGGGTAGGCTTACCCAACTCTATAGTGGTGATCTTATAATCCTCCGAGGCAATATTGTCCCGAGTTTTCCCTTCCTTTGGCACAACTATTTGAACTGTCCTGAATCCTGCACTATCCCTTTGAATCAAAGAGAACTTTCTGGCTAGCTTGGGTGGTTTGGCTATGACTGGCTCATTCACCTTCTCCAGAAATGTCGCTGTGTTCTCTTCAAAATGGGCTTCCTTGGGGACCTTAGCCCTTATCCTTTCCCTCAGCCAATCAGGGATGGTTGATTGCTCTACAATATTGTTGATGTGTCTTTTATACACGACCAAACACATAATAAAATACCCAGAGGTATCTTATCCTCTCTTGAATAAAGTTTCTCGACTGCTGAAGATCTCGTCGAAGGATCAGTCTGAGTAATTCCAAGGTTCTAATATGCAGGTTCTCTACGTGTGGATAAGCTCTTTGCGGTACGATGTGATTTTGCTGGAATCATAAGGAAACTTACACTCGATGACCTGAGCCTCTGATTTGCTTTGGATATCACTGGAACGTGGGTCTTTACTAATCCTTGATTTTTAAAAAAGGGAAAAGGATAAGGGTTGGAGAAGGATCTAATTCTAACACTAAGAATTTAGGAGCAATGGATGACCTTTGATGAAACTATAACTAAGTCTTGCTTTGACATCCTAGGATCATCTCCACAAGATTAGTGCGATCTTCTGAGGAAAGCTTTATGATGTTTAGATCAACGCTACAAGCATGGACACTGTCAGGTTGATGCATATCAATGAAGAAGCGATAATTGAAGTTAAGCTTAAGCTGAATGATTCTAGTTGACTATGCAAGGCAAGTCTACAATCAACAAACCGCCAGTAGTATGGATATACAAATTTCACCGTTGATCATACAAATTTCTTCCATTCACCTAATAACATGAAATCAAATTTGAGAAGTATAGAGACCATGCAAATTGTTGAATCGACCCATAGAATTCACCATTTCTTCAATGAAGTTTACAAGTCTTTTGCAACAATATCTTGGCAACAATCTTTGCCTTCTCTTTCTACTCTACTCTAACTATTTCCTACTCTCTGACTATTCACTCTTAACCTTTACAAATGAGGAGCCAGGGCTTTATATAGAGAACCCTTTACAAACAAATGGCTCTGATTGACTTAGAATCGATGGCTAGGATTACAGGATAGAAACCCTAATTAGGGTTTGTCATAGCAAACTTCCTTAGCCAATGAGAAAATTACATTCAATGAGTGTGGACCAATAGGAAGTAGGGGTAGGTACACTGAAGTTTGTGCCAACACTGTTGAGTTAGGTACACTGAATCTGGTCATGCTGAGGTGGACCAATCTGACTAGAGCAATGATGACTGGGATGCCACCTTGTCTAACGCTTGTGACTTGGTTGATCCTCCTTTGTTTCTGACGTGATGAATGATGTACTTCCTTGACTCTCGTGCCTGATAAGGCTTCCTTATTGTCAAGTCTTCTTCTTCTGGTAGCGTATCTCGCCTTTAAGTGTTGGCAAAGCCTTTCTTTGTCATCTTGTGGTTCCTTAGCGTGGCGAAGTGAAGGTTTTGGAGATAGCTTGCAATTCCTTAAACACATGTAGTCTTCCAACGCTTCAAAACACCTTGAGTCCACCTTTATGCCTTAGGAATGTCCTTGATGATGATGGACTGGAATAGGTCGTCCTTGTCCTGGCTTGGTCTCCTCCTATCTGCAAAATAAATCAAAGGATGATTAAGTACATATGACATATTCATTTCAACATAGCATTTTCCACCTTAAATCATTAATGAGAAGATATCAAAATGGAATTTCGCTCAATATCCTCTCCAAGGATAGGTCCTACTAGAATTTTCGCTCTGGACCCTTTGGAAGGGTAAGGAGCAAAATTTACATTTTAGCTCAAATTGCATCATTTCTTCACTCCAAAATGCCTCCAAGACAAGCATATGCTAGCTTTCTCTTTCTAAAGCCTAGGAATCTACAACTTGGCCTTCATCATGAGCAAATTAGGTGAAGTTGAGAATTTTGCTCTGGACCCTTTAGAAGGGTCAGGAGCGAAATTCAAGTTTTAGACTTGATCCTTCATTTTCTTCATTCCAATTCACCTTACAAGGCAAGAATACCTCACTCCACCTTCAACCATGCCATAGGAATCAAAATTTTGGCTTCACACAAGGAGAAAATAGGTGTTTTGAGGAATTTCGCTCTGGACCCTTTGGGAGGGTCAGGAGCAAAATTCTTTCTTTGCTTGTTTTCTCTTACTTAGCTCCATTCTTCTCACTTTGTTCTACCTTGACTCTCCCTTTGGATCCTTCTCTCATGCTTGCAACACTTTGTTTGACCTCAACATGGCTTGCTAGAAGAAATTCGCTAAAAATCATGGCCAGGGACAAGACTTATTTAGGATTTCGCCTTGGACCCTTTGGAAGGGTTAGGAGCGAAATCCTTGTTCTATCCTAAAATCTCCATTTTTGGTGACCAAAATCCATTCAAGGGCAATCCTAGGGGCATCTCCCAACTTATCTCATCTTGATCAAGACTTGTTTTGACACAAATTTTGGAAGATAGAATAGGTTTTAGGATTTTCGCTTTGGACCCTTTGGAAGGGTCAGGAGCAAAATCCTTGTTCTTGAGCTCATTCCTTCATTCTTCCTCTTCAATTCACCTCAAAGGTCAAGGCAACGTTACCCCATTCCTCTCTAGGCCATAAAAACCAAAATTTTGACTTGTTTTGAAGGAGAAATAGGTGATCTTAGGAATTTTGCTATGGACCCTTTGGAAGGGTTAGGAGCGAAATCCTAGTTTTTGCTCAATTCCTTCACATTTGTTGATTACTAGCAACTCAAAGTCACGCCAAAGGACATCTCCAATCTTGGTTAACCCTGACCCACACTTGTCTTGGCATAAATTTGAGAGAAAAGAGAGGTTTTGGGGAATTTCGCTCTGGACCCTTTGGAAAGGTCAAGAGCGAAATTCACACTCTAGGCTTGATATTTCATCTTTTCCACTCCAATCTTCTTTGTAAGGCAAAAATACATCATTCTATGCCCAAGGAACAAGGTTGGTAGCCTAAGTAAGGAAGCAAATGAGGTTAATGAAGAATTTCGCTCTAGACCCTTTGGAAGGGTCAGGAGCGAAATTCATCCCCTAGGCAAAATCTTCATCTTTCAATGCTTTCAATCACTTCCCAAGGCAAGAACATATCAATCCACCTTCCAACATGCCTTTGAAACTAAGAACTTGGCCAAAACAAGGAAGAAAATGAGGTCTATGGGGATTTTCGCTCTGGACCCTTTGGAAGGGTCAGGAGAGAAATCCATATTCTTGGTTGATTTTCACTTCATTTATCCAATTCTCTCTCAAACTTGATCAATTTCAAGGTCCTTTCATCATAATCAAGGAAATCCACCATCAAACTAGCTCCAGACAAGGCTAACCTAGGGCCTAAGGCAAAAAAGAAGGTCAAATGGAGGATTTCGCTTTGGACCCTTTGGAAGGGTCAGGAGCGAAATTCTCCTTCCAGGTTGATTTCCATCATTTCATCGCCTCAAACCTCCTCTCCAAGGCAAATGTGCATCCAAGTCTTCCAAACCATGCCTAAGAAGTTCCAAACTTGGTCGAGTTAAAGAGCAAAATAGAGGAAATATGAATTTTGCTCTGGACCCTTTGGAAGGGTCAGGAGCGAAATTTTCCTTCTAGGCTCATTTTCACTTTTTTCCTCCCTTCTTTGGCTTGGATATAACTCATTACACTTCTCTTGATCATCCTCCAGTCCAAGTCAGCATTCACTTCAAGGTTTTGTGAAGAAAAAATGGTCTTGTATGAATTTCGCTCTGGACACTTTGGAAGGGTCAGGAGCGAAATTCCTCCTTATACTCAAATCCTAACTTAATTTTCATATTTCTTCACTCCAAATAAGTGTTTTGCCCTCAATAATGCCTGGGAATGAGTTAGTTCTACGTTTGGATCAAAGTAGAATGTCCTATAAAGGAATTCGCTCTGGACCCTTTGGAAGGGTCGGGAGCGAAATTGAAATTCGCTTTGGACCCTTCAGAAGGGTCAGGAGCGAAATTTGACATTTTGGTCTCTTTGTCAGGATTCATATATGGAATATAACATTTAAGTATAAGTGACATTATACTTTAAGTTATATTCCATATGTACTGTCAGGATGTTTGAGAGTGGTTTCGGACCTCCAAGAGTTATAATGCAAAATCTAGTTTTTGGAGGATTCTTCAATTTTCCAAACTTGGTCAAATTTCAGGATCAGGATGACATTCCAGACTTAGGCAAATTTCAGGATATTTGAAGATCAGGATGACATTCCAGACTTCATCACTCACCAATTTGACCTAACTCAGATCTTCAAAGATGATATTCTCTCACCAAGCTTCATTGACCTCCTGAAACTCAAACAAGACACTATTAGCAACAAGAGCAAAACTAGGCATAAGAGAAACTTTCAAAGAAACCCTAACCTGGAGCACCTGTTGACTCCCCCTAGCTCAAGTAGAGCCTGCCATCCTAGTGATCCCCTTGGCGACACTTAAAATGCAAAGGCTAACAGACAAAACCCTAAAAACCTAGAAAGCAAACCCCAAAAAGCAAAAAAAAAGTAGGGGTCCCCATTTGCAATGGGGCGATGTGTGAATACGTCACAACAAGTATTCTGATCAAACCCATCATCTGTCCCTTCTGGTCTAGTAGCTATACCATCCAAGAAGACTACTGGGGATGCAGGCGTTTCGACTTTTGTAGCTGCATTTGAAACTTGCTCTCTGTCCGGACTTTGGACAACTGCATTCATTATTTCCTCGATTGAAGGAGAAGGCACTCTCACTTCTTTATTTACCATATATATGTCCATCTCTTGCTCTTCAATTGCATTCTGATCAAGCACGGCAGATGCGACACTCAAGATGGAATGACCTTCGTTGGATTCCCGTCTCTCCCCTACAACCTTCTTTCCTCTGGCCTTTCCAGAGCTTCCAACTAACTCCTTAATCTTCCGGAACCCAACACTCTCTGGATTTCGAGCATTGCCTGCAGAGATATAGGGGTTGGAGGACAAAGAGTCATCTACTCCCATTAAGTCATAGGTCAGGGCCACATCTTTATACTTCAATTGGTTCGTCCTTTCAGATGTCCACCACTTAGAATATTTGACCACCGACCTCATGAGGTCTGCTGGATTTGATTTCTCTCCCTTTGACCAATCTATCAAGGTTAGTGGCTCATTCTTCATCTTTTGAAAGCCTGGCTGTTGAAGCTCAAGGTTGTCTTCTACTTGGTCAACAACTCTAAACACCTTCGTAGCTCTTACCATGCTCAAGGGAATCCTCGACCAAAATCTCTTCCCGATCTCAAAACTATCAGCTGCATTAGCCCAATAATCTTCTAAATCAGCTCTATGCTCAAATGTCATCCCTTCGACCCTTTTTATTTTGTGGAACGGATCAAAATTCTTTCTCGCCTTGTACTGATAAAAAGGGTACCAAGCCAACTCCTTCTCAGTAGTGGCAGCGGCTTGTGATGACGGACATGTTTCCAGTCCATTCCCAATCGTGAGAGAGGAGGTTCCTGCCTTCTTTTGCTTATCTCTTTGAATTGCCATATATCTCTCCAATTGCCTCACAACCTCGAGTAGCATAACTCGGTTGGTAGGGTAAGCTGGAAGCTTATAGGGAGATCCGGTAAACCCTTGAATTCTAATGTAAGTGAACTTCGGGTATTGGATATACCAATATCCGAATCTATCGATGAAGTCCATAGACTCTTGAGAGAGTCTCTGATGTAGTCCACCCTGCAATGTCCATGTGATGTGCATGAGAAATGTGTCATTCACCCTTTTGAAATGGAACTTTTCTTCCATATGAAGCTGGGGATAATAGTCATAGATTGGAAACTGATTTTCTTTGTTTCTCACTTCCCCTCTGCAGGTGAGGCCTCTATACCTGTAAGTTCTAGCCAAAGAATAGAACAAGTACGAGCTCATGAAGAAGGTCCTATTTTCTTCCAAATTCTTCAGCTGGCTATCCAAGTTATCACTTATCATTCGAGCCTAGTCTATCATCTTAACTCCGTTCATTATTTCATTTATAAAATAATACATCCAGGGCTCAAATGGAGCACCTTGAGGATTCCCCATTATTCTGTTTAGCAGGACGATCATATCTCCAATATCTTCCTTGAAGTATGCTCTCACCAAGCTCTTCCTATGTAGTTTGGAGGCACCTTTCCTTGGCTTGTCCAGCTAGGAATGATTGAGGATGGTGTCATACTCCTCTAAGTGGCCCTGATACATGCGATCAGCTTCATCCTTGGTCACGTACACAACATTATGATACTCTTGAATTCTAAAGGCTTCCCTGATGGCCTCATCGCTGATGTTTGCCAATACTCTCCCATTTGGTGCGACAATATCTCTACTAGCGAGGTTGTAATGCCTAGCACATTCAACTACTGACTCAGTGCACTGCATGGTAGGGAGAAAACCGGCAGCATGCACGATGCCACTCTTCATCATCTTTCGCGCGGTGATGGTAGGCACGAGGTTGTCCAAACCAAACATCCGCTTCTTGAACTCCCACAGATTGATATGTCCAAGGTTAGTGTCGCTAACATTCTTCCACTTCGAGGTCATCCTTGATTCGGGAGGAGCATCCTTGTCCATTTGAAATTTCATTGTGCTCAAAATCTGCAAGTAAACATGAAGCTTAAGTTAGCAATTAGTTCGCGAATTGAAGAAAATCGAGGGTGCGAATGGCTAAGTGTTTGGAGATTTTATTTCATTTTCATACTTAGCCACAAAAATGGATTTTCACATGTAAACTCTTCAATCCTAAGGATAATTATGATTGGAATCCGACACCAAGTGTTATAACTTCAAAACTTTCCTTCTACTTAGTCAATAAAATGATTTTTCTTCGCTAAAACTTTGAATAGATCCACCAAAAAACACTTTCAATGACTCCGAAAAACTCAGAAAATGCAATAAATCTGCATTTTAAATTCAACTTCACCTTCGAATGAATGAGAATAAGGCTAGGAGTAAACTCAGAAAAATTAACAATTCTGCCTTCTACCAGCTGATTCCACTCCAAAATCTGCAGATTCTTCAACAAGAAGCTCACCCAACTGCAAGCAATATCAAGTTTGTTTTCTCCAAATGAACTTCAATCTGCAAAAATACTTCTCAACGTTTTCCTCAGCTTGCTAAGGAAATTCGAACTTCTTGGTGTAAGGATGAAGAAACAAAGGATGCATTTGTAATGAAGTTGATTTCATAATTAGAAACACGTAAAAACTATCCAACTCATGTTTCTAAATTCAACTTAAATCTTGGGAAAGTTTCTCATCCAATTTCGAGTTGTGTTGTCATCTATTTTAGTTCGATAATCTTCTACTTGTGCAAGTTTCTAAATCGAATTTAGTCCATAAATTCAAACTAAGCTTATAAATTAGCATATTCCAAAAGGTTTCTAATTTGGAACTGTCTGAAAATCACCTCAATCTGCAAATATCTTCTTTCTAATTTCAATTTCGAGTTTCCATTTTGATTTCCCAGCTTGTTGATCTTTGAAAATCTCTTTTTTTCAAGTTTCTAAATTGATTAGAAGTTCGAATTTTAGGAAGATTTTATGACATCACTTAGCTTCTTGTTGACTTTGTTTGACTTCCAAGAGTAGGGCAAAGTTTTAAGCCTTCAACTTTATGCTTGCTTGCCTTCACTTTTGTTTTTTTATCCCATTCATAGGGCGTAGAGTTTTAAGTGACCTCAACACATGGTGGACTTTTGAGACTTTCTCCATGGGCGGACTTCCTTCCTCTTACCATGCATGGCGGACTTTTGATGACCTTACCATCTTTACCATCAAGTTTGGGTGGACTTTTGGCTACCCTCTAGGCAGGGCTGAGTTTGAAGTCTTCACCAAGGCGGACTTTGGAGAGGCCTTAAGAGGCTTACACACCATCATGAGTGGACTTTTGACATCCCTCTATATGGCGGACTTTAGGCACTTTCTATCATAGGGCGGAGTTTGAAGTCTTCACCAAGGCGGACTTTGGAGAGCTCTCATGGCATGGCGGAGTTTTATGACATCTCCACACATGGCGGAGTTTGAAGGCATCGCCTTGAGGGTGGACTTCTAGGTGATCTCAACCAAGGCGGACTTTGGACACCTTTCGACACATGGCGGAGTTTGAAGAGGCTTCGACTTGGGCGGACTTTGATGCATCTCCTAGGGCGGACTTTGGAGGCATCGCCTTGAGGGCAGACTCTGTAAGAACCCACACCTGGTGGACTCTAACCAACCACAATTTTCTGCCTTTGTTTGATTTTTCAATGTTTTCAGTGTTTGGGTTTTGCTTGAGTTTTCAATGATGTTTCACCAAGGAATAAAGAAAGTGCAAATAACATATGCCAATGATCAAATATGATTGGTATGCTGATAGTACTATGAAGGCTGGAAAACAAATCCATAATATCCTTTACAAGGAACAAGTGACTTTAATACAGATTTGTCTTTTACATTTCATGAAATTATGAGTTCATACCGGAAGTATGCAAATCTGAACCCTTAACAGCAATGACTGGAACAACAATCATTTCGTGGGTTTTCTGAGTGAAGGCATGACTGTCACAAACTAGATTAACCCAGAATTTGAACAGCACTTAAAAGACTCAGTCTAGAACATTATTTACACATAGCCATGGTAAGATAGCACCCAGAAATGTACACAGCAGTAATTCTGGACTTATTTCAGTCAATAATAGGCATGGTAACAAAAGGTAAATACCAGTTTATGATCTCCAACTGTGATTATGTGGTAACAACAGATTATAATTGCAGAATAAAAGATTTCTGATGATATTTAGAAGCTACAACAGGTCAGAAATAAGCTACAGAATGTCTGAAACAGAGCGTCCATAACATGATCAAACTGGTCTTCATCCTTGCATTCATTCTGATTAGTAATAATGGCACTAATTCGATAGTATGATATCCTTAGAACTTACACAGCAATCATTGAACATTTACCAAATTGATTACAAGTCTGAAACAAATTAAAGTAAGCAAACAAAGTCCATTGAGAACCTGATTTAATCCGCTAGGACTGGAGAATAACACCCAGAACTCCAATGCAGGTCAGAAAAGAGACTTTACATGGGAAAGAGTAAAACTCAAGCATCTCACTGTAACAATCACTGTAGCGATTTTACTATTCATGTATCACTGTAGCGTTTCACTATTCACGAGTTACGGTAGCGCGGCACTATTCACGCGGATACTGTAGCAGTGGATGAAAAAACTTGCAATCTGCTCTTAAAACCTTGAATAATTTGTTGATAATCTCTCCCAACAAGAATGATATAACTCCATGTGCCAAAGAAGGATGATTCACAACCAACTATAAATGTTCTTCAACAATAAACTTCAAACCCTTGTAGAAAACTTCACCAATTTGCACAAATGAAAGAACTGAAGTATTCTTTCCCACAATTGCAATAATTCAGGTGTTATTTCACACCATCAAAATTGCTATCAATAGGAAGTTTTTGTTTCTTATGATCAAAGAAGAAAATTGCGAAAGCCCTAGGCTCCACAATAAAAATCAATCAAAATACTATTCATCAACTGGATGCCGAGAATGAACTCTTGCCTTTCCTTTTATTCTTTCCTTAAGAGAGCTCAAACACCTTCCTGGCCAATGTGGGATAAAAGATTTATTCCCACATTAAATTATTCACTTAACACACTTTATTATATTAAAGCGACTTTATTATTATAAAGTTACTTTAGAACTTTATAATAATATTAAAATATTAAATAAATCACTTAAGTCACTTAAACTTTAATATCTTTTGATGTACTTGTCTGATTGCTAAGCCGTCTGAGCCAGGAGTCGACTCTCCCTGTTCTCCATGTGATTGGATGCCTGTCTAAAAATAGAAACCCTGAATAGTGACTTACTATAAATAGTAAGTATGTGGAACTGAGTCTAGAAAAACCTGTGCAAAGGCCAAAACCTGAATCCAGCTGAAGAGTAATGTCTCTAATCACCAAGTAACTGCCACACGAGGCCCTCTATCAATAATTGTTAGCCTATGAGGGTCAAATGATAGGCTAATTCTTACAAACTCTGATGCTCGCAAAATGGGGACATTACAGCTAGGTGATCTCAACCAAGGTGGACTTTGGACACCTTTCAACACATGGCGGAGTTTGAAGAGGCTTCAACTTGGGCGGACTTTGATGCATCTCCTAGGGCAGACATTGGAGCTCTCTCCTTGATCATGCTTGGGTGGACTTTCTCCACTTCACAATGCATGGCGGACTTAAGGAGGGCGGAGTTTTATGCTCCCTCTTCAAGGTGGACTTTAGACACCTCTCAAGGCATGGCGGAGTTTTGAGTGTTGGCCATCAACATAGGGTGGAGTTTTGTGACCTCTCCACTAGGGCGGAGTTTAGAACTCTTTCTTCAAGGTTGACTTTAGATGCATCCCATGGCGGACTTTTGAAGGTATCAAGGAGGGCGGAGTTTTGAGACCACTCCCAAGGCGGACCTTTTTTACTTCACCTAGGGCGGAGTTTTATGACCTCTCTTCAAGGCGGACTTTAGACACCTCTCAAGGCATGGAGGAGTTTTGAGTGTTGGCCCTCAACATAGGGTGGAGTTTTTTGACATCTCCACCAAGCATGGTGGACTTTTGAATGACCTCCAACATGGCGGACTTTTGAACGACCTCCATCATGGCGGACTTTTGAACGACCTCCATCATGGCGGACTTTTGATCATCCCCATCATAAGGCGGAGTTTGAAGAGGCTTCAACTTCAAGCATGGCGGACTTTGAAGGCACCTCCATTGCTAACATCTTGGGCGGAGTTTCTGTCACCTGCCATAACACTCAACATCATCCTTTAGCCAGACTTTAGGAAAATTTTTGGAAAATTTCAAAATTTCACAATTTAACCAATTTTAACCAGATTGACTTGAAATTTGAAATCCACACTCAGGCAAACCATCCGAAGCATCATGACCCCTAAAATGTAGGAAACTAGCTTTTTAGGTCAAAACTTGGAAATTTTGGGTCGAGATCAAAGCAGGTCAGTTGTATTAGTGCAAACCCTAGGTTCCCACTCCGAAAAAGCAAAAAGTAGACATTCTTAAAAAATGGGGAAAACTTTCTAAAAATAGCCATACTGGGGATTGGGCTAAAAATGCCAAAAATGAAGCTTCCTAAAAAATAGGAAAAAGCTGAAAAACAAACTTTCTAAAATTAGAAAGTTGTTCAAATTCGTCCAAATCAATTGTGATCTTTGTCCTTTGGCCTTTCTAGGCACTCTGACAGTATCCAGGCTCTGGTATCACTCGGCTTGCAAAAACTAGCTTTCAATCTCTAGGACTCGAACTATTCAAAACTGAGCAAGACTTGGCAAAATTGAAGCTGAAGGCCACGAGACACTAACAAAAACCCTAAAAAGCAGGAAAAAAAGAGACGGTCCCCATTTGCAATGGGGTGATGTGTGAAAAAGGTCACAACAGGTCTCCACATTGAGAACTCGACACTTTAACCAATTAAGCTCAACCCTTTGAACATAAATAAATATTAATAATATTATAATTTATTATAAATTAATTCTTAGTCAAGCTAGACACTTGTTTTGGGTGCCAACTTTAATATTCATTTGAAAATAGGAAGAATTCTTAGCCAATCTAGATGTTTGTTTTGGGCGCCAACCATTAAAACAAACAGGTATAAATTGTGTTCTTGCTGGCTGGGCGAAATTAGACTGAAAATTGATATGAATTTGGGAATTCTTTTCTTGAGACAAATTGCTGGGACAAATACCCTAGTATCCACCAAGGTTAGACACAAACCTTGACCTTTTCATACCAATTTCCTTAACAATCTGTCACTTGCCATTGAACAACAACTTCTTCGTTTTAACCTACAAGTTTGTTATCACCAAGGTAAGGGGACCTGCATCAGCATACTGAAAAAAGAAGAGAGCTTTCTACAGGTTCCAATACCCTAAGCTGAGCAATTGAATCTGTACATACCATGGGCAGCCAGACCTAATCTTGGAGCATAGCAGTTTATGTTATGAATCTTCAGCGATCAAGAAGAAGATAGATCTGTTTGCCAGCATTCAATAGTCATTCCAAGAGGGCAGATCATATATCCAACAACTAGATCTTGAATCAGTGATGCTGAGGGTTTACACGCCTCAGACAAATTTGACAGCCTTGTAGCACTGTGAGCTAATCCATAGATCCAACTTTGTAAGCTAGTGTCAACTTCATTTCATTCCCAGCTGTTATTAAATGCTGATTGACAACTCTGTAATTGGAACTTCATGTGAAATATAATTTATCAAGTTGTGAGCATTTGGGTGTTAGTATTTAATGTTGTTGTTGTGAAAGTTAAATTAAAACAAAAAAAATCTGAATCTGTTTGACTACTATAGATAAACCCTAAGGGGGGTTATTTCAATGGTATTAGAGCCATTGTTTCTTGCCTGCCTGTGAGTGTGATGCAGATTTATGTAGAAGAGTGATCATGAAATCAGGTACTAGTGAAGGGAAGGAGGAAGGAAGAAGCCACAAGTGAAAAGAATGAGGAAATCAGCCTCCAATAAGTCATTAGAAATGATAACAGAGAGCTGGCCAAAGAATTACAGTTCTCCATAAGGGAGTCTGTTGTGACCATTTTACACATTGCCCCATTGCAAATGGGGACCCCCTCTTTTGCTTTCAGTTTAGGCTTTAGGTTAGATTGCTAGTAGTGATCCTTTAAGATGAATAACTTTGAGTTGATTTTATACTCAGCATTTTCTGGGAGTGAATGATTCACGATGATCATTCCATTTGATCATCATATTTTGTTTGCTTAATCAAAGATGAAACGCTAGATTTGGCCAAGGCAAAATTCATTTTAGGGAGTCAATACTTTAAGGAAGGATGGGCTAGAGTTCAAATCACCATGAGAGGCTCAGAACAAAGGGATCAAGATAGCGAAGTTATCATTTTGGGAACACTCCCAGTTGAGCCCAAAATGTGCGAACACTTCCAGTTGAGCCCAAAATGTGCGAACTAACACTTACAGTTGAGCTTTAAATGTGCGAACTAACACTTACAGTTGAGCTTCAAATCAGTGAACTTTGCTTTGACTCTTCAAGTAGGGCTCCAGATGTGCAAACTAAGCCTTGTGCATTTCCGTTGCTTGAAAGACGATCACAATCCTGCCAATACATTGCCAAGGAGTTATGGCAAACATTATCAATAGTAAGTCAAGGAAGCCAATGTGTTAGCAAGTTGATTAATCCACAATGATCTTATCACTTCCAGTCAAGCCTCCAAAGCGCGACCTAAGATTTCCAATTGGCCCTCAAAAGTGTCACCGAACACATAGACACTTCCGCCACCTAAGTAAAAGTTCGATCTTGCATTCAATACAAAAAGGGAAGCATTTAAGCATTTGCTCCACCTTGAAAGGGGCCCACAATGAAAAGAGACATTTTTATTCAATTTAAATTTGATAGATGCAAGTCAGCTTTGTTCTTTGGAAATCAAAATTGCAAATCATTAAATACAAGTCGGCCTTGTGATGATGAATTGCACCCCTTCCAGCCACTATACAAATATCATTGATCATTTCATTTGATCAACATACAATCGATAAGGTGAATGATCTCAGTCAAACAGTGATTCCACTTCAAGCGAAATATTGCCGAAGTCTTCATTGCTAGGACAGCGAATTCACTATTAGCAGCGACTTTAATCAAGCTTCAGCACTTTAACGATTTTGCTTGGTGATTGACATTCAAACCTCAGTGAGCTCCATCTAAAATCAGCATCAACAACCTTGAAACATCAAGAACAGCGATCAGCACACTGGATCAGTGATTTTGCATCAATAATCAGATAAATATCAGCATTTGACATCTTTGTCATAAGCAAAAAGCAGATCAGTATAAGGACAATTTTGCCAAACTAGCGATCAATTTGAAGTTACCAGCAACATTAGAAGTTGAATGTAGGTCTGAATTGACTGCCATTTGACCATCCTTATTGAAATCAGACCATAATTTAGTGCTGGTTCAGCTTCTTGTTCATTGTTTTCATGTGCTTTTAGTCATGAGATGCCTTGTTCATTACTTTTTTATCATCTAAGCATGCTTCAAAGCGTAATTCATTGATTTAGATGGTAATTTTCAGATTTCAAGCAAGTCTAGGTTTTTATCTACGTCTAGGGTTTTTGTAATTCATCAGTGATTTTGATGATTCAATGAGCTTTTTGGAAGGAATTACTAACTTTGAGACATTTTCGCATTTGTTGACATTATAGTCATATCAAAACCATAACTTAGGCAACTCTTGCGAGTAGAGCATGGCAACCTCGAAGGCCGGAACAAGTACACGACGAGCTCTCATCAAGGAAGACCAAAGGGAGAGGCGCTAGAATCCAAGATTACATCATTTTGGGGCAATCTAGGAGACTGAATTTTCAAAGATGATCTAGAGTGGGATAGTGAAAGTAGCAGGCTTCCCTCCAGCTATATAGTGCAATGAATTGATCGTTGAGTGTGCCAAACACTATGATGCTAGCAAAAGAACAATAGTAGCGCCTGATGGCAAAGAACTTACCTACCTATCCGAGATGGCTATCAGTGAAGCTTTCCACATACCTGAATTCAATGACATGGTCTACAAAAGCAAGGAAGCGACATAGGCATTCTACGATGATGATCTCGACAAATGCCTTGGCATAATCAACAAGTATTGGTTATTGAAGAGAAGGCTTGACATATCTAAGCTACCCACCAAGCTTCACAGGATTGATTTCAAGGAGGAACTCAATGACTTAATCACTTTGCTCAACCGAAACATGGGAACCCCTCAAGCATCCCAATTTGAGAATTGGATGTTCTACTTCATGGAGATCATATCAATTGGAAGAGAGAGAATCAACTGGGCAAGAATTATCAGTAATAACCTTGACATACAGATCAAGACTTGCATGAACTAGAACATTCTACATGAGCTCATATATCATATATTTGCTTGCCTGAGCTCATGAGTATGCAGGATTAATGTGTAGAGGTCCAGTCGGTATGGGAGCTAGCGAATTGGGAGCATGCGAGTCATACACACAACTACATTATCCAGGTAGAATACATTACAAAAGGGTGTACGATGCCTTCACTATGGACATAACAAGAACTTTGCAAGGTGGCAATTATCAAAGGTTATCCCCACAAGCAAAAGAGTTGATAAAAAAGTTCGGTGCTTGGTTTATCCAGTTTCCCAAGTTCATTTAAATAAGGATTCAGGGATGCTCTTGTCTGCCTTACATGCTACCAAGATATCCTACTGACAAGATAGTATTGCTTGAGTTGTTAAGGCAATTGATAACATATAACAAAGTACAGAAGAATAGACACAAGACAAGAATCCCTTTTCCCATTTCAGTTGGACAATCATTGGAAGTGTGTCCATCCTTACAAGAGGCTAAGAAGGTGGAAGAAGAATTGAAATCTCTCCTTATTCCATACTTTTCCATAGTTAGCTTTGATCCCTTTGTCAATATCAAACGAACTAATGGAAGAAGGCGCAAACACAAGCTACAATTGCAAGATCAATTGACATCGTCAGGATGTGCAAGGTCTTCAACATTCCAGATCAGGCACAAGATAGTGGAAGATGCCTTCAACCGATATATGAACAAGAGAAAGACAAAGAGATGAAGTTCAATTGGCTTGATGTGGAGATCACCAATTTGAAAGACCTAATGGAGTCAATCTTTGCTTATACAAAACAATGGGTAGACATCCAAATCCAAAAATTGAAGAACTAGAATACCCAGTTGACTTTTGAATTGATGGGAGAGGTAGAGTCTTTTGATGATGATACAAAAAGTGCAAGTGTGAGTGGAAGTGCCATGTAGTCGACTCACTACAAAGGATCGAAGAGAAAAAAAGTCACAAGGAAGAGCCTCCAAACAAGAAGTACAAATCAAGTTCAAGCCGCCCTTCCACCAATACCTCTTCTGTGCACGAAATAGAAATGAATCAAGCAACTAGACAGGAAAATCATCCACCTAGAGAAAGCATTGGTCAGGGAGTGAATGAGTCCATGGAATCTATAGTGCAGAACAACAGGTGCGAAAAGACAGACAAGATTAAGCAACCATTGGGTCAAGACAATTCAGTTCCACTGGAGCAAATCAATGACAAAACAAATAAAGATGTGTATGTAGATATTGAAAATCAAGATGAAGTAACATCTCCATCTCGAGAAGATCAGTAGCTCAACGAGGTGCAAGTAGGAGAAGAGAAATCTGCTATCCCGACATGGCGTAGGGAGAGGTTGACAAAAGAAGTAATAGTAGCAGAGGAAGATCCTATTGATTTGGACAACTTCCTAAACAAAACTCAAGAAACTGTTGAGAAGAAGAAAGCAGTGAAGATACAAAGATGACAAGTGATGGTGTAGAATCTTGAGTGATACAGATTGCCACTCCAAGAGTAGATAAGCCTGAAAGTGAGATCACAACAAGGGAATATGATTAGGAGACTATTGATTTAGGTCCTCCCACCACTGAGCAAGCATTGAAAGACATGAATGACACAGGGAAAACAGTCCTTGACATGCTGAAGCTAGAAGTAGAAAAGAATAAGAAATTAGAAAAAGAATTAAGTGCATTGAGAAGTTACTTCCAATAGTTCAAGCAACCGCTAAGGCAACATGATCCTTCAACTACGCCACCACCATTACTTCCTCTAGACTCGGTCAACAATTTAGAAAAGATGAGAACTTCAGCACACCTGAGGGAAACTTGGATAATTAAGACTTTCAAGAAGGCGAATGCATTTGTGAAGGAACTAGTGAAGATATTTGGTAAGGCCGTAAGCATCCTTGAAAGAACTCAAATCCTCATGGCAGCAAATGATACTTTTGTTTTCACCAGAGACTAGACTATGCCAAGATTGCAAGTGATGAAGAAACTACCTAAGCAAACATTGGTGAATGGAGGAGTATTGAGAGATGGACAATTGCCCTATTTCCAGCAGTGGTACAACTTGCTCCGAGTGAGGAAGGTCATTTTCAAAGATATGAGCAGTGGGTGCACCCATGTCGATGGAGCAATAAACTTGGTACATGACAAAATCGTAGAAGTAGTTGAGATCATACTTGAGAAAGAGATGAATGAAGGAATTCACATAGATGTCGATCAACTAACTAAAAGAGTGAAGATCATATTCTTTGGAGCAGATAGATCATCTTTCGAGAAATTGTTGGATGATATACATGCATTCATGGTACTTGCCAGCAAGACTAGAGATTAAGGACCTGGATGGGAGACAAACTTTGCCTCTGTCTTTAGACAAAGTTAGCTACTTGGAAGAATAGTTGAAGAACCTAACTGCAGCTCCAATTACAAAGATTGAATTCATGACGTCTAGATTCGTTCAATTTGCAACAAAAGAACATGATAAGGGAAACAACATTCTAGAAGAAAGTTTGTAATGATCCCATGCGGCGTCATTTTTCTCATTGAAGGATTTTTCCTTGTAGTTTGTGCTAAATGGATGTTATTTTCCCATTGGCTGATATTTAAAAAATTTGCAATAATTAGGTATTTTGTTGTAAGAAACCTTGATTAGGGTTTAGGTGGCATGATCTTGGCCCTTGATTTTGATTTAATCTTGCCCATTCATTGTAACTGAGATCACTATACAAGCTCAAGTCATTTCATTTGTAAAGGATCGATTAGAAGAGTTTTGAAAAATTGTTGCTCGATGCTGCAGAATTAATAAAATCATTGAAGTGTTGGTGACTTATTGAGTTTTGGAGCATTTGCTTGTTTCTTCATCCTTTTATGAGAGAACTTAATATTTGAAAAGACAACAAAATTATCTAATAGAATTTGCTTTAAGTATTTTAGATGAATGGAAAATGCATGTGCATGATTGATAGTGAAGCTCTCATTGTTCATATTACTAGTACTCCATCGATGGTAAAGTATCTTGCGTAGTCAACTGAACTCGAGTTAGCTAAAGCCTAACTTGAATTACTATTGATATGCTTCATCTTGAAGGTATCTATGCTTGTGGTAGTGATTTGAAAATCATCAAGCTATCCTTAAAAGATTGCACTTCTGTTGTGGAGATGTTCATGACATGTCAAAGCAAAGCTTAGTTGAGCTCACTTGAAGTTGTCCATTGTCTTGTATTCGTAGCATTAGCATAGCATTCCTAAACCTTACTCCCTTTTTACCTTTTTTTTTATCAAAGATCATTAGTAGTAGGAAAGAGCGATATTGCAACATCATTCAAAGAATAATATTCATTAAGCTTGAATTGGTGAAGAACAATTATGTAAGTCCCCTTGAAGGTACAAGAAACACATCACACCATTGACGCTATTCGATACGTCAAGACCTGGCATTGTAAACCTTGGAGTCGTCTCAAGTGATCCTTCGCTATCTTCAGCATTTGAGAAGTCTTTGTTCAAGAGAGGATAGAGTATTCAATACTTTATTCTGTGTTTGATCGTGCATAAAAACACCATCAACAGAGTCTATGGCATAAATGGTGAGGAATTTGAGGGAAATGAATCCTCAATGGAGTGTTGGGAGGTTTAATTCCAATGATGTTAAAGGAAGTTACTCTACCAATAACGGAGTTTCATTCAATCCTCCAATCAAAACATTCAGAGCTAAATTCTTGCAAAAAGAAAGAGAAGACCCACTTGAAGAAGAGCAGCAAGTACCACCTAATTTTGATCATGTGATGGCAAGATATCATGTTGATTACAATGCTCTAAGTCTCGCCATCAATTGTGACATGACATTCACGGAGTATTATGACATGAAGACAACAAATGGAATAGGAGAAGAAGGTACGAAGAGAAGCTCCATAGAGACATCCAACATTGTTTGGGAAAGATTTCGATTTCTTCTTTTGACGGATTGGGAAGTTGTTAAGCTAGAGCATGGTTGCAAAAATTGGATACATACATCTCTTTGAATGCCATGTTTGAAGAAGAAGCCATTAAGTTTGCCACTTTACACAGAGGGTGTAGCTCATCAGTGATGTACCATGACATGGTGACACAAGGGTATGATTCCATTACCACCTTGGAGGAGTTCAGCGAGAGATTGATGAAGAGGTTTGATAGGAAAGATCCAAAGATTTACTTTAGAGAGTTAGCCCAATTCATATAGAAGAGTTCAATTGAGCATTATGTACCAAAGTTTTAGAGGCTTTCAAGGATGGTTCCAAATGTGATAGAGAGGAGGCTTTTAGTGCTCTTTGTTGAAGGAATTGTGACTCACTCAAGGGGTTGGTGAGAGAATTAGAGCTAGGTTCTTTGCAAGAGGCCATCAAGAAGGCTTTAAGCTTGGAGTATTTAGTGGTTGAAGGTAAAGTCAACCACAAGCCTTCTCCAATAGTGCAAGATAAGAAAACTATCCAAAAAGATACCCTAGAATCAATGACATTACCACCGAAACCAAGTAAGATTGAAGAAACAAAGAATGAGCTTCAAAGGAAGAAGTGTTGCTTTTCATGTAGAAAATCGTGGGTGTCGGGACGTAGATGCTTTGGAAAGGGGAAAATACACTATATAGAGGTTTTTCTCGAGGAGGATTCATAGACAAAAGAAGTCGATTCTAAGGTGACGATAAAGTCCGAGAGCAAAGGAAGAGATCCCAAGAGGTACTCTTGCTACTCTTTTTGAAGCACCCAAGTACCATGCTTTGGAAGTATGGGGGCTTTTGCAAGGTCACAAAGTAATAGTGTTGATTGATAGTGGGGCCATTGATAACTTTATAGATGTAGATCTGGTTTCTAGGAAAGGTTTGGATGCAGAGAGGATTGATGGGTTTAAGGTTATGCTTGCAGATGGCAACATTATTTCTTGTAGGGAGAGGATACAACAACCCATCTTATCGTTGGGAAGGCATCAAGCTAAGGATGATTTCTATGTTGCTTGGAGATGAGTGTTTGGAACATAGAAATGAGACTTGGTCTCGATGCAAATTCGGCGAGGGTGACTCATCTCGAGACTAAAAAAACTCGATGCAGGTTCGACAAGTGAAAAAATCCCCCCAAAAAAGAGGATTTTAAGGATTTTAAATATTTTTCATACAACCTTTATTAAATAAACCTTAAAGACATAATAACATCATCAATTGGAAGCTAATTGGATCACATACACAAGTATACATCGATCACATAAGTATAAATGCAAATTGTAGTTGAAGGAAATAGCACACTTAGATATATAAATATTGTCAAATGTATACAACACTCATGGAATATAAAATCCATGACATCAAATGTTCCAAACATATATCAAAACGATAACTAGAAGTCTATGGCTCAGAGGAGCCTGCATCCCTCCTACGAAGACATCTAAGGTAGGTCCTAGATGATGTAGCAGCCATAATATTTTTTAACTATGAATATGGAGAGATTTGCAACAAGGGATATGTTTAATGTAGATTTTTATGATCATGATTCATCACTAGCCTATTCCTTGCTTAGACTTATGGTTTGATGGGGGTTTGGGGGGCAACACCAAAACGAGGTTAAGGTCTCAAAGGGTTATGAAGGTGAGAGAGAGAGAGAGGTAGAGAGATAGGCCTAGATCTTGGGAGAGAGAGGTAGAGAGATAGGCCTAGATCTTGGGAGAGAGAAGGGATAGAGGAAGAGTGATAGAGAGAGAGCGAGATAGATCTAGAGTTCAGGGTAGATAGAGTGAGTGAGATAGAGAGAGTGAGAGAATGCTGATAGGGACTTGTTGATTATTGAAATTTGATTAAGTTTGGAAATTTATAAGATCTTCTAAAACCTAGAATTTGCATTAAACTCCTAGAGATCTGTAAATTCCAGTGTTCCACGGGGATGCGTCCCCCCCCTTTTTGGGCACATCCCCTCGTTAGAAACGTCTCGGGGACGGGGGGACGGGGACGCGACGTCTCGCCACCGCCACCCAAGCGCCGCCGGGACGCGGAGACGTCCCCGCGTCCCCGCGTCCCCCAGGGAGACGTGGAGACGTGGAGACGTCTCCTTGGGAGACGTCTGGGCGTCTCCCAGAGAGACATGGAGACGCCTCCACGTCTCCTTGGGAGATGTTTGGGCGTCTCCCCGTCCTTCAAGAGACATGCAGACGTCTCTCCAAGAACGGGGAGACACCCAGACGTCTCCTGTCGCCCCCACTTATATGCAATGTTTAAAATTAAAATTAAAAAAAAAAGTGAGTTTTTAAGTTTTTTGAGGGTTAAGGGGTAACTCTAATTGGACGTGGGCCAATAGAAAAATAACACCCGGGAACGTGCAAGGGGCGCTGCCCCTTGACCCCAACTTGGGGGCGCTGCCCCCGAACCCCCGTTGAAAAATATAGGGGGAAACCGCGTCGATAGAAGTAGGGAAAATCTAACCTCCGAGTTTGATTAGGCTCCATATAACAACACAACTTAGAAATCTTGGTATTTAGATTTAGTATTTCAAATTTCCTATAGTCTCATTTGAAATGTAATTCTTACACTGTAATACTGTCATACATCTTTTCAAAACTAGTTTTTCAAGTACTATATGTATATGTATAAGTATATGAGCACCACCACCCCGCCGTCGTCCCGCCGCCGTCCCCCCGCCGTCCCCAAATTTAGGCCCTTGGTCCCCCCGTCCCGGAAACGTGTCCCCCCCGTCCCCCCGTCCCCAACACCCGTGGAACACTGGTAAATTCTCTCAAACATCCTGTTAATATATACATGAAATATAACTCAAAGTTGACTTATACTTAAATGTTATATTTCATGTGTATATTTTGATGAAGAGAATGAGACTGATTTGAAGACAAAGATGGGGAGTTAAATGTTATATTTCATGTATATTTTGGGGGTATGTCATAAACCAAAAATGCATTTAAATTTTGAGATTTAAAAAAAATAATTCTGAGTCTAGCCAAGTCCAGGAGACGAGACTTGGTGAGTATGGTGAGTCCACGAGACTCGGCGAGTCTCACCTCGACTCGGTCGAGGGTGACTTGACTTGGGACTTGCCGAGTCCAAGCAAGTCTCGAAACTCTATTTTTATTTTATTTTAAAAAATTTAATGTGTTTAAAAACACTTTCTTGTATAATATTATCCAAGTTGCCCCTTAAATTAAAAATTGTTAGGCCCAACTTAGAATAATATTAAAATTTATTTTCCTTGCTTTTCCTATTAGCCTATAGGCTAGAGGTCTTGTTTATGGCACTATTTTCGAAAATCAGACATGATACAATTTGTAAGTGGACGAAAGACAAGTTGCTTCAGTTCTGGTGTATCCTTCCCATGAAATTTCTACCAGCTAATAGGCTTTTTATTTTGCAATAGTAGCCCTATCCATCCTAGCCTTTGGTTTGTTGAATGTGGAGCTTTGAAGATTGCAAAATGAAAGCCGGTGTTTCCTAATTGATTGCCTCATTTGATCATGCATGCCTTCAAAAGTCTCATAAAAATTTCCAAGGCTAGGAGAGTCATATCTACATACTTGATTACTCCCCATGATAGGCAATACAATAAAAAAAATATATCTACAAGCAACATTTAAAAAATTAAAACTAAAAGACACTTTTAATAATATTAAACAATTAAAATTACAAACAAATTACCAATAGAGTAAATAAAATTTTCTTTTTTCATAGCTGTCCACCAAGTGTCATCAAGCATCCTTTATTTCATCTTCTTCCTTTCTTTTGTTGTTGGATTAGTCCATTTTTTCCACTCTATAAACCACCATGGATTTTAGAACATCTTGCACCCTCAAAACCATCTCCGACAAAATAAAATAGCTAGCATCTTTAGTTTTAATTGGTTTGAGGAATTATTTCTTTGAAAAATATCATCTCCAGCAAAATAAAATAGCTAGCATATTTAGTTTCAATTTGGTTTAATGGATTAATTTCAATCGGTTTGAGGAATATTTTAGAGCATCTTGCACCCTTAGAATCATCTCCAGCAAAATAAATTAGCTAGCATATTTAGTCTCAATTGGTTTGAGGAATTATTTCTTTGAAAAATATTGGAATAATGCAAGTGAAGTGTTGTGTTTACAATACACACATTTATGTTTTTAGCTTTGGCCACTGTTGTTCACCTAATCTATTTTTCTAGTGTCTTTCCCAACATATCCAAACCATGTATACAAGATGGAGTTCAAATAATGTGTTTGTAAGTGCTCTCAAACACCAAATCAACTGACTTACAAATGCAAGTTGCATTTGTCACAATTTGCACAACATTTGAGGGCCCAACCTCCTTAATGTCTTGCTTCAGAAGGCCAAATTAGTAATTGGAATCCTTACATTTCCTAGAGGAATCAACTCTAAGAAAGTATTGTTGTGGCGTTCTCACACATCGCGCCATTGCAAATGGGGACCGCCCCCCTTTTTTTCCTAGGGTTAGTTTTCTTAGCTTGGTCGTTTAGGTCTTTGCTATTAATCCTTGCATTGAAGAGTTGCCAAAGGGCTGATTAGGATAGGATGAGTTAGTGAGTGGCCCAGGTCAGGTACATTAGGGTTCCTTTCTGAAGGCCTCTTGGTCACCCTAGGACTTGTTTTAGGTTTAAGCTTTGACTGAGAATATGAGAGAGCTATGGCATCTTGTCAGGAGTCTAGGTGGATAAGTCTTAGCAAGGTCTTGCTTGAGAGATTTGAATTGGAGTTAGTCAAGGATATGAATCAAGGAATGAGCTTTTAGAGCAGAGGTCATCATGAGCCCCTTCAGGATTTGAATTTGTCATGGTTGATGACTGATGAAGCAAAGATCGACTGCAATCACAAAGCTTGAGGAAGAAAACAGAAGGCAATTTGAAGAAGAGAGAGAAATTCACCTCTGTACCTCTTTGAAGGACTAGAGCGAATTCTCCATATGAGGGAATTCTTGCCTTAGTTTGATGAAGTTCTTTGCTTGCAGGCTTCGATTGATGTGAAATGGACATATTTATCCTTTGTAGGCGCCTAATGACCAGATCTAAACTTGAATGTTTGGCAAATTGAAGAGGAATTTGATTGAAGGCATCAAATTCGCTCCCGTACCTCTCAGGAGGACAAGAGCTAATCCCTTAAAGAGCCTCTTTTGCCTTAAGATCAAGCCAAGCTCTTGCTTTAAACCCTCATCTAAGGTGAAATCGAGTTAGGTGTTCCCTTTGAGATGAATTTGAATGAATTTTGATCATGGAGAATGAAGAATTTGGATAGAAAGACCAAATTCGCTCCTATACCTCTCAGGAGGATAGGAGCGAATTTTTCAAGTGAGAGATCTTTGCTCCAATTGGGATGGAATACTTCATTGCTAGGCCTTGTTTGATGCAAAATTCATTCATTCCCACTTTGGAGGAGTATGACCATGAAAATTAGACTTGGAAATTTGACAAAGAGATTGGAATTTGAGCTAGAACATCAAATTCGCTCCTGTCCCTCTCAAGGGTACATGAGTGAATTCTTCTTAGACTCCCTTTTTGCTCATATTTTGGATGAAAATCTCACTCTAGGGCGTTGATTGGAGGAGGACTAACTTGAACTCACCTTGGGGGATGAATTTGAGCAAATTTGGACTTAAAATTTGAAGGAGAAATTAAGAATTTGAGCACAAAAGCCAAATTCGCTCATGTACCTCTCAGGAGGACAGGAGCGGATTTTCCTAGACTTCCCTTCTTGCTTCTTACTTGGGTCGAAATTATGTTCCTAGGCCTTGATTGAAAGGGAATTGATTCTTACTTGGGTCGAAATTATGTTCCTAGGCCTTGATTGAAAGGGAATTGATTCATGTATGCCTTTGAAAGTAAGTTGAAATGAAGTTGATGATGAAAATGTAAAGAATTTGTGCGATTTTGCCAAATTCGCTCTTGTACCTCTCAGAGGGACAGGAGCGAATTTCACTAGGGGTCATGTATCTTCCAAAGGTACACAAGCGTATTTGTCAAGACTAGATGTTTGACCCCAAATTTTAAGCAAGCAAAGCTTAAGGTGACTTCTAAGCATGATTCAAGGTGATAGCAACGTGAGAAAGGGTGAAAAGTGAGTGTTTGATTCAAATCCAAGCCGAATGCTCCTAATTCGTTCATGTCCCTTCCAAGGGTACAGGAGCGAAATTCTTAAAAGGACTTCATTCCTCACTTAAGCCATCGAACTAATCTCATTTTGAGCAATAATGGAAGCAAATCGACTTTATTGTGGTGAAAGAAGGCGATTTGAAAGTCAAGTTTAAGGTGATTTGAAAGGGAAAGAAGTATGAATTGGGCCAAGGAAGAAATTCGCTCATGTCCCTTCCAAGGGTACATGAGCGAAATTTTCTTGAAGAGAGTGTTTTGCTAATGAAATTGTGTTGAGAGCCTCCTTAAAGGTGACCTAAGCTTTGTTACATTCTAAGCTTCATACAAATCTTAAGGATTAAGTGTGCTTTCATCACAAAGAGGTAAAAAACTAAGAACATCTCCTAGTTCGCTCATGTACCTTCCAAAGGTACATGAGCGAATTTTACTAAAGCATGTGCCTTGCCCTTTGGTTGGATCAAATTCTTGATTTAAGGTTTTGTCTAACAAGGTATCATCTTGACCACGCCTTTGAACATGCACAAACATGAAGATTGAGCCAGCAAATTTGAGGAAGTGATGGAAGTTTGAGTGCAAATGAGGATTTCGCTCATGTACCTTCCAAAGGTACAGGAGCAAATTCTCCTGAAAAGCCCTATACCTTGCTATAGAACCTAAGCTAAACCCTTTTAAAGGTCAAATTGGTTAGGAGAGGGGTTGAAAAACAAGGAGCAAAGCAATGAGGATCAAGTTCAAGTATGAATTGAGCTAAGAAGGCCAATTCGTTCTTGTACCTTGTCAAAGGACAGGAGTGAATTTCCTAGAGGCATGTACCTTCCAAAGGTACAAGAGCGCATTGTGTTGAGAGAAGGTACCTTGCATAAAGTCATAAGAGAAATGTCTTGGAAGCCTTTTTAAGGATAATTTAAACCTTGCAACATCATCAGTCTCCTAAAAATCATATGAATTGAGCAAGCCTTGATCAATTTCTGTCTAAACTTGATGCATTTCTTAGAATCACTCATATCCCTTCCAAAGGTACGGGAGCAAATTGTTCGAAAAGTGTGCCCTCTCCTCCCAACTTCAAGCAAAATTGATTTAAGTGATTTCTTGTTGATAGTTGGGAGTGAGAAATGCCATGAATATATCATGTACTTAACACTATCGTTTGTTTGTTTTATAGATCAACAAGATCAAGTTGGAGGGAGATCAGGCAAGGACATAGACGATCTCTTCAAGCTTCATCATCATCAAGGACACTTAAAATGCATGGAAGAAAGACTTAGCTACATCAATACTTCCCAACACCACTACTTTGACCGAGGTAGATAATGTTGAGTATCAAGAGATATCCCTTGACATCCCTTCGTGGTGACAAGTCAACTCTACAAGTGCAAGTTGAAGCAGCGTCCTAGTCATCATCCAGTCACCACTCACCAATCAGGGGAGGTCTACCTCTGCATGTATTGATTCAATGTACCTGACTCATGAGGGATGGCACAAACTCCGATGTACCTACCCTTGACACCTATTGGTCCACATTCATGGAATGTAATTTTCTCATTGGCTAAGGAGAGTTTGTTGTAACAAACCCTAATTAGGGTTTTCATTGTAAAATCTTGGCCATTGATCTCAAATTGATCTGAGTTGTTGAAATGTAAAGAGCTCTCTATATAAAGCTTTGGCTCTTCATTTGTAAAGGATAATAGTCGATAGTCAATAGTTAATAGTCAATAGATAGTCTAAAGAGAATAGAATAGAAGTTAGAATAAAGTAGGAGGATAAGGGAGAAATTGTTGCCTATGTTGTAAATAAACTCTATTTTCATTGAAGTTATGGTGAAGTGAGTTGTTTCTTTACAATGTGCATGGTTTCTTGTTGGATCCTCATGTTAGATAATAAATAAATTAGATTGAATGGAAGAAGTTGTTGAATGTATTCATGTGGAATCCGCTTAGTCCATACCACTAGCCTCTTGTTGCTTGTAAGTGCGCCTTGTGTGGTCAACTGGAATGATATAAGCTTAACTTCGAATCGTTATACACTCATTGTTTATGCATTAACTTGAATGGTGATCAATGTTTGGCGATATCAATTCGAACATCTTTGAAATGTCCTTAGAAGATTGCATTGAGCTTGTGTCAAATTATTCAAGTTGATGGCGAGACCTCGCTTGGTAGGACTCCACCTAGTCGTTCATCTATTTTCTTACACTCTAGGTCTTAGAGTAGACTCTCTAAACACTGAATCTTTTTGCCATTTCTTTATCTCCCAGCTAGTAGATAGGACCCGAGTTCCAGCAAATCAAACATTCAAGCATTCAAATGTAATTCCCTTTGTGAATCCAGCATAATCACATCATACTAATAGAGCTTATCCACATGTAGAGACCCTACACACCAAAACCTTGGAGTTATTTCGATTGATCCTTAGGCAAATCTTCAGCATACGAATAACTTTGTTCAAGAGAGGATAAGATACCTTGGTATTTTATTTTGTGTTTGCATGTGCAGAAAAAACATATCAACAAGTATGAGCCAATAGGACATGTAACAATAATATTTAGAGTGGCCAATTTCGAATAACAATCCACCCATCCATGACAATGGAACAATCATTCCTCATCCATGTTTGTCTCATCTCTTCCATCAATATGTTCACCTTTGGATTTGTTTATCAAGGAGGGAGGTATACAATTTATAAACTGCATAAGAGGGTCCAATTGCCATTGTGTCTTTCAACATCGCTTTAAAAATAGATTTTGTCAAATGAAATGGGATGACATGAAAAAAAATGGCCACTAAATTAAAATTGGCCTGCTCACATTTTTGCAAATTCATCAACTTGCCACAGTATTTTTCTCACCTAGTAGTCTTCCTCTTCCTTCTATCATAACCCTCTCCAATTGATATATTGGAATATTTGTCCATAAATGATAATGGCGGGGATGCACATTTCTTAGTAGCACTACTAGTTTTTGTCTCTCTCCTCAACCAATTTGGCCATTTCAACCTATTGGTCCAATGATGTGCTCACTTAATCTATAGCCCTATGTCCACTCTCAGTTAATAAATGTTGTCCAACTTCATTATAGTTTCCATTAAAATCAGTTTGCAACTATGGCACCACCAATGCTTGCTGCCCCCTACATTTTTTATTTTAATATTCAAAATGGTGGCAAATCACAGCAAGACCTTTTTTGAGTTGAAAGGGCCTCTTGCAATATTTTGAAGAGAGGGACAAGGGAAGTTTTTTTTTTGTAATGTAGAAGCTTTTGTGTATGGATTTTTAGAAGATTAGGAACCCCTAACACTCCAATTTCCCTTGGGTTTACTTCTTCACCAGTACCCATTTCATTGTCATCACTATTGCTTATTTTTACTCTCAAAGATACAAGTTCAAGAAATGTTTCACTACCATAGGCTGCTAGTGTTGTAGAACTATGCTTTTGTGAGAGCAAGCTGAAAAATAAACTCCCCATGTTTTATGAAAAATAAAAATAAAGCTGAATGTAGCAGTGTAGAGTCTACCTAAACGGCTGGAAATGTAAATTGTAGACCACAGTCGCTCCCTTCCACTTCTAAAACACTACCTAACTGCTGCTGCTGAAATTAGAATTGTAAGTGTGAATGTCTTCAAGTTCAAGCGGCTGAGAATGAGAGCTGAAACCTTACAGGCGGTCAATACAAAATGAAAAGAATACAATTTTTTTTGCTTTTACTTCTCATTTTCAGGGACTCTAGGATTGTGTATGGAGCATGGGAGGACTTGTGGGACCTCTGGCCTTTTTTTAATTTTTTAAAAATGAATATAAGGGTTTTTTAACTTAAAATGTGCAAATATTTTATTTTTTGTTAGAGATGCCTAGATGTCCCCAAGATGATTGAGGGATGTCTTAGATGTTCCTAGCTGTCCCTAGAATGTCTAGATGTCCCTTGCTGTATCACAGGCATTTCTTCCTATTTTGAGCCATTTGGAAGATGTTTGGAGTTTTTGGGAAAATTTGGGACACTGGCTCAAAAATGTGATGAGGGATCAGGATGCCTCATAGTGGAATGCAATGGAAAAGTTTTTATTTGTTCCTCTAACACCCCATCATGACCAATGATATACTTCTTTCTGTATAACTAACTTTTATTGCATTGCAGCTGATTAACTGAGGTGCTTGCTTGACATTTCAGAATTTGTTTTCCACTCGGAGGTTGAATGCCACCCTTTTGTACTGACCCTGGAAGCTAACGCTTAACCAAAAATTCTTTCTGATTCTATTCAAAAATCACAACATATAGCTCCAAGGTGTTGGAAATCTGAGTTATCTTGTCATTGATATCAAACTTATTGGTCCGGATGTGGTCTGGTCCAGATATAGTCTTGTGCTCTGCAAACTACTATTGGTGACAGGTGAGCTGTTATTATGTTGTCATGCAAGTATATGAAGGTTTCTCTATTTTGTACTGTTGATTAATTGAGTCAGAAATTTGTGCTGCTGTTGAGTTTGATTGGTGTTTCAGTTGAGTTTGTTGTGGAAGATGATTAGAGATGTATGATGTCAATATGTGCTGCTTGGTGTTGCTGTTGAGTTTTATTCGTATCTTTGTTGAGGTTGTGTTATCATTGGTGTTATAGTAAGTTATATAAAGTTGTAGCAGATGTTCAGTGGTATATTTGGTTTGGTATTGAATGTTCAGATGTCATATTGCCTGGTGAAGATGTTGTGCTTAGATGAGGAGTTTCTTGAAGATCAGTGTAGCAAAAGTTTCAAAATGCAAGAAAGAGTCTTTAATGCTCCAGTGGAAGAATGTTTTGTTCCAAATTGTGAAGAGGATGGTGTGTGGACTTGGATATAATGTTAATGTTATGTGAATTGTGTGCTAAAAAAGTTTGTAGGTCCTCTGGTTGCTCAGATGATGAGATTAGTTGTTGTTGTTATTTGATAGTGAGTGTCTGTTAGACTGGTCTAGAATTTGCTTGGTGGCTTTTAGATATGTGAATTCAAGTGTTGCGGTTTGGAAGACATGCTTATTTGGTTCGTGCAATGTTCTAGTTTGAAGCTCTGGTGTTGTTTTTATTCCACAAGAGAGTTATGCTAGTCTGTGCTTGGTATGGTCAGTTGTGTTGGGTCTCAGTGTGCCCAAATGGATTATCTTGTTTGGATCATGCTTTTTTTGGTTTGGAATATGCATTGGAGGTTGAGTTAGAATATTGTTTTTGGTCTCACTGTGGTGTGTGGAGATCCACATTAGGTAATTTGCATTGGAAGTTGCTTTTGGGCCGACTGGTTGTTGAGTTTTATTGTTTATCTACACATTTCATTTGGAACCAACTTTGGAAGATGTGTTAGGGTATGTGGTTCGTTGAAATCAACTTAGAAGGATGTGTGGTGCTAATTTTGGCTCCCCTCTTTCTCCTAGAGTGGACCCCTTGGATATTATTGGTTCGGATGGCCTAGTTTATGTAATTTTATATACTCTGTTTTGGGCCGACCTAGTTGATAGTTTTAATGAATATATTTGTATATAAGGATGAGTAAAGGTATGTGTTGAAGTGTACAAAAGAGTGTGATGTGTTCGAAATGATGTGATGTGGATGTGAATTATATGCAAGCATATTTGATGGAAAAGGTGTGTGAAAGTTAGTTGAGAAGAGCTTTAACAGTGTTTGGTAATAGAGTTTGAGGTCAGATGTATTAGCCATGATATTGGACACTTGACACAGTGGTTTGAGGTCAATTTCATGATTAGGAGATCCAATTCATTTTCAGTTCAACTATACCTGCCCGAAGATAGTGTGTCTCTTTTGGCAGCTCTTTGTATCTTGCCTTGAAGCAGTGAGTTTCAGTTGTTCAAGTCCTTTGTATCTTACCCTAAGGTTGTGCGCCTTAGCTAGCAAGTCTGGGGCAGTGAGCTCCCTGGCTTGTAGCCTAATCATTGTAATCATTTATAACTATATTGTGAGTGTGATTCTCATTGTGGTTTTTCCCTTCTTGGGTTTTCCACGTAAATCTGGTGTTCACGAGTTGATTGTGTTTTGTGCTTCAATGGTTTCATTAAAGTAATATGTGAGCTGTGGTTTGAGGTTTAATAGATCAAAAATAAAGTTGTGTTAGAGCCCCGGACTGATTCTCACCCCCTCTCAGTCTTGCTGTATGTTCAACACCAGTACCCTACCAGATACAAATCAAACTTGTCAAATAAAATTTCCCTCTAGGTGACATCTTTGTAGACAATAAAGCTGAAGTCTTGCAATTTTGGTTGTTAGAACTATGACAATTTTCACTATCTCATATAATTATATTATAGCACAATAACTTCAAACATGGCTGAAATTTCATATTTCACCCTCATATGATTTAATTATAGTACAACTACTTCAAAGGGTAGAGACATGGCTGAAATCTCTTGGCATGGCACAGTTCCAAACCTACAGCAGATCTGAATGGAATGACCAATTGCAGTTTTTGTGCAAACACTTTGAAGTGTACTTAGTATACCATGTCTTAGAGTGGATTGAAGTGAACTCTATTATGAATGTTTTAACAATATCTGAAGGATATAAGGTTGGATGTACACAGTTTCCTGCTTTGAAAATAATATCCACTAGGCCTAACTTACCTGATCAGCCATTGATACACCTGCACTTAAATAACAGATGGGGTATGCCTATGTAAGTATGCTTTGTTTCAACATTGGGTTGAAAGCCAGAGGGAGTCCTGGTTGTTTCTGAAACCATGATCGTGGTCCTGATGTCACGTTTGACCATCACTATCTAAAAGATATGTGCCTTGGGCTTTTTTTGCAGCTTGTGTAAATAGCAAAAGTATCAGCTGTATTGGAACAATTTATTTGAATTGTTTCATAAACGATATATTAATTTTGCATTCCTTTGCTTTCTCTACCTACTAATCTTTTCATTAAAATCTAATTTGGTGCTTGATAAATGCAAAATTTTGCTAGCCCCTTGATTGGACATTTTACGTTTCTTTAATGACTTAATGCCTGCAAAATCTGTAATAGAGGCCTATCATTGTAACACTTGTCTGTTGATAATAAAGTTTCGCCCCTTTCTAGTGAATGCTACAGCTGGTATACCTGTATACCTAATGTATCCTTGTCAGCACCATAAACTTCATCAAAATAGTATCTCTGATTGGTTTGATAATTTGATAATGATCCCCAACTGTTCAAAGTGTTTAGAAACAACAGAAAAAATTGTTGAGGCCATCAGATCTCTTCCAATAAACTAAATATCCACATTATTTCCACACAAGAAACAGATCTTTAGCTCTGATTCCATGTTTCACAACAATTTAATTTTGGATTTTTTTGTTTCTTTGATGATAATTTGGGATATCCTTGAGTTAAATAATTATCAACTTTTGGGGCCTTGATCCTCAGGTTTGTCCTTTTCGGATCAATCCCACCTGATGGCATTATGTTGGATACCTAAAGGCTGTGAATCTCAGACTTTAAAGTCATTTGCCTTCTGTCTGAGGAGTGGGCTTGAGCTGCACAACTACAATCCCTTGATAAGTTGAAGCTTCAATCTTTGGGCTTTACCAGGATCTAGTTTTAAGCTTTGTCCTTGGTCCTTGGTGAAGGCCTCAAGAAAGACATATCCCAGTCCATTTCCTTTGCCCTCAGACTTATCCATAAGCTAATATTTAAGCTGTATTCCTTTGCCCTCAGACTTCAAGCTAGGTTTGTACAAGCATTTACTTAGTGTGTACAAGTACACACAGGTCAGAATAAGCCTGGATCAGCATACTTAGCTTTAATGATGTGTATCCAGTCTACCGATGCAAGAATTTATCCTTTATAACAACCTTGTACCTTTTCTGGCATTGTGGTTATAAAATCACAAATGTGTCCTACATGCACTGAATGATTGTATTTTCTTGTACAGTAGTGTACGTTGCTTGTCCAGGTATGCAGAGTGCTTAAGAACAAATTCAGGTATCTTAATATATTTGTCCTAAAAAACTGCTGAAAATCCTCATTTTTGCATGTCAATTTATGGCTGTTTCTCATCTGATAATGCTGATTGTAAACATTAGATTGTCATGTTTATATAGTATTAAATGTTCAAAATTATGGTACAGGAATCCAATTAGTAATCCAGGACTGTTTTTTATCAAATACAGACATAATATATGTTGTCAGAAAGCTCTTAAAGACATTTTCTGATGGTACAACTCTTATGCTGTGAATCAGCTTTGGATTTCATATTTACTGGACTTTTTCTAATCAAACATTTCATTGTGCCGGGGAGATTAAAGCGACAAGAAACCAAGTTCCATTATTGATTTGATAAATTCAAGCTTTGCCATTAGCCACCACAAGGTAAGGCCAGTTTGGCTATTGATTATGCAGGGGAATTTGGGATAAAAGGGATTAAGGTGAAAAGGTTATGGGTAGGCTACAAGGCAAATGTACATTGTGTGTTGCTTGCAATGTAACCTGGTCATACAGCCTGGCTGGAGGTTGCTCAGAGCTATTAGTATCAATTTTGGAGTTAAAGTAGCTCAACATGATTTGCAAACATTTAGAATGTGGCCTTCGAATATGTAGTGCATGTGCAAGACTGTTTGTTACATGATTTCTGGTGAGAGAAAATTTCTAAGTATATTAACTGAACAATCTTGCAAAAATTGAATTGGTTGCAGGAAATGAAAAAACTATGATGATTCTGCAAGAAAGTACGTGTTTGGAAATAAAACAAATTAAATCTTAATTGCAATTTAAATGTATGTTTGCAAGATGTTTAAAAAATCTAACACGTCTGAAAAAATAAAACATGAACATAATATGTACTTCATAAAATTCAGATATCTGACATGATTGCACTGACCTTTGTTTAGTTTTGAGATTTTACTTTTTGAATGCTTGCAAAACAAACGATATAAAACTTGGCGAATCGCTCAATTTTGATAAGCAAATCACGAGGCTGTTTTAAATTTTTAAAATTAGAGTTGCATGAATATTTATGGCAAATATTCGCCGCAACTAAAATGTGAACAATAAATAAGAGCAGCCATGAGTAATGCAAATTACTAAAGTACGATGAGCACACCAACAATCATAAGCTGGTATGAATAAAAATGGCAAGGAAGATTTATGAAAGAAGTGACAACATTAGCTTATGCAAGCCACACACAAACCTGTACTGCGGAAAATAAACTTAGTAGATGCAAGCAAAATCGGAATTTTTATTGTCTTGGTGGTATGACGGTTTAGATGGCATCCTCAAACCAAACTGCAAGCTATCCAACTGGTAAGAGTCTGGAATAGTGCCAATATGTCACGGTGAAAATTCCAAAACGAATGGAAGGCATTGACGACAAAGTGCGCTAAGAACAAATGAAAGGCAAGTGGGATAGGTTTTTGACGGAGAAGGAATTATTGAAATTGTCACATATGCGGTGCACTCTATTCACATCATATTGGGCATGTCTATAATATAGAGAAATTTCTTGAATCTTAGGGTAAGGTTTTATGGGTTTCAGGGTCTATTTTCATAGAGCATGTCTTATGAGACAAAAATAAAATAAATTTATGTTACATGATTATTTAGAATTTTTTTCAAAACTTGCAGTTTGATTGCATATTTCAGCAGCGTCAATTAGCTAATATTTTTATTCCTGTCAGAAAAGAAATAGAAGGAAAATTTGTTTATTTATTAATATTTTATTCACAACATTCTTCATGAGACCTGTTACCTAATTTCACTTCCAGTTGAATCAGGTAGAGCTGGAGTAGCATTTACATTGAAGATTAAAAGTATATATCAATTTATGCTAAGTGCTCATACAAGCAAGATATGCTATCAGCTGGAGCAATGTATTCAATGCAAGTGTCTACAAGAAAGAAGAATACAAGAAAGAAGAATATACAGACTTTGCATATAAAAAATAACTTTATTTATTCATAAAAATCAGAAGTATAGTGTCCCACACAAGTCGTGGGAGTAACTGATTCAATGCATTATAAGAAGGAACTATATATTTACAGATGAAAGCATATAAAAGGAGTAGGGATCCGTCATTGTCTGAATGACGAACCTTTGACGTTGAGTTGACATTTGTTTTCATAATCCTCTTGCTTTGCTACTCCAAAGGTGTGTGCAAGAGATGAGAAAAATAAGTGTTAGAGCTCATGATGCCTAACCTTTCATATGTAACATCAACAAGTGCATAATTATTCTCAGAAAACATCAAATGAGTTGTGCAGTTATCTCATCCAACAAGGAAAAACAAATAAAATCATCATCAATATCCATTGGAAAATGACCTTCATTGTTTTATCTGATATGTTTGTTTACTGTGCAGATATAGGTTTGAAGATCATCACTGAAATAATTTGCAAATTCACACAGATGTTATAGTTACAACATGTGGAGTAAAATGGGCTCCCATAAGGGTAGAGCCAAGCATGCTCGTCATTTTTGTGTTTTAACAGAGGTAAGTGTGCAATCACCATACCAGGGTAATCTAATCAATTAGCTATATCGTCTATGACAGTGATTGATGAAGTCTTTGATAAGCCAAATAGCAAGCAAGGACAATAAACACCATGCAAATCCTATGATGGTTCTACAAAGGCCACAATAAGACCTAGATCAGAGCATGACAGTCACAACCTCTACAAAAATGTATTCTAGAGGTTGCAATAGTGAATAGAAGCTACCACTCTAAAGACAATTAGATACAAAGATATAGGGCTCCAGTGTAGAAGGCAACAACTTAAGCAAGCTTCAAAATCAAATTCAAGGGCACAGTCACACACCAAGGATAAGGGCTAATATCATTGGAGTGTCATGGTAAGGGTTTGAAGAGTTACATCTCAAGGGCAACATAATGAGGACAAACAATTTCAAAATCAGTGAAACACTAAATGACGAATTCAGTCTTGAGTGATTTTTGTTTCAAGAGGCCACAAACAAGTTACAATCTTAGACATGTGGCAATTGACACTCTATTGGTTGGTTTCACTATGTTGTCATTGGTGACAACATGATTTTGTGTTCTGGCTTCATGTTTTGATTCTATGGTGTACCGACAAACACTTCACAGATACTATACTGGCATCGGTAGGTCAGAGGGATTTCTTTGGTCACCGACAATGCAAGCCAACATGGTATAGCAAAGGTTATTGGTATTGGAGGCCGACATATCTTGGATCCGACATCGACAATTTGTTTTAATGTTCATACATTTATGTTATCTGTCCGACATGTAATCTGATATTGTATATATCTTTGTAAGTCGACATAAGGCATTAAAGTTGTATAGGGCATATAGGTCAGTTAATAGATCATTTTCATATAGACATGAGATAGGAGATTATGGATATGCGAATGTAATATGATGCGAAATTATTCAGAGATATTATGTATGAGGAATTTATTGTAAGGGTTATTTCAGTAAAGAGGTTTAGGGTTTCAAACCGAAACAAACAAAGTTTAAACTGGAACTGTATTTTGACATAGAAGATGCTATCTTAACAGTTCACACTTCTTCGAATTGTTGTCTGGAATTTTATGTAGTTAGTGAGGCTCCTATTGTGATTGAGTAGTGTGCTCTAGGTTGTAAGCCTTCTTGCAAGTGCAGGCCCCTCATATTTTGTAATATCTCGTTATATGGCCAGTGGATTGATATTGTGGGTCACAAATCTCACTGTGGTTTTTCTTCATTGAGGTTTTTTGATGTATAAAATCTGCGTGTTATGATTCTCATTTATGTGATTGGCTTGTTAGTTGCTTTACTTCTTTCAATTTTGTATGTATTGGTATACCGATTGGTGTATGAATGTTTTAATAAGGCTAAAATCTACTATTTCGGTATAACACTGATTCACCCCTTCCCCCCCTTCCCCCCCTTCCCCCCTCAGTGTCATTGGTTTCCAACAAGACAGTCCCTAAAGAAGCCATTGATCCTCATACTAACAAATCATTAGAGAGTACACATAATAAGTTGCAGCTTCCTTTAACAATAAGAGGACAGACCTTGCTTAAACTACAATAAAGACCACTGTCAAGATAGAGTTTGGAGCAATATCAAGACATAGTATAAGAATTTCACAATAAGACTCATTCATAGATCCCATCCAAATAAAAGACAGTCAAAGCAACCTCTTTGCAGGCCTTGGAGGAACACTCCAAGAGCTCAATGAATGAGGTAAACTTTTTGACAGTGGCGGTGAGATAATAGAGAGTAATCAGAGATTAAATGGTTCAAAATACAAACTCAATTTTTAAAATCAAAAGAGTAGTTCATGGATTGAGAAGATAGTTGTAGCTCTTAAAAGTTTGATTAAACTTTGAAGCCATTCATTAAACATAGGAGCCATATTTACCTCAATATTAAGAGCATATTGAAGATATAGAAGTGTGAGTTATCAATCACTAGAAGATTGAAACCCTAAGACTAGTTATAGAGTTTATCATTGCGATCCAGTGGCAGAATCTTCAAAAGGACTAGTAAGAGGGATTTTGCGACATATTTGAGTGAAAATCTCTACATCATGAAAATCTCTACAAAGGCATGTTCATGAAAGAAAGTGAAGATCACTGTCGAGCTATGAGAGCCCATAAAAACAAAAGTGCAGAGTTTTGTGGTCACGACTTGCATAATGGATCCAAGGCCATGTAAAATATCAAACAAATATGCAACTCTAGAGTATTGATCAACAAATACATAGAGAACAATAACACATTTCTATATTTTCGCTCATAAATGGAGCTCAAAGTTGAGTATACAACACACAAGCTTTGACAATAATGTCACTAATTTTTGTTGTCATGAAAGGAGTTTAAAGCAACATTATCATTCACAGTAATAAAACTCACCAGACTCGACCTGTGTATGCTCAACTGCATAAATTCTTTTCCAGATATCTCCATTGAAACCCTCGAAGGCATGAACCCTCATGGCGGTGCTCTGTAGAAAGGGAAGTATCGAATACAACTTCTGAGAGAGAGTAGATGGCTTAGGGTTTCTATTACTCTAATTTTGTGCCTTTTCTTTTGAAATACCTTTTTCCCTAATAGGGAAAAATTATTTTTCCTTGCATCATATATCAATAGAAATGATATTTATCAAGTGGTTGGTAATCCATCACTTAATAAATATTATTTATATAAGGAATGTTTATCAAGTGTGGATTATAAATCACTTGATAAATATTTCTTATAAAACAAATAATTACATGTGTTGACAAAAGCCAAGTCAAAAGGTGAGATATGGACAAATTTATGTCAAGTGCCAAAGAGATAGAACATATGTGCTATGAAAAGGGGAGGAGTTGAGAGAAGTTAGGAGACACGAGGAAAGAGTATACGAGAGGTTATTTATCATTTTAGGACTCTTTGAGGATATCTAGGCACACTTTTAAGTGTTTTTATGGCATGTATGGTCATGGTTTGACCATTTCTCCATTTTGGAGCCTTTTTGAAGTCTTTTAGTGGGCTCAAAAATATGTTGTTTGAGTGGATTCGACCAAGGTAGTTGGTAGTCCCTATATTCATGCCATTGCTTGGAAAAAGCATAAGTATGCTTAAAACTTCATTGTTGAAGTCAATTCTTATTATGCCTTTTTTCTGGACTTGTGATTTTTTGCAGTCCTTAGTCAGATTTTGAGCATGCTTTGTATCTCTTTTGGGATATGAAATACAAAAAAGACCTTGGATACTATTGATGATAAGATCTTGCCTTCTTGTTCTTGCAGTATCGTGTATTGTCAGGCGATTGATCAAGTTACTTGTGTAATTTTTCTTATTTCCTTGTAGCTTTGTCTCATGTTTTTATACTTTTTTTGCAAAAGTATGTTTATGTAGGTTGCAAAATGTGTCATGAAGATGCATGTGACTTTCTAATTGTGAATTTATCTTCCTGTTATGGGTTAATGCATCGTGACCTCTTTGTGAAATATTTATGTAGAGGCATGTAGTAATAAGTTGTGCGAATTTAGTTTATGTCATTTGTAACCAAGTGTTTTGAAATTTCTGAGTTTCATGATCCTTTTAGTTTGGTGTATCACCCATTATTTTCATTTTCAGTTTTTCAATTTATGTTTTCTCTCTCCCTTTTCCTTGATAGAGTGGAAGAGTTAGTTTTTAGGTGATAACTAGCTAGGAGCCAGCCTTATCCGGAGATTCACTCCAAATTTTAGGTGACCCACAGTCTAGGAGTGTTTCCATGTTCCTCTAAAGTGCCAAGTTCTGCAACTTGGTGAGGGTGTAACTTTAAGAGATAACAAGACCACCAACTTCCCTAAATTTCAAAGCTTAAACTTTTGAGTTGATTTGCATTACTAAATTCATGATACCACCGGCTTAAAATATTCTTAAAAAATCTTATTAGCACCCATTGATTTCTTTTAGGAAGCCTTCATATGTGGGATCTTATCCTTATTGTGAATGAAATAAGATTTCCTTCATGTCTACTTTGACCAATCTAATGAAATACATACAAATAAGCAAAAATAACTTTGTGCAAATAGGTAACAATTGATGTTGATGATGGTTAATAATTGAATGCACAAAATGAAAAATAAATTCATTTTTTATTTGATAATTGAAGAATAGAATAAATTTGATGTGGATTTGAATCTGTTACGTCTTAAAAAGTAGAGCATCATGTAAAAGATTAGTAAACAACTTTGGAATGAGAATATTTGGTTATAATTGTGAAGGGACAGGTTTGATTGTAAGGGATGTATCCATGATTGCAAACTTGTTGCACATTTGCAAATTTGACTCATGAGATCGACAAATTGCTTTTCTTTTTTTTCATTTCAATATCTTGTTTCCTTATATACTTTGTGATGTATATATGAGTTGGGGTTATTCTGGCATCTAAAATTGACCAAAGCACAACACAAGTTAATATTCTAGATGACACGTGTACTCAACCCTTTCCAAGGTGCTTCCTAGATCACTCTTCACTCTTCCTCTAGGAAACCCAACCCCAAACATTGGTGGCATAAAATACATAAATTTTTAGAATTGCTAGTTAATTGATATAATCACAAAATGAGGAGGCATCAAGCCTCAATAGATTCTCACACTATGAGCCCCATGCTACCACTAAATTTTCTCTCATTAACCTAAGCTAAACTTTGCAAATTTCACATGCATTCCAAATATTCAACTTGGATGCATAAATGGAATTTCTTGTAAGTCTTCGAATGTGCAAAATATTATTGAGAGTTTTCACTCTCCCATCATTAAAACACAACTATAGCTTTCCTTAATAGTTCAGTTCGATTTGTTGTCACAAAAAAATACACATTTCCATCATAATCTTGATAAGATGAGAACTGCTACTTGTGAGAAGTCCTATTATAGGATCAACTTAAATCAATTAGTCAAGAGTCATAACAAGGTGTACTTGAAGCCCTTGTCGATGGATTTTTTCACCTCTTTAGAAAGCAGAATAGCAACAAGGAATTTCTTTTTTAGTTGTATAATGCTATGATTGATAGCAACAATGAGGTTCTCTTAAGATTTGAGTAAGAACAAAGAAGTAAGATGCACTTATCTTGTTTGTCAAGTTTAACATCTATTAAACCTAGCTTTATTCAAAATCAAATTAAAGGCATTCAAACTCTTTACAACAAAATAATTTTTCCTTTATTTTTTAAGAATACAAAATTGATTGCATAATAGTGTATTTCATTTGTAGGAGATCTTAATTTTTAATATTTGTATAATGATTAATGCCTAAAGAGATTCCATCTAAGGGGTTTGAATAAGAGGGTTAATTTAAGCAACCATGGATAAAACCCTTCTAGCCTTAAATCAAACCCTTGATGCAATCTCCTCCACGCTTATCAAAATGTTGACAAAAATAAAATTGCCTCATATTTTTAGAGATCAAATAAACTTAATTAGAAATATCATTCGGTAAATATGTAGCTCTTAATGTTAACTTTTATAAAATTTATAATTTGTTAGGTTTTATGTAGTATTACTTTTTAAAATTTTAATTATAAGGTACATTCTTTATGAAAATGACATAGAATCAAAACATTAAGAAAAATAATAAACATTATTAAAAAATATCAAAAGCACTACCTTAGATGCCCTTTTTTTAATGATACATTTGTTTTAATTTTTTTTTTGATATTATGCTAAGAGAAATGTGTCATAAAATATACAGGTTTGAAAATTTTGTTGAAACTAATTAGAAATTAATAAACAAAATATTTAATATAAAATTACTAAAAGAAATCCATTCACTAGACAATCGAATTAATTGTCTAATTTGAAAAAATCGTAGAATTTTTTTATTTGTAGTAACAGTTGTGCATTGTAGAACAATGCCACTTAATGAAACATATTACGAAGAAAAAAAGTGATTGAAAAAGAATGATAGACATAATTTTTTTTTTCTTAATAAACTTTTTTCTATAGAGAGAATGTCATAACTCATTAGTTTAAATCATTGTAATTTTTTTCTACTATTAGTTTCCTATAGTTATACAAATTGAAAAATGTAAAAAATATTTTTAAATATTTAATTTAAGCAAAAAAGTGGGACACTTATTGGATAGACTTATTAATTTCATAATTAGCACCTATACTCTTTCATAGTAAAAATGTAGTAGACTCCTTTGAGAGATTCAAGAGGACGAAGTCTACATGACATAATTGTGTGGTTTTTCATGCGTCATTGTTTAACTCTTTCCAATCTTCTTTAGACATTCCTTCAGGTTTTCTTTTCTTTGATACAACTTTTCACTAATCCCTTTCTTCAAAAAGATATTCTACCTTCAAATTCTATATTTCGTGCTTAAGACATTTGACACTTGCCAGTTTTTTATCGAGATGTGCTAGCCATGACTTCTACCATATGGGATCTACAAAATCACTAAAACAAATCATCTCACAACATTGCTAAAGACGTATCCTTAATTTAATCAAAATCATTAGCTCTAATACCAAATGTTGAGAAAACTAGTGAACAATTATAGTGAGTATAAAATTGAAGTGTACAAATTTGACTAATCTAATTATTAGTACATATGAGTAACTATTAGAAATGAAATAATGCTCAAATAAACATTTCAAGCAACCATAAAAGACTAACAAACATATATAACATAATATATTCATAGAGAAAGCCTTTTAAGAAAAAAATCCATCACCAAAGAGATGTTGAACTTGTATTAATGAAGTATAAACAAGTACATCGATACATCACATACAATCTTTTCTTGTCTAACAAAATTTTGGTAGTGTGGGAGTGCTTCCAAAATAACGATACTTCTTAAATAGTAAGCTTTCAATATATCAACTTAAGGAGGCTCTAAAGACCAACATAAATTAAATCATTGTCCCAAACATGGTCTCAAAATATTATGGTAAAAGTTATCACAATGAACTAAACGATAGTTCTCCAAAATAGAAATTAACTCCTCTTATACTACTATGCTCCAATCAAAACAAAGCTAACTTAGACCATACAATCTTACTCTTGACAAATATAGTTAGACCCACCAGACACAAGGCAAGATCTTGTAGATTTTTGGCTTTGATGGGTGAATTCACAAAGCTGGTTCCCACTTTTGCCAACGAAGGAATTTGGCGAAAGTGGGAATTTCGGATTTGCCAGTGTTCGAGCGAAATACAAATGTTCGCTCGGACTACCCCTGGGAGTCCGAGCCAACCAAACTGTTCAGTTGGGTTCGCTCGAACATCGAGCGTGCCAAAATCAAGCTCACTTGTTCGAGCGAATGGGGGTTCGCTCGAACCCCTTTTGGTTCGAGCGAACCCAATCCGATCGAACTCGTGTTCGTTCGAACCCCAAAAATTAGAAGTTTCTCCCAAAAAATTTCAGAGTTCTGAAGAATTAATGACTTCGGAGCTCTGGTTCAATGCACGAATGTGTAAAGCGGAAAAATCGCGATCGAACCCTAGTTGTTCTCCCCTCTTCCAACTCCGAGGAGAGAGAAGGGAGGTTCGCTAGGATTCGATGGTTTTTCACTTAGGGGAGAGACTTTACATTCAAAAGAGGGGTTGAAACTCATAAGATCCAATCCCACGCAATGCAAGATTGGATGCTAAATGAATTTCAAGGGTTAGGAAAGCAAGGCTACCCTCTTTTGTAAAGAATGTTGTTAAGGAATTTAAGCTAAGCGTGCATAGAAAGTCATAAAGATTCGCTTATAAACTGAGTTCGGGTTATAGGATGAAGCTGCGGACCTGGAATTAGCAGTAAAATGTCGATACGGCGCTGTCCTGCAAATTTGAGCAAAAGTTGTCGGGACGATGGCGCCCGGCGCCACGGTCCTCCGAAAAATCCACGAAACGAAGGGGGATCTGTTCGTCTCTGCACAAAGATTCCAGATCTTCAATTTCAGCCGCGTACCTGCAACCTACACACAGAAAAGCGAAGACGATTGGGGGGTTAGGGATTGGGGGTTTGCCTTTAGGTCAAACCCCGGTTTTGGAATTAACCAAGAAATGAGCAAGTGTTGTAAATGTAAATGTATGTAAAACAAGTACTAATACCTTGTTCTAAGGATGTTTGTATCCTTATGTGCGAAGGTTTAGATGTTGTATGTTGTAGCATGTAGTATGTGATCTCCTCTTCAATGGTTGAATCCTTGTCTTGAATGCAACACTTAGCCTTGAATGGAGACTTGAAATGATCAATTGCTTGAAAGAATGCTTGAATGCTTGAATGCTTGAATGCTTGAATGCTTGAGTATAGTTTCCACGCCTTTTCCATCATATCGAATGAAAGAGGAAAATGTCATTTATATACTTGTCAATTAGGGCTGATAGACTGATTTTCTCGACCTTAGGCCGACCAGGGAAAGTTAATTTCCAAATTGCAAACAAAAAGACCCGAGCCCCTTAGGAGACCGGGCCCAAAATAGGACCCAGGGACCAGGGCGCTGGGCGCTCTGGTCCCACCTCCCGGGACAGCAGGGTGCAAGGAGGTTCAGGCCAGGGTGCTTGAAAAATGCAGTTTTTGATGTCGTGAGCAAGTTTCAGGGTCTCCATTCAGGTTGCATGTTGCGTCGCCATCGTGAAGACCGAAATGCAGTCGAAATTGCAAGTGTCGCAATTTTAGGACGCTACATTTAGCCCCCACTTTAGCGGGAGTATGTATGCTCATACTTCCGGTAAAGTACAAGGAAATAACATTGAAAGACTTTCACCACGTCAAGGAGGCAAGATACACCGAGCCCCCAGTGGACTAAGGATCTTACGACTTCGATTGACAAAGTAAAAGGGAAGATCACGAGGAAGAACCATGACTGTCAGTAGTAAGGTTCCCTCACTATGAGTCATGCAAGAAAGATATCAAAAAATTTCAAGGCAAAGCTAAATTTGCCAAGAAATTCTCAAGTATCTTGAAAAGATATGAACGGGATGTATGCCCCCCTACGTTAAAGCGATCGCACACGCCTCACCGGGGGTGATTGTTTTAACGTAGTGATACATATAAGAAATGAAAAAGGAGCACGTTATCACAAGGATTTAGCCCCCAAGTGTGAGATAAACCCAAGGATAATAGACACAAAACACAAAGCACAAGGTGACTTCGCTTTCCTCTGGGTCAGTATGCTGTATGATAATTCATGTATATATATCATATGTATGTATGCATAATTGTTCTTCATTCCCCAATCAAGGAAGGTCACCTAGAAGAAGGGAACACATGTGTCTTTTGAGTCAACATGAGAGAGATCGAGAGATCTCAATGCTTTGCATCGTCCTCAAGTAGACAACACCAAGGACAACAAATAGAAGAATGAGAATAACATATAGAAGAAGTAACAAAAGAGAGGAGAAGAGAATCTGCTATGCTAATGTAACTAGTCTAGCATGTCATCTATCCCCCGATCTTGCTGATCAATGTTTCGGGAAGGCAGGGAACACGCTAGAGGAGGAACATCCAACACAGCAGATGGAGCTATCACAAGATCCAAACAAGGGCTATGTTCATGTTCCGAGCCACATTGTTTTTGTCTAGGAGCTAGGATAAGTGCTTTGGAAAATTCGTTAGATAAATGGTTATCAACATCAACAAGTTCATATTCACTATCAGAAGCAAGAGGAGTAACATTTTCATCTATATCGTCATCAAGATTTATAAAAATAGGATCTTTAACTCGCACAGGATCAAGATCATCATGCATCTTATGTTTAGGAGATTTAGGCTCAATGTCCGGCTGAGGAGAAAATGGAATAATGCTTGTTGAAGGTGTTTTTGGAGATTGCAAAGTTTGAGAAGCAGCTGCCTGAGCTCTAAGACGACGCTTTCGTCGGCGTTCACGTGTAGAACGATTTCATCTAGTCTTAGTAGGAAGTTGCGAAGACTGAGGAGGAGGAATGTTCTCATCCTTAGCACTTGGGTGTTTAGGTTGTGGTCTCTTAGGCTGGATAATAGGAGAAGAAGAAGGTCTCTTCTCTCTATAAAAAGAAGGAGGAGGAACTGCTCCATATAAAGGAGGAATATTTGGTTTAGGGAGAAGACCAAGTCCATCATGACGAGGAGGTATAGGTCTACTCTTAGGAAGTTTATTAGGTATAGACATAGTCACATCCATAGGGATGGGTTGAGAATCTTCTTGAGGAAAGACATTAGTTTTATCTTTCAAAGGAAGAACTTCCTTCTCAAGAATGATAGGAATGTCAAGTTTAGGTGTTCTAGGTTCACTTAGAGATAGGATCATATTTGTTTTCCACTTTTGATAAGATTTGAAAAGATGATCACTTCGCGGAGGAAGAGATTGGAATTGTTTAGGCCAAAAGTAGTCTATAGGAACACTAGAAGTTCTTTCAGCTGGTTTAAAGAGACTATGATTGACAGTAACAACTTCACCATTGTGGGGAAATTTCAAACACTTATGAATAGGAGAAGCAATAGCTTTCATGGAAGATAGCCAAGGATAGCCAAGCTTCACACGAAATTGTTCGGAAGATGGAATAATAGCAGAGTTCACATCAAGGGATTTGTTATGGACTTCAATAGGCAATGTAATAGAACCAATTGCAGGAGAAGAAAATGCATCAAATAATTTCACAATCACATCTGTTTTGTCATAGATCACTTGATTCAATTGCAAAGTAAAAAGAAATTCTTCAGTAATAACATTAACCATGCACGAAGGATCAATAAGCACTCCACGACAAGGTGTATTCTTGACTTTTGCAACTATGTATAAAGGACCATCAGGTGCCCTAATGGTTTCGCTAGAATCAAATGTGATGGAAGGTTCTTCAGGGATTTCTTGCTGTTCTACAAAGTTAATCACATTCGGAGTCATAGACACAAGACCATCAGATGAGAGAGAGGAATCATTAGCCTCAATTGCATTAGAGGTATGAGAAGGCAATGAATCAGTGAAAATCTGAAGATTTTGATTAGGAGGAGCTACAGATGTGTTGCCTTTATCATTCACTCCAGAAACAGAGATAGTATTATTATCAATCAAATCTTGAATTTTACCCTTTAAAGAAAAACATTTTTCAGTATCATGCCCAGGCTGATGATGAAATTGACAAAAGGCTTTGTTATCAAAATAAGGCGAAGTAATCTTTGCAGGATCAATTTGTCTTATAGGAGGAAGAGTAAGCACATTTTTTTCCAATAACTTATTCATAATACTATGCAATGATTCATTCAAAGGAGTATACTTTCTTTCTTTCTTGAAAAATTTAGAAATAGGGGGCACACCTGATGCTGCATTCACATTGTTGTTGATGATGTTTTCATTGAATTTGATGGAATCTCTGTTCGGTTTAAACTTCCCAAATGGTTGTTGACTGCTATCACCCTTATCACTTGGAGCCATAGGATGTGATTGTTCCATTTGACTCACAGTCAGTTGATAATTGTGAAGAGTGGCGCACAACTGTTGGAAAGAAGTAAACTCAGAAAACAGAAGTTTGTCTCGAATATCCTTTTGTAAATTAGAAATAAAGATTCTTTGAATATCATTGTCAGGCACTGGAAAAGAAATTTGAGCATACAAATGCTTATATCTACCAATGAAATCAGTCACTTTTTCTTTAACACCTTGTTTACAATGCATTAAATCAATCAAAGTAACTTTAGGACTTATATTGTTTTGAAATTGTTGAATGAAAGCATTTGCAAGTTGTTCGAAAGAAGTAATAGAATAAGAAGGCAACGAGCAATACCATTGTAGGGCTTTGTCTCTTAATGTTCTCGTAAATAGTTTTGCAAGCAACCTTTGGTCATAAGCAAAATCAGTACAAATTGTTTGAAAAGTCTTAACATGTGTTAGAGGATCTCCTTTACCATTATAAAGTTCCAAATGCGGGATTTCAACATGTTTAGGAGGGATAGCTCGAACAATGTCAAGAGAAAGTGGGCTCGCAACATCAAATGTGGGCACACTAAACTTAGATTGATTCATAGAGGCAATTTGTTGCTGTAAAGAAGAGACAGTTTGTGCTAGATTGTTAATGGTCGCTTCAGTCGAAGAATTCATATTGGATGTGTTAGATTGAGATGGAGGTGTTATGTTATTGAAAGAAGGTAGAGAGTAAGGTGGTGGGACCCTATGATAATTAGTCATAGGAGATGATTGGACAGGAGGAACACTACAAGGAGGAATAGAATGATTAAATGAATTGCCCCCTTGCGTCATGTTCATTTGTGATGATATAATAGGCACACTCATTGGAGGAATGAATGAAGAAGTCGGATTGAATGAAGGAATAGGGTTAATTGAAGAAGAAGGGTTGCCCCCATGACTGGTGATCACAGGAGGAATGTCTTGTATAGAGGTAGCCATGATGTTTGATGTAAAGGTAGGTATACTAGCAATAGAAGTCGTCAAAGGAATAGAATGATTGTCTTGTGTAGGAGGTTGTGTATAACCTAAGGTTTCGGCACAACTCTTCATAGGCATCACATTTGAATCCACAATGTGTGCAATACCACGCAAAATATCAATTCCATTCTTATCACTTTGAAGCATACGTTTTAGACCCTCAATTAAAGGAAGAGCTTGACTATCAGGGTATTCTTGAGACATCCATTGTCGAAAATCGTCAAATTGGTTATCCAATTTCGAAAGTTGTTCTTCAGAAACCTCATGGAGAGCTTCTTCATCATTAGGAGGATTAGAGGAATTACCCATGTCCTCGTTAAAAAGGCTATTCAAATTAGGTTCCATCTCCTCAGTAATTAAACCTTGGAAGGACTTAATTCTAAGGCTTCGTCTAACGGGAATAGTGTAAGTAGGGCTTATTGTTGTAAAACTCATGCACTAGAGAAGGAGAGAAAATTTTGAATTTAGAGGTAGCAATTTTCAGTAAAATCAACCAATTTTCTGGATTTAAGCTGTTAAATGCAATCACAACAGTCTCCCGAAATTTCGGAAAAAATGTCCAGGACCGTGGCGCCCGGAGTGCAACACGGTCCCTGCAACTTTTTTCGAAATTTGCAGGGATGAAAGGTATGATGATTTTAGAGCTAATCTGAAAAAATTGAGTGATTTTACGATCTGTAGATAGGCCAAATTAAAGTTGTAATCTCAAAATTGAACCCTATCAAGATTGTCGAAAAATGCAAAATTTGAATTTTGAAAAAGAGAGGGAGACTGAAATTTTGAATTTTATGATTTTAGAGGGAATGTCAAAAGCAATGCAAATTTTGAAATTCAAAAATTGACTCAATTTCACGCAAAATTCAATTTTGAAAGCGGAAATCGAAGTTGTTGTAATTAAGTACTTAATTTCAAAAGTCACAAAATGCAAGAATTTGAATAAAGCACTGAAATTTCGAATGATTGCAAACACAATTTTCAGATTTATGATAATAAAAACGCAATTTTGACACAAAATTTTAATTTCAATGACTTTTGAATGATTAGAAGCCTTAGACCAAGCAATCGCAAAACCAACTTTGACTGTAATTTTGAAAGTGTTATAATTGATAAAATCAGCCAAAATTCTGGATTTTAGCAGGAAAATACAGCAAGATCTCGCTCCCGAAATTTTGGAAAAAATGTCGGGGACGATGGCGCTCGGAGTGCAACATGGTCCTCGCAACTTTTTTCCAAATTTTCAGGGATGAAAGATATTGTGATTTTATTGCAGAATCCAAAGTTACAGCTGATTTGGAGATGCTTTGATTGGTCAAATTGTCAGACAAAGGTTGAATTAAGAGGATTTCAAAAATTAGGGTTTTGACACTTAACCACTTAATTTTCAGAATTAAAGCACAAATATGAATTGAAAATTTGTAATAGAAAGGCAGATCTGAAACAGGCATTAACATTTAGACATTTCGCAAGTTCAATTACCAAAAAGAAAATTTAGGGTTTTTATGCAATCACCTCTAAAATTTTGCAAAAGATCAAACATGGAAATGTAATCAATTTTTTCAGATCTAAGCATGAAAAATCAGAAAGGATGTTCAAGTCGGGTTCACCAAAATGTAAAGCAGAAAAATCACGATCGAACCCTAGTTGTTCTCCCCTCTTCCGACTCCGAGGAGAGAGAAGGGAGGTTCGCTAGGATTCGATGGTTTTTCACTTAGGGGAGAGACTTTACATTCAAAAGAGGGGTTGAAACTCATAAGATCCAATCCCACGCAATGCAAGATTGGATGCTAAATGAATTTCAAGGGTTAGGAAAGCAAGGCTACCCTCTTTTGTAAAGAATGTTGTTAAGGAATTTAAGCTAAGCGTGCATAGAAAGTCATAAAGATTCGTTTATAAACTGAGTTCGGGTTATAGGATGAAGCTGCGGACCTGGAATTAGCAGTAAAATGTCAATACGGCGCTGTCCTGCAAATTTGAGCAAAAGTTGTCAGGACGATGGCGCCCGGCACCACGGTCCTCCGAAAAATCCGCGAAACGAAGGGGGATCTGTTCGTCTCTGCACAAGGATTCTAGATCTTCAATTTCAGCCGCGTACCTGCAACCTACACACAGAAAAGCGAAGACGATTGGGGGGTTAGGGATTGGGGGTTTGCCTTTAGGTCAAACCCCGGTTTTGGAATTAACCAAGAAATGAGCAAGTGCTGTAAATGTAAATGTATGTAAAACAAGTACTAATACCTTGTTCTAAGGATGTTTGTATCCTTATGTGCGAAGGTTTAGATGTTGTATGTTGTAGCATGTAGTATGTGATCTCCTCTTCAATGGTTGAATCCTTGTCTTGAATGCAACACTTAGCCTTGAATGGAGACTTGAAATGATCAATTGCTTGCTTGAATGCTTGAATGCTTGAATGCTTGAATGCTTGAATGCTTGAATGCTTGAGTATAGTTTCCACGCCTTTTCCATCATATCAAATGAAAGAGGAAAATGTCATTTATATACTTGTCAATTAGGGCTGATAGACTAATTTTCCCGACCTTAGGCTGACCAGGGAAAGTTAATTTCCAAATTGCAAACAAAAAGACCCGAGCCCCTTAGGAGACCGGGCCCAAAATAGGACCCAGGGACCAGGGCGCTGGGCGCTCTGGTCCCACCTCCCGGGACAGCAGGGTGCAAGGAGGTTCAGGCCAGGGTGCTTGAAAAATGCAGTTTTTGGTGTCGTGAGCAAGTTTCAGGGTCTCCATTCAGGTTGCATGTTGCGTCGCCATCGTGAAGACCGAAATGCAGTCGAAATTGCAAGTGTTGCAATTTTAGGACGCTACAAAATGAAATAATCTTGATAACCCAAAAATATTAGATGGTTGTACTCGAAGCAAGCTTTCCAACGAATATAATTTTGTAATATTTTGAATTTATTATGTTCTTGATTTTTTAATTTTATTAAAAATTGGTTTTTCACCAAACATGAACTTCTCTGTTCAACGCATTGGGAAAAATAAGAAACTAATTCAAAAAAATTCTGAAAAATATCTATGCCCTTGGTATTGATGTCTTCTTTCTAACAAAAAAAAAAAATTGAATTTCGATTTATATAGAACAAGTTATGTGTTCAAACGTAAACCTATGTTTGAATTATGACTAGTCGGACTTCAAAACTTTATAAAATGAAAAATATTGAACATATCGCTGTAAAACCAAATGCAAGCCCTGGATATTGATGTTACAAACCAAAATTCGAAAGAATTGAGTTTTTATCATTTATAGAAAAAAAGTTATAGGTTTCGGGAGGCACATCACTCTTAAAAAATGTAGTTTGTTGTAAAAAACTACTTTTCGAGGGAGATGGAAAATTTTTAAAAAAATCTTTCAAAAAAATTTGAAAAAAATGTATATAGAATCTACAAACAAAATGCTAGAAATCACTAATTTACATCATCTTCAAATTTTTAATAGTTTAAAAGTTATTGTTCTCGGAAGTTGAAGATTATTTTAAAAATGTACATCTCAGTGTCAAAAGTGGCAAAAAAGTGGGAACCATTATTGTGAGTTCACCCTGATAGATATGGAGTTCACAAGCGCATGGCGAATGTTTCACTTAATAGATTTGGGCCTAAGAATTAGGAAAAATTGAAGGGAACGAAACAAGCCGATGACTAGGACTTGGGGTCAGTTATGAATGACACTAGACACATAAGGTTATGACTTAAGGGCCTAGTGATTGGGACTAGTAGATCAACTAAAAAATATAACACAAGCACAAGGGTTTAAGGGTAGGAAATAGACTTTGCGCACTTCGCCAAATTCTTACTATAATTTTAGTAGACAATTTTTGCAAAGATCTACCAATGACTCTAGTTGGGGATGCATGGCTAGAATAGACATGGAGAGGACCTCAAAACTCCAAGAAGTAGACTAGACTAAACTAGTACCAAATTAAAACTAACCAGACCAAAACAAAAAGAAAACTGAACATAATATTTACATATATACACTATGTGTGGACGATAATCTATTTCAAGAGAAATGGTGTTTCAAAAACTATCCATGCATAAAAAATTCCTAAAAGTTTTTATCTAGGATTTGCTGAAAATATGATTTTTCTCTATGAGTGTTGTTGATCAGATAAGGTTCAGTCCAGAGTGAATCAAATTTATCATGCTTTCCTTTTACCTAACACACTACATTCCATATTTGCACTAGGTCATCCACCTAAAACTTCCTTTATGAAGCCTTCTTATCAACCAAGTACTTCCCTTTCTGTTACCTTTTTAGAGTAGTTTTTAGCTCCTCCCTTATATCTTCATCAAGTGCCACCAATTGGTTGATTCTTTCTTGTATTGCATCCTCAAGATTGCCATCATGCTCTTATATGAATTTGTAACATGGTAAAATATTGTTCACTGATGTCTTGGCATTTGTTCCATACACTAGCTCATAAGGATACTTCCCTATAGCCTGCTTGATTGTTACCGTATTTTCTCACAATCCAGGTTTGAGTTTAAAGTCCAATAACTTCTTATTCTTTCTTATTTCCATTTGATTATCTCCATCAAATTCTTGTTGCTGGATTCTGATTACCCATTGCCTTAAGGATGATATGGTGAAGAATAAGAAAATTTTATACCATAATCATTGAAAAGACTAAAAATGCCCATGATTTGAAGCACATTGCATTATTAGTTATTAGTTTGTGTGAGACTCCAAACCTAGTTATAAAATGTTCCCAGACAAAGTCTGCAACAACCTTTCTTGTAGTTGTCCTTGTTGAAATTGCTTCAGTCCAATTAGTAAAGTAATCAGTTGCAACCAAAATCCAACTATGCCCCCAACTTGACTTCTCTACAGTTTCATCAATAAAATCAATTCCTCATTGTTAGAAAAGGAGCATCCATTGTTATGGTTAAAAATAAAAATGCACTTGAATATTTTGGTTTCCTGAAAGAGCCTCTAGCAAGCATTAGAATTCCTCAGCATTGTTTAGACATCAATAAAAAAAGTAGGCCACCAGTAACCAGACCTAAGGGTCTTGTGTGGAGTAGTCTTAGCCATGAAATGCCCTCCACATATTCCACTATGCATCTTAATCAAAATCTTTATAGCTTGATCTTAATCAACACAGGTCTAAGTAGAACACCTTCAGGTTTTTCCAATACAACTCTCCTTGAAAGATAATGTACCTAAGTGCTTGCAAATTTAATATTCTTTTCTAATAATCACTCAAGTTATTGGATCAAATTACACATTGCAAGCATTAAACAACATCGTTATACCACTCGGAATCTTGTACATTATACCTCTAAATTTAATCATGATCCTCAACTAGGTTCACTTGACATGCCTCAAGATTGGATTCAACCATCAATTTTGCCAAACCCTATTGTCTTACTAGTTTAGTGATTTGAATGATAATGTTAAACTCCAACATTTTGTTTATCTACCTACACCACCTTCCTATAACTTCTTGTTGAGTGAAAATGTCTTTGATAGTCAAACGAGGAACATGTGCTACAACTTGAGCTCCAACCAAATAAGGTCTAAAGCTTTGACCGAGGCATAAACATTTTATTCTATGATGTCATACTTCAATTATGTTGCTTGCAAGGAATTATTAAAAAATGCAATTGGTTGTTCATATCCTTCGTCATTCTTTTGTAACAATACTACAACAATTGTATGAAAATATACAAAAGAGAATAGTTGGAAAGGTTTTGAAAAATCAGGAGACTTCAAAATAGGATCTTTCTTAATGACATATCTGATACTCTAAAAAAATTGTATAGCCTCATCTCCCCAACAGAGTGATGCACCTTTTCTTAACATCTTTGATATAGCTTTTTTGATTTTTACAAAAAAATTAACAAATCTTCTCACAAAATTAATTTGACCAAAGAATGATTGTCTTCCTTTAACAATCCCAAGAATTCGAATTTTGTTAATGGTTGCAACCCTATCAGGATCAGTTGTGATTCTTTCCTTGGACACAATATGCTTCTCAAGCTTTCCTTCAGTAACACCAAATGTGCATTTCGTTGGATTGAGTGATATGTTATACACCAAATATGTAACAAAATTCTTTTCTAAATTCATGCAATTATCCTCAAATTTCTTGGAATAAGTAGTCAAATCATCATGATACACTACCATGATGGAGTCAATGAAATCTTCAAATGCAACATCAATTTTTGTTTGAAATGTAGCTCCAACATTGTCAACCCAAGGTACATCCTCTCTCATATATATATATATATATCTCTGTGTGTGTGTGTGTGTTTATGTATATATATGTATGTATATGTATGTATATATGTATATATATTTATATATGTATGTATATTTATATATGTATGTATATATATGTATGTATATATATATATATATATATATATATATATATGTATGTATGTATATTAATATAGGCATATATATATGTATGTATATGTATATGTATATGTATATGTACACATACACACACACACACACATGTCATATACATACATATACATATATATGTATATGTATATACCTATATATGTATATGTATATGTATATATGTATATGTATGTATATGTATATGTATACACACACACATATATACATATGTATATATGTGTGTGTGTATACATATACATATATACATATGTATATATGTATATGTATATGTATACACACACACACACACATATATACATACACACATACACACACACATAGACACACATACAGACACACATACCACAAGGTGTAGTGAAAATAGTTTTGTATTGCTTAGATTATTTTACTTTACTTGATTGCATGTAAAAAATCCATCTATCATAGATAAAAGCTCACAACATGTTTCCTTTTGCAATATTGCTTCCATGTTTGACAAAGGGTAATTCTCTTTCAATGAAGACATTCAAATTCGTAAAGTCAACATATAACCTAATATCACCATTATTTTTTCTAATTGAGATTAGATTTCAAACTCAAGTGTAATGTTTGGATTAGTTTGATGATTTCTCCATTCATAAGTTCTTGTTTCATCTTTGGAGATAAATTAGGATTGATTGTCCTTTATTTTTGCCTAAAAGGTTTAGCTCTTATTTTCAATTGAATTTCATCCTGAAACAAATATTCTCTATAAGCTTTCAAGTCATCATAAGACCATGCATAGACATGATTGTATAACCCGAGCAAAGAAGTCAACATTATTTTTATTTTTTGATCAAGTTTCTTACCAATATACACCTTTTTAGAAACATTTAAGGACCAAGATTTACTTCATCCAAATCTTGACTATTTGTTGGAGTAGACTAATTAATTTTCTTGTCAAAATTGTGGAATTATCTCTCTAAAACAACTAGCCCTTTTGGAATTTTGTTTATTTTAAGCTAGATAACTTCATTTACAGACAATGTTTCTTTTCCATCCATAACTTCTACAAAATATTGAAGAACGATTTCTTGACCTTCATATTCCTATGCATTGCAAAAAATTGAGAAAATATTTATCATTCTTAAAGATTTGCCATAACAAATATTAGGATTGAAGGTCTCACCTTGATCTCCAACTTGGAAATATTTGCTAAAGTAATATCATCAGGCCAGATAGAAACATTAGCCAAAAAATCAGCCATGACATTTCTTGACCTTTCAGTTCAATTTTTTGAGAATGCATCAAATAATTTTAGGATATCCCATACTAGAGATTTGTACCGTTTAAATCTCTTATTTTTAGACTCATATTTCAATTTAATTTGTGAAACCACCAGTTTTAAATCACCTAAGACCCTAAGCAATTTTATCCCATGTTTCATAGCAACATTCAACCAAGTAAAAGTGCTTCATATTCTACAATCTTATTTGTTCACTCAAACTTTAAAGAAAAGAGAATTTAAATGTTTTACCAATATGTGTAAAAAATACAACACCTAGTCCAAAAACTTCTCTTGAGAAAGTACCATCAAAATACATAGGCCATGTATCATTATTGCCTTTTGATGTCTAAATATATGTAATAAGATCATTCTTCACAACTTTAGGATTAAATGGTATAACTTGAAAATTATTACAATCAATGCCACGATAAGTGCACCAAGATGTGGTACCAAAAAGGTGCCACTTTTTATATTTTCATAAAAATGTGTCATTGGCATGAAATGGTCATCCAAACCTTTGGTTGCATGCCCAAGTCAAATCCAACACAAAGGGTTGTTAATTTCCAATGCAAACAATTTGGTGAGTGTCGAATATGACACTCACCAAATGTTCTGCATTAGGAAAATTGTAGGAGGTGTTGTTTTATGGGCAAATGTTCCAGTTTGGACACAAGTTACTTCCAATTCCTGAAGAAGAATATATACATGAAATATAGCATTTAAGTATAAGTCAGCTATATTTCATGTCTATATTAGCAGGATGTTTCATAGTGGTTTTAGATCTCTAGGAGTTGTAATGTAGATTATAGGCTTTAGAAGATCATGTAAGTTTTAGATAGCCAAATTTTAGTAATCAATAGGCTCCTATCAGCATTCACTCACTCTCTCTATCTCACTTTGTTTATCTCCCCCAAACTCTAGACCTATAGATCTCTCTCTACCACTCTTTCTATGTCCCCTTTTCTACCTCTCCCTATCTCATTCTCTCCTCTATCCCCCAATATCTATCATTTCCTCTCTCTCTCTCTCTCTCTTAGCTCACTACTATATGTCTCCTCTCTCTTTACACACCTCCAACACACTCTCTCCCTACCTCTATTTCTCCAAGTCTCTCCCACCATCTCTCCCTCTCTCCCTCACCTTCCCTCCTTACCCCCATATCTATCCCTCCCTCTCTGCCTCTCTCTTCTCTCTCCCTCTCTTATTATTTATCTCTCCTTTCTCTCTGTTCTCTCAATCACTACCTCTCCCTCCCACCCTATCTTTCCCCATCCCTAGGTCTCTCCTCTCCATATTTACCTCTCCCTCCCTATCTCATTACCAACCTCTCTCCCCCTATATCTCTCTCACTGTAGGTCTCCCCTAAGTCTCTCACCCCTGTCTCCCTAAGATATAGGACTTATATCTCTCCCCTCTCTAGTACTTTACCTCCCTATCCACCTCTCTCCTTGCCTCTTTACCCCTTTTTCTCTCTTTGTAAACTTCCATCTCTCCCTCATCTTTCTAACCCTCCCCTATCTAGTTCTCCCAATCACTCCCTATCTAGCTCTCCCTCCCCTCTCCCAGTCATCTCCTTTCCCTCCCTTGTATAGGGTTTAGGGAATCAAGAGTATGATATAGGGTTCGGGATATAGGGTTTAGGGTTGGGGGTATTGGTATAGGGTTTAGTGTAATAGATTGATGGTACAGGGTTTAGGGTAAATAGATTTGAGGGTATTATGCATATTGATACTTTCCTCTCTCTCTCTCTCTCTCTCTCTCTCTTTTCTCTCACCTCTCCCCTCTCTAGGGTTTAGGGTACTAGATTGATGGTACATGGTTTAGGGTATGTAGAGTTGAGGGAAAGAGGGGATAAATGGAGAGGTAGATATGGTGGGAGTGAGAGACCTAGGGAAGGAGAAGATAGATAGGTGAAGGGGAGAGAGAAGAGAAGGAGAGATTTCATAAATGGATAGGGGTAAGGGGGGAGGGAGAGAAAGGTGGAGAAGGAGGGATAGAACTAGAGAGCGGATAAATAGTTAGGTGAGAGACCTAGAGGGGTCGAGATAGGTGGGTAATGAGATAGGGAGAGAGAGGTAGTGAGGTAAAGGAGGGACGGTGAGACCTAGATATGGGGAGAGAGAGGATGGAAGGGATAGGTAGTGATCAAGAGAATGGAGAGGGAGGGGAGAGAAACAATAAGAGAGGGAGGGAGTTAGGGATAGAGATGGGGGTAAGGAGGTATTGAAAGGTAGAGATGGTGGGATATACCTAGAGAGGGGAGAGAGAGGGGAGAGAGACAAGAGAGGGAGATATAGGTCTAAAGTGTGGATAAGGTAAAGAGAGTAAGATAGAGAGCTAAAGAATGCTGATTACTTAATTTTGACATGCTAATTACAAAAACTTGGCTGTCTAAAAATTTATGACCCTCTAAAACCTAGAATCTACATTATAACTCCTATAGAATTGAAACCACTCTCAAACATCTTGCCAATAAATACATGAAATATAACTTAAAGTATAAGTATTTTCTTTCTTATTCTTAAATGTTATATCTCATTTATATATTCTTCTTTGGGGATTGGGTAAAACTTGTGTCCAAACTAGAATATATGCCCATTCACAACACCTACAATTTTTCAATGCAAAATATTTGATGAGTGCCAAATTTAAAAAGTGGACTTTTCACATTTGGCGAGTGCCAAATTTGGCACTCGCCAAATGTGAAAAGTGTATTTTTTAAATTTTGCTAGCACCATATTTGACACTTGCCAAATTGTTTAAATTGGAATACACCAATTCTTTGTGTTGGATTGTCCTTGGGCATCCAATCTAAAGGGTTGAACGACCATTTTAGGCTTGAGAAGTGTTTTTATCAGAAAATTAAAAAAATTTCACATATTTTTGGTTGTGCTATCCATCAGGTTTGCATGTGTTTCAATGGAAATTAAAAAAACACCATGCAGGACTAATGATCTCTCTCATCTATCCAACCATGTAATTTGTTTCACATTTTGATTTTGTTAAGGTTTTCATCTTTACTTTCTTTTGTTAGTGTGTCTGTTTTTGGTCAAAAACCAACATGCACTATTTTTGGTATAGTTTTTTACACATTCATTGAATTTTTAAACAACTTACATTTTCATAAACTAGACTCCATTCTACACACTTTAAAAAAAAAGTTTAAATTTTTATTATTTTTCAATCATTTTAGGGGGGAGCATGCTAAAATTTCTATTTTTCAGCATGTGTCCACTTCAAAAAAAAGTAAAAAATCATATATTCATTAAAAATTAGTTGAAAAATCTGACATAAACTACAAGGTGTTAGCTAGTTTCTCACCAAAGTGATTTTAAAAATTGTAAAAAATAACATTTTAGGGGGGTCACAACAAACTCTATGTTATGTTTTTTGCATAAAAACAGGACCACTTTTTGTGGTCTCCCTTTTTGAAATCATTAATCTCCCCCATTTAAAAAAAAAAATTAGTAGTTTAGAAAGTAGATTCGGAGCACTTTGACTCTTGTTCTTGTTGCATCTTCAAAATTGGAGTGTAACTATGTTGAATTTGTTGTTGAAGTTTAGACTTTTTTGATTTCACAAAAAAGTGGCATCTTAAGACCCCCTTTTGCTACCACATCTTGGTACAGATACCTACCAACAAAACATACTTGATCTATAGATTGTATCTCCTCAATTAGATTAAGATATCTCTTCTCTTTGTCTAACTTGATATCTTTACCATTTTTGAGAATCATAGCATGGGACAAATATAACTGCATACTTCCACCAACCAAAGCTTCCCAATTTATTGATAACAACACACCACATTGAGGTAGACTATCAACCATATTGACATCATTATATACTTCTTTGGAAAATTTGCAATCATGAAATTGACATCCTTCATGATACCTATGATAGGCACTTCTCTGGCGTCCATGGAAAAAACCTACCATGTGCCTTGTTTATCTGCATTCTCAACTGATCCATGATACCTAAAGGCATGATGTAATTAGAAGCACTTGAATCAAACATGCAATTTTTTACTAATATATTATCTATAAGAAATCTAACATAAAAGGGATATATTTGGGATGGACATTTAGTATTAATAGCCAAATAAACCTCCGTGGTTTCATACAATTCATATTCAACCTCATTCACTAGTTCTTTATCCTTATGAGATAAATAATAATTATTCTCACCAGTTACATTTGATAGCCTAGATATTAAAACTAGTTCCTTATCTCTATGCTTCTTAATCCTCATCATTTCTAAAAATGGTACTAAATTTTTTGTTTAAGATAAAATTTGAGTCATATCAAATAGTGCGTACTTTTGAATAGGAACAATAATCTAATTTGTACTTGATGTATTATTGCTTTTACTTTTATCCCAAGTCATCATTTTGAGTCTTGCTTATGAGATTGTAATTGCTCCTGGCTTAAGCAGCTACAATAGTAGTCAAGGCTCTATCTCTTCATCTGATGGTCTCCTTAATCCAATTTCAAAGATATATGACTCGAGGCTATGAATACCATAGTCCTCATTTTTTCATTAGAATTTTTATTTATGATATTGTCTTTAATTTACATCAATATTTATACCATCTTCATCTGAAAAAGAGTAATATACACTCATCTGACCTAAACTTGTTGACAACATATTGAAAACATCATCTTCACTATAGTGAGACTCATTGAATTCATCACAATCATTAACATATTTTTAGAAGTAGTGGTGAATGAGGCAACTAACATACCATACACCAAGGGATATCATCCACCATATTGACAATTTTCTTCAAAGGATCATGGTTTTTTTATTTGATGGTTCCCTGTGATTATTATGAACAAGCTTCCTATTATGCCAAGTTGTTTTGTATGGTTGATTAGACAATTTAGGTATCTTTCCTGCTTAGGATAACTATGTCTCTCAAGAGAGAGTCCCTTTATTTTGCTGGCAATCTTCTAATTTAGGTTCTTCATGGAATTCATCACCTTATCCAATTTGTCTTTAGATGTTGATGGTTTATTTTGTTGTCTTATAGGATTAGGGTTTTGAAATATTTTGACATCATCCCTCTTGTTCAACTTATCAAATTTCTTCTTCTTGTTCTCAATGTGTGTTACAATTTTGAAAGCATCTCTTAAAGATAGTGGATTTTTATCTCAAAGTTCATATCCCAAATTTGCATCATAATAATTAGCATATACAACCATACACATAGGTTCATTTGACCTCATATATGGCAGAATCTTATTCAAAATCTTGGTAAAGTTAGTAGTAAATCTAGTAACATATTCATTTGGTCCCTTAGTAATGCTAGTGAATTCATTTATGATAAACCTAGGATCATTTTTATCACCATATTATTCTCGAAACTCTCTTTTTAATTCATCCCATGATCCTATACTTGCATGAGGTAAATTTCTATACCAATCCCTATCTTTATTAATTAGCTTGATTTCATAAATAATTTCATAACCACATCCTCATCTTCTACCTCAAAATCATCCATAAGATTCAAGAATCTTTTTAAATGATCCTCACCAAATAATGCATTGTTTTTTTTAAAAATTGTTAGTGTTGCCTTAATGTCATTTGAGATTGGATTTAGAGAACCATAGATGTCAGTGAAGGCTAAATATCTATATCTCTCTGAATACATAGGCCTTGTACCAAAGACATTTTGATTAGCCATCCCTTGATTACCAAAAATTCTCTAATTGACATTTCCTTGAACATTATGTTGTGGATTCCCTTGAATTTTATTTTTTTAGAAGGATTTGCACCTCCTTGAGAATTATGCACATTACCCATACTTTGCACTCATCCCATACTTTGCACTCATGAACCCCTAATATTCAATTTATTTTGGTTGGGTTGATGACTTGCATATGCATTTGTATTTGTTGTGGTTTTAGGAGGAGCAGATATTGAGGCATTATATGCAGCTCTTAGGTCTTCAATTTATACTCTAATTTCATTTTTTATCGTTACAACTTCTATATACTTTATCTCAGATCCCAAGTCCTTTACCTCCTATAACAAGTCATCTTCTTTAAGCATGGATGAAGAATCTTTATTAGACTCTTGGCCATTTCCCGCATTATCAAATGGATTAGATATAGTATTTGTGAGCTTTATATTTATTGACCTTGGATTTATATTTGCATGTGGGTTGTTTTAATGAAAACCAAATCTAGCTTTTGTCTTTCTGCTTCTTTTCTTTCATAAGAATTTTGAACATTTAGCTTCTACAAAACAAAAATATGGATTATTGAACTGATTTTCTAAAAATGGGGACACTTCACTACTTTCACTATTTGATGAAAATAGATCATTATGAGCCAGAGAGGATTTTCCTTATCTCTTTTCAATCCATGTTTTTCCAAATTTATTTTCCATACTAGGTAAAGGCTTGTCTAAGGATCTCCTTCCATTCATATTTAGGGGAAAATTATTACGCACTGATTTAGAGATATTTAAGAGTTGCCACCCAATGCGTTGGTCTTTAAAGTTTGCTGATCTGACTAAATTTGGGTTCTATTCTGACAACTCCACTGTAGATTTGCCAATATGTTGGTGTTTCCAACTAAGCACTTGATTATTTATATAAAGAGATCAGTGGTAAAAAAAAGGAGACACAATCTTGTTCTCCTCTGCACTTTAGGTTATGCTAGGCTTCGGGTTTAGCCTTTATTAAAAATATCTAAAATGACAGTGCTTGTATCTTCAGATATCGATTAAAGCATAATGTTCTCATTATTTTTATAAGGTCTGAATGATTTTAATTTAGATTAGATAGATCCTTAATAACTTATTTATTTTAGTACCTTCAGAACATGGAACAACTTGAACACATTAACAAAAAAAACTGTTGTTTTTGTATTTTACGCCTCTTTTAGGTTTTGGACCAAAAAAAAATTCTTAAATCAATGTCTATCTATGGTTGTAGAGTCAAATCACGACATGCGAAAAATTATTACTTAGAGGAAGTATAAGAATATCACTACCTTACAATGATATTTCCAAGAAAAGGTATAATTTGAAACTCTAATTAAGGATCCCTCAACACAAGACATATTCTCCCATATCTCATTTAAAACATGTTTAATCTTGTGATGTGGTGAAAAGTGATGAGAGGAGATCAAGTGGAAATCTTTACCCTCCTCAAGAAAGGAGTGAAAGTTTCACAAAGGATTCCCTTCAACTTCTCAGGCACATTACATTTAAAAGAGGAGGTAGTGATTTAACCCTTGTCTAAAAAATACAACTGCAAGGTCGCAATTTTATGATGCTACAAATCTGTTATTTGAATCGAAGCAATAAAAAAGATACACCATATAAAAAATGTAAACTCATAAGGTTAGAAACCCTTGATCTCTTCACTTAAAATGAAAATGCAAATATTTGAGGAGATAATTATTGATAACACACAAATAAAGTGTTTTTCATATTAGCTTCAATATGAATACAAAGTGTTCCACTTAAATGCAAATTGGTTTTGTAACAATGAACAATACTTAGATCTTTATTGAATATCTCCAAAAATCACAAATTTCAACAATAAAATGCAAAATTTGTTTTGTAATAGTTGTCATATGTTGAGTTGGATTTGATTTGATCGAAATGAGCAGGTTTGTAAAAAACCTCAGTTTCACCAAATTTATCACAAAGAGCTCAAATTATTAAGAAAATTATAAAAAATACTTGTCAAAATGGTCCTAATCGTGTATTTATTCTAACCAAATGGGCAAAAATTTGACCAATAATAGTCTTTTCACCATTACTACATTTTTGTTCAACCAATGGGGCTGAAACTAGCTATTTTTAAAATTTGAATTTAGATAATTGATTAAGCAAGATCATGACAAGATACACAACTATGATTAAATACTTTAGATTTAAAAATACTCTTACACACTTGAAATGACCCGGACCAATGAGAACATGACAAATGAGATAACACTTTGCATCGTGAGCAACAGTCAGTGCCACATGTTAGAATAGTGTGCTCTTGCAGATGAAAATAAGGCCCACCTTTTTGACACCATGCCACCACAACAAGCCTGTCCTCAATTCTGTGGACCATCTATCCCACCTACACGTGGAACCATATCACAACAACACACATACAACTAGATATTATATTTTTGACATTGTGCTACCACACTTCAATAAAAACAAAGATGACTTAGACCACTCAGTCTTACAAACGATTGGTATGTGACCAACACTATATTGAAACACATTATAATCACTCTATTGTAACTATTGTAACTAGACTAATTTGAAATCTTATGCTTAATGAGTAGTCATGATTTAAAAGTGAGATTAGAGATCTGATATAGGTGGAGATGATGAATTCTCTTTATCATTAGTGTTTGAACTACAATGTCTTTGATTCCCAAAATGGACATGTAGGCAAGGGAATCACAAATGAGCCCTTAGGTTTAGATTTGGGTCTAGTGATGACCCTAACATTGTAGCCTACCGCTCTCTAGTGTAAGCATATGAATTGTGGCATAGAATTATCACCATAATAGTGAGTGAAAAGGTTATAAAATAAAAAATTCTAAGTTAGATGGAAGATGATTGGTCATCTAAGTTTGAAATAATTATAAAAAAGTTAATAGTACCTAAGAAATGGTGATCAACTTAAGTATTAGTTGAAGAGTGATTATTACACCATATTCAAACTATATTTCTAATCACTTTCTAAAAACCTATCTCAACCTAGATACTAAAAAAATCAAAATAAAGCTAAAATACTTTTGCTTGATTTTTAATTTTTTTGAAAGCCTATAATGTAGAAATTTATTGAATATTATATTTTGATTTGCAATATACATCTCTAATGTATTGAAAACTACCTATTACAATCTATAACAATTTTAAAATTTCTTTTCTCTTGCCTATAAAATTTGGTTTTCAAGTATTATTTTTATTTTAAAAATTCTAATTCTCCTTTCTTATATTCCCATGAACTTATTGTAACTTCCTACTGTTATTTTATGGTCATTACATGGAAGAGTTTGATTGCCAATTTTATAAAACTCTACAATACCTTACAAATAAACCTTCAAGTTTCATTTCTATTTTATTTTTTTTATTTGTGAAGTTTTTGGTGTGCAATTATGTGGTTTCCTAGAGTTTTCATTAACGAAAAGAGAAATGAAGACCATTTTGTTGTGTATTCCAAGCCTATGTTTTTGTTTATTTTGTGGTTTCTTGACATTTTAATTCTCATCGTGGGAGCTTCTAATGGTATGGTTTTGACAAAAATAGTGGTAGCATGTTAGACATTTTATCAAATATCTGTAGAGATTGAAAAGAGAATGAAATATATTTTATTGTTGATAGACTATGCATCTAATTCTTGTGAAAAAGATGATACCAAATAAAAATAATAGATGGAGTCAAGAAATAAGTGTGACCCAAAATGCCTTCAAATGAATAGTATAAGTGGTTTGAATTTTTGTTTTCAATTTTAGTAAAATTGAAAGTTTTACCTCAAACAAGAACACTAATAAGATTAACCAGAATTTTGGGGAAATGCCTAAGCTTGAAACCATCATAATTTCTCCACTAAATTGAGATTGTTGGTGATTTTGCAAAACCATACCATAGAATGTGTAAATGTCATGCTTAAAGACAACAACATTTCCTATTACTTCCAAGCACATGAAATTAGCATTAGTACACCTGGAAACCGCTACATTTTTTTGGATCCTATACTATAAGGTAAGATTAGAGATTTAGTATATAGGTTCTTATACAATCATAAAAATGGAAAAAAGTTCATGCATGCCTCTTTTTTATGTGCATGTGTACTTGGGTGGTTGAAAGCTTAACATCAAATGTTTTTATCTATTGTAGTCATTTTTTAACATTTTAATGCTATGCTTTGTGTCATTTAAATATATGGCTTGATGAGATCATTGCGAATTTACATTTGGTTGTGTTAACTAATCTATTAGCCTCATAAATACTTGAAAGAAAATACATTCTTTAACTAGAATGACAATTTGGGATGGATATTAAATTCATTAAAAGGAGAAGAGGTATTTTTTATTGCTCAACAAATTCTGCTCAATTTTGATAGTTGTGTGAGATGAAAAATGATGATGACCAACTATTCCAAAACCACAAAGATCCAACCCCAAAACAATACTAGTTCTACAATAAAACATTCACCATACACTAATGGACAAACCTAAGAACATGCAGATTAACAAATTGAAGCAATAATAACATTCACATGCCAAGTAGGGTTTGATCTCCATTGTCTCCTATGTCCATTGATCTTGTTTGATATATTATCTCTTAGATTTTATATGTGCACAAGAGTTCAACAAAGAATGGATTGTGGTTGTGAAGTCGCTTGATCACAAGAAGGCTTGATAGATGCATTAGTTAGCTGATTGATTAGGGTTGGTAATGATGAGAGTATCCTCTTATATAGAAGACACTTTAGAAAATGAAGGGATAAGATTAAGAGGTGAAAGAAATAAATGTTGGCTAGGATTAAAGGGTAGGTAGAGGAAAATTAAGAGATAAATGACACATGTCATGAAGAGAAAAAGCTAATGAATTAATTAAATAAATAAATAATCATTTATTTCATAGAGGAAGTGGGACCAATTAAATAAATAAAACATTTACTTAATTTAGGGAAATATAATTTAAATAATTTTTTTTTATTTAAATAAGGAAAGGCTAGAAGAGGATTAATGAATTAATTAAATAAATAAAAATCTATTTAATTAATAGAAGGCTTAGGATAAAATAATTAAATAAATAAAATATTTATTTAATTAAGCTAGTACAATTTTAGGTGTCTACATTTTGTCCCTCTTTGAGACAATGTAGCTTGTCGCATTGTTTCAAAGAAGATAAGATAAACTGATACAAAGTTTCCCCAAGACAAGAATTATATGCCCCCTCGAGAGATTGAATGAAATTTGTTGAAAAAAATGCAAACAATCTCTCGATAAGAAGGAAAGGATAGAAATGACTGATAATATAGGGTGACAAGGTCACATAGGAAGAATAGACTGACTTGGGAAGCAGGAGACTGACACAAACTAGGGTTAGGCAGCCTATATATACAAGCTAAGAGAAAAACATCCTCATTGACATCCAGAACACTTAGGAGATTAGAGTAGAGTAGAGCACCGAGAGAGCAGTTAATAGTGCATGAGAGATGGCAGTGAGGATTCATCAATTCGATCACGTCCGACGGTTCCAACGACTAGACGACATGGGAGAGCCGACAAGTACTTTGATCTTGCTTAGAACATTTTTGCATTTATGGTGTATTTAATGAATTTTAGAAGTAGATAAATAAAATGGAAAATCAACATTTTAGGTCAAAACGCGTCTAGGTATGCTTTGAACGCATCTTTGATAAACAGTCGGGTCTAGGTAGATTTTGTGCATGTATATAAATATAATAGCATCCGTGTGCACATATGAGCACGTCTATGAGTTATGGGCATGTATGTGTTTTCAAAATGCGTTTGTGTCAAGCAACGATGCGTCTATGCTGATAAAGCATGTTTGTGTTGCAAAAATATGCATAGGTTATGTGAAACCACATCTGTGTTGTAAAAAAATGTCTGTGTCAAAGAAAGGCTAAAATTGACAATTATATGATAGACGTATGTTGTCAATTGGATAAGTTGTTGAGAGGATTTAGTCAAATAGGTACCCTAGGAAAGACAACACTGACAATAAGGCTAAAATTAGTAATTGTGTGATAAACATGCACCACTAATTGGATAAGCTGTTGATAGGACTCACTCAACAGGATCCCTAGAATAAGTAGGTTTGCTAAGCTAAAATATAAGATAAGCCATCAAATTGATAAAATCTAGTGAGTGCTCTAGCAAGAAACTAGGATACAATGAGAATGTGATAAACATATACACTAGGATGCAACACCATTTGATAAACATAAGCACTAGGATAAGATAGGATAAAATAAGCAACACTACATGATGAACATGAGTGCTAATGGGATTGACATAATTGGTTCATGTGGATGTAGGAGGATCTTCCACAACTAGAGTCATGAGAGAGGTTTCCTCTGACACAACTACGATTAGATTTTACTGCTAAGGACCATGTTGTGATTGATGCCATGAGATTGAGACAGGCTATGTACATGTCAGAGATTTAGACAAACACGAGATTGTTGTCTGCTCTTGCAAAGAGGTGTCACTCTAAGACATGCACATTTCATTTGTCGACTGGCGAGATGTCAGCCACTTTAGATGATGTATACCGGATACTGAGGATAATTATCCATGGAGACATGGTGGTATATGATCGAGAGGGGGGATGTAGACGCGCTTCGATGAGTCTTTGGAGATTCGGAGCTAGTGTTGAGACCATGACACTTGAGCTGGGAGGTTATGTATACCAATGAACATACCTTGGCAGTAGTGGTAGGGACAATGATCAGCGGGTACCTATGTCCTGACAGAGTGACATGCGGATTGGCTATAGGATAGGGGAGGGCGTTGGAGATCCTACTCACAGAGAGGAGGAGATTCACTTGGGGGTCATGCATATTAGCACATTTGTACCACTCCACCAATTTGTATACCTCGGTGGCTGCGGGATAGGGTGTGGAGTGACACTATTACAAGTATGGGCCTATGGTCATATTACAGTGACAAGGCTAGTTCATTTCAAATTCAGGGGGCATGGTTAAGCATATGTACAATTATACAACATGATTACTTTCGAGCCACGGATTGGGAAGTTGGAGTATTGGTCGTGGGTTATAGATGATATTGATGGTGTGACATGGTGGCCATATTTAGATTGTGAGGCTTGGGAGGAGGATGACAAGGAGTTACCATTTTGTTTCCAGAGCAGGTATCTTATTGGGCATACTCCATATATTCTAGATCGACATTTGATTGATAGAGTTACTAGGGAGTTCAGTAGGAGACAACATATGCCAAAAGGATCAGGAGAGTTTGCGTGCATTGTTAGAGAGTAGGCTCACTGGGGGTCTATTTTGTCATATGATGCAACTCTCACGTAGTTTCAGAAGATGGTGCCCATGCCTTGGGATATTTTTCCTGGTGTAGTTGATGCTGGCATGGCAAACAAGTATGCAACATATTTTGAGGCACATCCTTTTCCATGACTGATAGATCCAAGTGAGCCCATGCCACCATTGGATGATGATGATGAGGAGGAGGAGGATGATGGATGACGAAGGAGAGGAGGGGCAAGAAAGATTGTCCAAGGGAGAGGAGGACAAATAGATGGAGGGTGGGGAAAGGGAGCTCAGGGAGGTGATGATGGAGGTAGACCACAAAGGCCACACAAAGGGAGAGGGGGACAACCATTATAGGTACCTGCTCAGATACAGGCACACGTAGAGGGTGGACAGGGACTAGGACAGGGATAGGAGCAAATAGCACATGTGCAGGATGATCCATAACAAGTTAGACAGGTAGAGGGAGGGGATGAGCTACTCATGATTCAAGAGCTCACACAGGGATAGGACGACGAGATCGATACTCTCGAGAAAGAGATGACTCGATTGAGGTGAAAAATCAAAGAGATGCAAGATGAGCAAGATCAGGTCATCAAGTGATACACAACTGCAAAGGAGGCACTTAGAGTAGCATGGGCTAAAATAGTGGGTGACTTTGGGTTAGGTTTTGCATACTATGCCCGAGTAGGAGAGGAGATAGAGTACTAGAGGAACATGTATCATGCAACCGTTCCTCCATCTCAGAGTGGGTAGCTATAGATGAGAATCTTGCCCACGATGACAGGGCGAGAGAGGCAGAGAGAATCTAGTGGGGGTGTTAAGGGTCCAGCCGCACTAGCAACAGTAGCAGGATCAAAAAGAGGAGGTAGATGAGATGATCCTGGGGCTAGGCTATCAAGAACTCAGATTCCTTCAAGGCTTGCTGGATCCGAGGGAGGGTCTTCATCATAGCTCTCTTGGATCCATTTTGTATCAGTTTTTTATATGATGATGTAGACACCTTCGGGTGATTTTTTAGCCATATGATATTTTGACATCATTGTATCATGACACTGATATTTTATATGTATGTGTTCTTATGTGATGTTTCTATATGATTTATGATAATATGATGATTTATGAAATGTATCTATTGTGCATGATGCTTTATAAAATATGTTCATATGATGCACTATGCTTATGTGATCATCTATGCTATGGATACATTTATGATTTTATGATACTTATATGCTATGATTATGATGATTATGAGATGCATTCTTTTATGAAATACAATCTATGTTGATGATGGAAATGCCTTATATTTTCTTGTACTTTTTATGTTAATGTTATGTATAATGCAAATGTATGCATGAATATAATGCGTATATTGTATACTAACAAGTGGTGTGTCTAGGATTTGATATTATTATTATGCTTTCTATATGCATATGATGAAATTTACTAACATGCGATGATGCAGATGAACACTATATGAGATGCAAATATTTTTGGCCTGTCATTATAGTTAGTCATGTGATAACAAGTTGCATGGACTCAGGAAGGGACAATGGAGGACAAATAGAAAAAAGGGGATGAAAGGTAGAAGATATGGAGGTGAAAAGAGCTTCTCGTGCTTTATGATCATTGAGCTTTATTATGGAAAATAGGTTATGATCATCTAGGTATAGGTTCGACCTAGAAAGTCATTGTACCTATTTACATGGAGATCGGAAAATCACAAACAAGGAATGCCCTAGTTCACACTAGACTCACAACGTCCTCATATCCTTGGACAATCCATAGTATTACTAAGAGACAATCCATATATAACCAAATAGGTGAACATACCCCATCCTCGCCTTTCTAGTCAAAGACATCCCGGAGATAAAATCTCTAGTGAAAGACATTGCGAAAAAGCTAAAAGACATGTCACCATAAAAGATAAAATCAAAATAAAATCAAGACTTGACACCAACATCCAATTAAATCCTCAAGTTATTTATGTTTCTTGCCACATATGTTAACATGTTTGATCTGGTCACAATATTGTTTTCCTGATAAAGGAATAATAATGTTGAAAAACCATGTCGATGCCAAAGTCTGCTAGAAGATCTAATTTGTGGAAAGCCCATTGTTGATTGTGTCTCATCTAAAACTGACTGAATCCATGAAACTAATACCTTTATTGTGGAGAAGAGAAAAATGTTATTGCGGACCGATGATGCAAGTGATTTTTATTGTAGATTGTGCATGAAAAGGAGGAATGAAAATACGATGCTCCTCCAAACATGCGATGTTCATGGTTCCACTTCCATCACTAGATTTAGGATTTTTCCCCAGTTACAGATTGGACCTGATTTATTATGGAAGGAAATGGTGAAAATATTATGAATGGAAAACTAATATTAGGTAGAGAAATAACAAGCAATGATGGGAATGGGTAAATTTATTATGGGATGGCAGGTTGTGAGTGTGTACAAAGTGAAATGATAAGATTGATTCATGAAGGAGGGAGGAGCAAATTCTCTACACATGGCGACGATAACTCGATTTTCACCATGGTACTTGCCCATGGCGCCATCGAAGTGGTTTTCACCATTGGACGAATTTATTTCTCTTTAATTTTTTCCATTTTTCCATTTTTTTTTGTGTCACAAGGTGCTTGTTTGCTAGGTTTTCACCAAGTAACGATTTTTTTTTAAATTTTTTTTTTTTTGTATTTTTGATATTTTTTGTATTTTTTTTTATTTTTTTGTATTTTTGATATTGGGATACTCTAAAAAACTATGTGTAAAACCCATGAAGGTGCATTTTGTTAATAGGATCTTCCAAGGGTTCTCCATTTGGTGTTGAGAGATGATATGCACTTGATCCATATACTGATGTGATGACGTAAGGTCCAAGCCAATTTGGTTCAAACTTACCCTTCTTTTCTTTGTCTTGCTAATTCTTAGGATTCTCTCTTAGCACTAAGTCACCCACCTCAAATGTACGAGGTTTAACCTTATGATTATAGTTGTGACTCATTCATTGTTGATATGGTTTGAAATGATTAAAAGCAGTTTGTCTATGCTCATCCAATAATCTAAATCTTGTCAGTGGGAGACCCTGTAGTCTTCGTCATTGATCAAACTGTGCAAAGAGACCTGTAGAGATGGTAACTCAACCTCAATAGGCAAGATAGATTCGACACCATAGACAAGTGAATAAGGGTAGCTCTAGTAGGTGTGCCAACACTTGTGTGATAGGCCCAAAGTGAAGGGTTGAGTTAGATAGTTACGACTATTTTGTTAGTTTCCTCAGCTTGACCATTGCCTTGGGGGTAATATGGGGTGGAAAAGTGATGATGAATATCAAAGCGATCACAAAACTCACGAACATCTTGGTTCTTGAGTGGATGCTCATTGTCAGTGATAATGGAAAGTGGAACACCCTATTGACAAAAGATATAGTTAAGGATAAAGGTTGCAATCTTCTTTCCAGTGAATTGGGTGAGAGGAACTACTTCAATCCATTTAGTAAAATATTTTATGGCTGTGATAATGAATTTGTGGCCATTGGAAGGAGGGTGAATCTTGCCTACAAGGTCGAGCCCCCACTGACAAAAGGGCCATGGAGTGGCAATCAGCTGAAGTTCTTGTGCTGGTGCATGAATCCATGAATCTGACATTACTTACATTCTCTGACAAACTGATATGAGTCTATGTCCATAGTGGGCTAGTAATATCTAGTCCTCATCAATTTTCCTTGGCTAAGGTTGGACCACTAGAGTGAGAACCAAATATACCTTCATGAACCTCACGTAACACAATCTCAGCTTCGTCACTTTCTAAACATCTAAGGAGATTACCATTTAGACCCCGACAATAAAGGGTATCAGCTAAAATGACATAGCGGGAAGATTGCCGAATGAAGGTATGACGTTGATTATCGAAAAGGTCAGGTGGAAGGATATTTTCATGAAGGTAAGTGAAAATGGTACCATACCAAGGGGAATCGGGACCAATGACATATATCATTTTTGTAGGAGTGATCTCATATGAAGAAACCAAAAGATTATCCACCAAGAACTCATAGCGGGTCTCATTTTGTGGCATGCCAATCAAAGAAGAAATGGTAGTCATGGCATCGACAAATTGATTATTATCCCTTGCATCTGTTCAAAGACTATTTGTGTGAAGTATTACTTGAAATAATCCACCATTTTCTTGTATGGCATTAACTTTCCATCTTTAGTTTGATAGTCATCATTTGTTGGGTGATTCACAAGTTGAGAGTCCCCAAAAACATGAAGTTCTTGGATCTTCCATTGAACTGCGATTCATAGACCTGTTGTTAATGCTTCATATTCTGCTATATTATCTGTGCAAGGAAATAACAACTGATATGACTTGGGAATAGAGTCCCCTTGAGGTGTGATAAAGAGGATACCAATTATTGTGCCATACTACGTGTATGAACCATCAAAATATAATTGCCAAGGTTTTGAATTTGTCACCATAAGAATAGATTCATCCGAGAATTCTGAGACAATGGGAGAATCATCAATCATAGGTGCATCTACTAGCTAATTTGCAATGACTTGTCCTTTAATTCCTTTTCTGTCAACATATTCAATGTCAAATTTTCTCAAAATCATAACCCATTTAGCTAATTTGCGAGTGAGTGTCACCTTATTGAGAAGGTATTTGAGTGGATCTATTCTTGCAATGAGCTTTGTTTTGTGATTTAACATGTAATGAAACAATTTCTATGAAAGAAAAAACCACAAGACACACACACTCAATCAGAGTGTAATTAAGCTCATAACCAACCAATGTGCAACTAATGTAGTATATAGCTCGTTCTTTCCCATTATGATCTTGTTGTGCAAAGAGTGCCTCTAGTGTTGTTTATGTAGCTGATATATAAAGTAATAGGGTTTTTCCTTGAATATGTGGCATCAATACTGGTGGATTTAAGAGAATATTTTAGAATTTGAAAGGCCTGTTGACACTTATCATGCCATTTGAACTTGATATTTTTGTGAAGTAGATTCTAAAAAGGATGACATTTATCTGCAAGATGTGCAATAAATCTTTGTATTGATTGGAGTCTTCCTTGTAGCGATCAAAGTTGACTAATATTATATGGTGGTGGCATCTCTAATATATCCCTGAATTTTGCTAGATCTGCTTCAATTCCCCTTTGTGAGACAATGTATCCAAGGAGTTTCCCAAAAGTCACCTCAAAGACACACTTTTTGGGATTCAATCTGACTTTGTATTTTTTCAAATATTCAAAAACCACATATAGGATATTGAGGTGTGTTTCCCTTGTTACTAACATTATGAGGAAATTATAAACATAGTCTTCCACAATGATGTGCATAAGATTGTGAAAAATAGTTGTCATTGCTCTTTGATATGTAGCACACACATTCTTTAATCCGAAGGGCATAATATTCCAACAAAAGGTACTATTTTATGTTGATCTTCAAGTGGTATTTTGATTTGGTTATACCCAAAGAATCCATCCATTAGGGATAACATTTCATGACCAACTGTAAGATCTACTATCAAATCAATGTTTGGCAGTGGAAAATCACCTTTAGGATAAGCCTTATTAATGTCTCTGAAGTTTGTACATATTCTGATGTTGCGATATGGTTTGCTGAAGGGTACCAAATTAGAAATCCACTCAGGATAGTCAATTGATTTAATGAATCCAACATCCAATAATTTCTCTAGTTCCACTTTGACTAACAATGCCACCTGCGGATGCATCTTTCTCAATTTATACTTTACTGGTTTAGCTCCTGGAGTAACTATCAAATGATGCATAACTGAATCAAGATCCATTCCTGACATATCAACATATGACCATGCGAAGTTGATTTGTCATTCTGTGAACAAACTTATGAACTTCAATCTTTATTTTTCTATCAAATACTGTGCTAAGAAGATGTTATGTGGTATATCCTTTGCACCAATTTTTCTCTTGATAGTTTCATCAACCAACATTGAGGATTTTTCTTTATATGATGTTATGGGGAGAGTGTCAAACTTTCCATTCTCAGGCACCTCAAAGAGGTTTTCACCTTTGGATACATCCTTTCTTTTTACTTTTTTGGGGTTAGATAGTGCCACAATGTGGTTTTCACCATAGGACTCATGATTCATTTTTTATATTTATATTTTTGCAATTGGAAGGTTTGGCACCCTCTCCAAAATATGCCACACTATCAAGTGCTAAATGTATCCTACTTTATGTTCCCCATGAAGATCATTCCTTATACCAAGGAAGTCAATGAAGGCATCATCATTTTGGAATGTGTCTAGTTGTGGAGGCCCTTGTTGGTCCCAGTCAATGAGTTGTGAATGAACAAGGGGAAGGCCATCGATGTTTTCAAAGTCAATGGGTGTGAGGGTAAAGACACAAGAGTCCTCGGGTATGTCAATGCAATCATCGAGGTCATCACTATTACTCTCCTCATTGGCCTCAATTGTAAACGAATCCAAATCGATATCACCAGAGGGAAACTCAACAATGGGAGTCTTCACTTTTTGTGGTTTTGACCTAGAACCTAGAGATGTAGAGGGTTTGGGATCCCAAAATGTTTTTATCCACGGTTCTCCACTGTCTTTCTTTTCTTGAGATATAGAATCTAATTGAGATGCTTGACCAACTTTGAATCGTTCTCTAAACTTCTCTTCTTTTGTGGGTTCACCTAGTTCTCTAAATGTTTCGATGAGCTCATAGTCATTGGATGACTTATCTAAACCCCATTCCCATTCATTAGAGTCTGTGGAATAGCATTTTTCTTGTTGTTGGTCATTAGTGGAGGTGGAACCTATAAATTTTAATTCTTCCTTAGAATTGTGAGCACCCAATCTGAAGGGTATGAAACCAAGTCCTTTAGCACACTGATTCTAAAATACTAATTTTGGTTGCAATGACTCGATAATACTTTTTTTTTGTAACCCAAGAGGGACTTTTCCATCATATCAAAATTTTTGTAAGACCTTAAAACCCTTGCCATAATTCTCACATGGTATTTTGATGTAGTCTTGTGCAGATTCTTCTTCAGGTTCTTTATAAAGCATTTTGTAAAGATCTTATTCTTCCATCTCACCCTATTTTTTGAATATAGTGAGATCCCATTTTATTGTGTTAATTGATACCTTCTTAGAAGGATGTGGTCGTCCATAATATTTAGGAGAATCCATTATTTGTCTTAAATACATGGTTTGATTCAAAGTATACTCTCCCATGCCATTATCCTTGTATTTTCCTTTGAGTTCACCTTGTTTTGATATAGAAGCTTATAATGATTCTAGATCAACATATGCTGATGATGGAGCTGTTTCTCTATTAATTGGGATTATTGTCTCTGATCTTGGTCGCAAGTTATTGCAATATATGAGCAGATTTGGATCACCTTTTACTGCCACTTCAACTCCATAGTAAGGGAATTTGATACATTGGTGATATGTTGACGGTACTTCTCTCATTTCATGTATCCATGGATGTCCCAAGAGTATGTTATATGTAAGCTCTAGATCAAGGACTTGAAAAACACATCCTTCATGACTGACCCAACTCCTAGAGGTAGGGTGACTGTTCCTTTGGATGAGTGTTCTTTGTCATCATATGTTTTAATGGTGATCTTATTTCTTGAGTCCATATTTTGTTTAGAATATCCCAATTTTTTAATAGTATATAATGTACAAATGTTTAGACCCCCTCCTCCATCTATCAAGACTCGTTTGATGTGACTTTTATGGAGAAAGGATTCAATATGGAGAGGTGCATTGTGTGGTTGGCATATGGATACATCATCAAATTTTTGAATGTAAGACAATGTGGAGTGGAAAGGTATCCCACAATGGCTTGAAATTGGTCCACATTTAGATTAGTGGGAACAAAGGCTTCTCTTAGTGATTTATCAAGAACAACCTTATGTGAAGGGGATATATGCAAAAGATCAAGAATGGAAATGAGGGCGAGTGTATTTCCTAAATGATCTACAAGGTCATACTCATTCTTGGTAAATGATGAAGCTTTGATTTTTGATGGAACACCTTGCAAGGTGACTTTCCCTCAATAGGTCATGACAATACATTCAGGGATTTCATCATTAGATGATGAAGAGGATTGTCTAATGCCTTTAAAAACAACTTTACTCTTTTGGGTAGAACCTTTTGAAGTTTTGTCCTTTATAATAATGGTAGAAACATGATTGTCCATTGAAATGTGGTTAACAATAGAATCATAATCATAGGACATCTAAGTGTGATGCTAAAAATGTGGTAAATAGAAGGGCATGCACATATAATGAGACAATAAAAACATAATGGAAAGCTTAATTGAAAACTAAATTTAAGATGCAAACCATAAGCCTTCCTTGGAATGTCCCATTTTCCTCTATTCTTGATGACCTTGAAGGTGTTGGATTGGTTGGCTCTCAATGGAGCAATGACCTCCAAAGTGGCAACTCAAGAGTTGAGTAGCTACTTGATCATGATTGATTATGCAAATCATATGAAATGCAATGCTATGATTAATCCAAAATGTTAATATTAGATGATTGAAATGAAAATGCCTATAGTAATGATGCTAAAACTCTGAATGCAAGGGATCCTTATTGCTCCAAAATGAGGGATATTTATAGGAATTCCAAGGCCAAAGCTGAGGTGGTAGGAATTGACGGTCTAGATCTGATCTAAAGATATCAAGGGCCAAGGTCAAGGAAGTTGGAGAAGAGGTTTGAGGAAGGGACACTTGTCATCTCTGTGGTGACGAGTGTCAAGGAGCCTTTCTCATGAGAGGGCAAGTGTCAAAGGGAGGAGACATGTGGAAAAAGTGCCATGTGTCTCAAGTGGAGAATATCCACACCATAGGAGGTTAGGATAAGGAGGTTAGAATGTGCAAGATAGGATAGGGTTAGTCAAACCCAAGGTTAGGTGGAATGGGTTAGGATAGGTGGTTATAAGTTAGGAGGCATGTGCTCATTTGAATTTAGAAATTCAAATAATTTGCAAAATGATAATTAATCTCAACAAACTTGAATTTGTTAATTTTAATTAGGGATTAGAAGAATTGATTTATATGGGGGGGAATTAATTAATTTAGAATTAATTAATCAAAGGGGGATATGAAATTAACTATATAAATAAATCATGTCGATTTATTTACTAGTAGATGAATAGAGAAATTAATCAAATTGCTTGTGAATTCAATTAATTTGGAAGGGGGATTAATCAAATAACTCCATATTTAATTAACTATCTTCAGACCATTTTTAGGTGTATACATTTTCCCCCTCTTTGAAGCGATGTGTGATGACGCGTTGATTCAAAGAATAATCTCAATGTGATGATGTTGATGTGATATTGGTCCAATAAGATGCCCCAACCATTGATTGTTAAATTGTGATATGATGATGCCCCCTCGGGAGATCAATTGAGATAATTGACCTTTGGAGTTTTTGGATCTTTGCGAAATTGATTTCCTGATAGATTATTCGATGATTCCTGCAACTATGGTTGATGAAAGTGCGAGTTCTTCTATCACTTTGATGTGGTTCTTGATGTGATGATTTATAGAGTTTGATTGAATTGATAAGATCTATTATATTGATAAGATCGATATTTAGTTTGATTTCAGGAATGACACCTCCTGTATAAGACAAAGATGATCAAAGTGTCTGGTTTCAGGAATGATATATCCTATTGTGTGGGAGAAAAAGCGAGACTAGGTTAATCATGCCCTAATCCTACCTTTTGACACACATTACGGAATACGAAAGAGCCTAGAGATATCGCACAATTGGCTACTTCTTTTTGTGAAAGAGAGAGCCATGGGATATCTATTAGGATTTCTATTCCCTTGTTGAAATTTTAAGATCAAGTAATGCAAGTTCAAACCCTAATCCCAAAATGCAAGTATGAACTAATAACAAGATTGCAGAATTGAGATTAAACAATGAACAGCTGTAAATACAAGGATGAAATAAGAATGCAGATGTGTACCCGGAGTCAAAATCGGACTGAAAATGTTCGGGACGGGGGCGTGGGCGCCACTGTCCTGAAAATTGCACCGGAAACTGCTGTTCTGCACTCTGAAACACTGTCGGGAAGTTGTCTGAAAGCTGTCTGTCCGGAGGACCAGGGCGCCCAGCGCCTTTGTCCCAGGGACCAGGGCGCCCAGTGCCCCTGTCCTGGCAGGACCAGGGCGCCCAGCGCCCCTGTCCCAGTCTTCTGCTCTGCAATTTGATACAGAGTGCTGTCTCGACCTTCTCTCTCCGGATCTGTATCCCACGGCATCGTCTGAATCCCGAAACCTGCAATGATATCTGAAAAAAGGGTGTATGGGCGGCTATATAGGGTTTTGCCTTAGTCAAACCCCCGCTTCAGTGATTTCCACCTCCACGAATAGCCAAGTTGTTTTGTAAAATGTATTGTGTGTGCAGACTTAGTGTGTGTGCAAGGTCCTAAAATGCAAGAAAGCAAACTAGAGCAACCTAGAAAGTAAACCCTAATTGCTTGTAAATGATAATGTAAATGCTCTAAATCAAGATGCAAAGTGATCTAAAGCATGAATAAAAGATGTATTGAAGCTTATGCAAAGACATGAAAACAACATGAAATCATACCCAACCCTCAAGGGAGGGGTACAAGCCAATCTTCAGTCGGTAATCTCCTATTGTTCTTCAATGTCTTCCAAGCCCTAAATGGATGAATGGAATTGATAAATGCTTGATAGAGGGATGTTGTAAGATGTTGAAGTCTTCAAAGATCTTCTCTTTCGCTGCATATGAATTTCCTGAAAACAAAAATCGGATCCCTTCAAATGAAGAAAGAGAGCTCTTATGTATGAAACCCTAGGTCGCAATTTCGTCTTTTGGCCGACCTAGAGATTGAATATCCCACCAATTTCTTGGGGTTAAGCTTTATTTTATGATTGGATCACGCTCCTAAAATTTCGGGAAAAATGTCCGGGACCGTGTGCACTCCGGGCGCCACGGTCCCGACAACTTTTCACCAAATTTTCAGGGCCGTCAGATATGATGATTTTAGAGAGAATCCCGAAGTTACAGGTGATTTCGAGATGTTTTGACCCCCGAAATTAAGCCCCCAAGCTCAGAATAGGGCCTAATTAGGGTTTTTGATTAAGTGATGTATTGGAGGAATAAAATGAAAGGGGCACGCTTTAATGAAAGGGCCCGACTTTGTGATGTGGAAAATGGTGAAATAGAACCTTTAGACCTAATTAATTCGATTAATTAAGTGCTAAAGGGGAAATGCCATGCAAAGTGCAACTGCGCCAAGGTGGGTGCTAAACTAGGTGTTAAATTGTACTGCTTTAGCAAGTGCGTACAATTTATGACGCTACACCTATATAAGACTTGATCAGAACGTCTGGTTCCAAGAAAGGTAAATCCTGTATAAGACACGATAGAATGGATTAGATAAGATGGATTGATAGAATTGATAAGGTTGATTGGATAAAGAACTGACATTTTGTTGATATCATGTTGCAGGAAGATGCATATATGCTGGTGTGGGTTCATTTGAGGGGGTAGCATAAGATTTGCGTTGGGTTGACAATATCTGGAGAGAGATAAATCATCATTCTGATTGTGTATACACCTATGATGACACATTGATGATTCATGCGATAGATTTGGCCTTGGATAAGATGAGCTTTTGTGATCCCATGCAAGAATGAAATGCAAATGCAAAATGAAATGCATTGCGGTGATCAGACCAATCATGTGGTCATTGTTTTTTTTCATCATTAAGCCTTTAAAATATGGGAAGCGAGTGCAAACATCAATGGTACAATTGAACCATGATGACCTGAGCACTATTTTCCTGGGGTTTGATATTGCAAGTTAGCACAAGCATTGAGGTATAATTGAACCAAGATGAACTGAGTGACCTTGCGTAAAACAGACAGTATTAACCATTTCTATATGCAAGTGCGAAATGTCTTCCATGATACTTTGATGATCATGTCCTGAGACAACTTTGCACATATTAACAATTAATTTCAGATAGTAGACAAGAAAAATATCATGTTCCTTCCTTGTTCCTCTAGTCAGAGATTGTTGGCATTATGTGAACCGGTATGAGGACATAATGATATTGTATGTTGTCATTGATGTCAATATGTGATATGAAGAGAGAACCGACATATGTGAGAACCGATATATATGCCAAAGTAAAGCGGTATATTTGTTCAAGATGAACCAACATGTCAAGGTGAACCGACATGTAGTCATGGGAACTGACACATGGAAGCATTGTATGACTACTGGTTGGCAGGTAGTTTCCACTTCAGGATTTCCGATTGGAGTACCTCGAGCCTGTGTGACTCAATCGGTGATCTTTGTGTGATGAGTTAGTAGTATAACAAAGAACAGATCGTGTTGCCACGTCAGCCTTGTGCGTGTGAAGGATCTTGCATGAAGAAGACTATCCCTATCTACCTCGGGAATGTACGAAGTTTGTAAACGGTGAAAATGCGTGATGGATTATCAGTCACCATGAAATCGGTGGATAGTGAACGATGGAGAATGTCTTGAGATTTATTCAAGATCTGTTGCTTTTAATATAGTATGATCGACGGTCAGGATTGAACCATTTGAATTCCTTAACCTAACAGGTCTAGGGTTTAGGGTTTATGCTACCAACTTGTCTGTTGTCCTATAAGGTCGATGTTGTGTTTCTTTCTAAAGTTGTTGGCAAAAGTTGTGTGTGTGTATCTAAGAGAAGAGATACATGATTCTTGCCAGACCAAAGGAGAGAAGTCATATCTGTAGAGTGTAAGTGCAGAAGGTGAAGAGGAGCTTAAGCGGATCTGCATTGCATTGAGTGCTATTATCAGGTCATTGATATACCTGTTGATCTTTAACCACTTCAACAGTTGTGAAATCCCCTAACAGGGTAGCCTTAACCATCTTGTTGAAAATCCTCTAACAAGGTAACTCGAAGCTACTGAGTCATTGATATCCTTTAGCTATTGAGTTCTTGAAATCCTCTAACAAGGTACCCTTAACAGGGTTTAACCCTTAACCGGGTATTGTAGCCATCCCTTAACCAGGTGATTCCTAGTAGGATTGGTTCCTAACAAAACCTATTGTATCTATCTTTAACTGGACAAGACTCCTAACAGAGCGGACTTCCAAAGAGTTCAAAAACAAGCTTGTGGGTATTCATCCCCACCGTGGTTTTTTCCCAGTTGGGTTTCCACGTGAAAAATATGTGTGTCAAGTGTGATGCTTTCTTCATGTGATGTTATGATTGTTTTCTGTTAAGTGGTGATGCATGTTGATCTTGCAGTAATATGTACATCTTTGATGGTAGATTTCCTGTTCATGCATTAGAGTGAAATGAGAATGAAGAAGTTAGATTATATGAGAAGATAAGTGTCAACCGGTCTTTGCTTGTCTTAGTTATACTGGGTTTTGCCGGTTGAACTCTGTTGAAGGACCGGTGTTGCTGTTTGTTTGTCAGTGCATAAGTGTTAGTTGACAAACCGGTTTAAGACAGTGTTTTTGTCTATACTAATTCACCCCCCCCCTCAGTACTGGTTTGGTACTATTCGTTCATCATTAAGTTATCAATTGGTATCAGAGCATCCTCCAGGTCCTCTGTGTTATAAGCTTAACCACTTGAGGTAAAGATCCCAATCAAATGATGAAGAGGGAAGGTCCAAAGTTTAACAAGGAAAATTTTGGTATATGGAAAGATAGGATGAAGATATTCATCAGAAGCATGGGTGCTCAACACTAGAGCTATGTTGAGAATTTCTATGTTGCCCCTACCGGTACTCTCACCGATGACCAAAAGAGAGAGATACAAGAAAATGGGCAAGTCATGGAAGCCCTTATTAGTAGTCTATCTGACATTGGGTTTATTGATGTTCAGGACAAGGTAAATCCCAAAGAGGTATGGGATGCTCTTGAAAATATGTATGGTGGTGATGAACATGTAAAACAGGCTAAGGAAGAAAGCCTGAGAAGGAAGTTTGAAGATATGCGGATGGTTGAAGGTGAGACCATTCAACAGTATGGAATAAGAATCAAAACAGTTGTTGGAGATATCAAGAGTGCAGGTGGTAAAATAGAAGATTCCATTGTAGTAAGCCAAGTCCTGAGATCCCTATTGCTGGTCTATGCAATAAGGGTTGCTACTATTTAGGAGATGAGATCAATAGACAAGACTAAGGTATCCTTGGACTCCATCATAGCCAAGTTGACAGCCTATGAGCTAAATAGTTTTGATGGCAGTGTTCAAAAGACTGAATCAACTTTTAAAGCCTCTGCTATACCATCCAGAAAAGGAAAAGAAGCTAGCACCAGTGGTGAACCTAGACAGAGCAGAGAAATGGATGATGAGGAGATTCTGATGTTATTTGAAGCTTTCCTTGTCAGGAAGCTTCCTAAAGGAACCGGTAAATACAAAGGTAAGCTACCTTTGAAATGCTTTTCTTGTAACTGGATAGGACATATTGCTATAAACTGTCCTAATGGCGATAACAAGGACAAACCGGAAAGGTTCAGGAAATTCAAAGGAGGAAACCAGAGAAATTGTTTTGTGGCAGTTGATGAAGGTGTCATAGATGAAGAATCAGAGGATGAAGAAAATGAAGATATTGTGCTTGTTTCTATCAAAGAAGATGTGTCAGACAAGAAGGCTCTTGTCTCCCGGTTTGATAATTCCAATGAGTGGATCATTGACAGTGGCTGTTCTCACCATATGACTGGTGACCAGAGCAAGTTTCTATCCTTGGAGGAGTATGATGGTGGTGTGGTTTGCTTTGGCAATGATGCACCATGCATGGTCAAAGGCAGAGGGTCCATCTCTCTAAACGGAAAGAGTAGTGCTGACAATGTATATTGGGTTGATGGTCTCAGACACAACCTTCTGAGTGTTGCCCAACTGAATGATAGTGGTCTCACTCTGGAATTCAAGAATGGAGTGTGCAAAATCAAAGGAAAGAATGGCAAAATTGTGGCTACCGGTATGCAGACTAAAGGTAACCTATTTCAGCTGAATGCAAATATAAGTACATGTCTTATGGCTAAATTTGATGATAGTTGGATATGGCATAGGAGACTCTGCCATGTAAACTTTGATAACATTGTGAAGGCTAGTAAGATCAAGGCAGTTAGAGGGTTGCCGGTGCTAAGAAAACTGGCTAATACCTTGTGCAGAGAGTGTCAATTGGGGAAAATGTCTTCCTCAACCTTTAAAGGTAAATCTTTCACTGATGACAACTTGCTTGATCTTGTGCATACTGATTTGTGTGGTCCTATGAAAACTAGAAGTGTGCAGGGTGATAGGTACTTCATGATTCTCACTGATGACTGCTCAAGAATGATGTGGGTCACATTCTTGAAAGACAATTCTGAAGCCTTTGTGAAGTTAAAAGCTTTTAGAGCATTAGTGGAAAAGGAAAGCGGTAAAAGGATCAAGTGCCTCAGAACTGATCAAGGAGGGGAATTCACTTCCGGTGAATTCAACAAGTATTGTGAAGAATTTGGCATCAAGAGGCAACTGTCTGCCCCCCGGACTCCACAATAGAATGGCTTAGCAGAGAGGAATAACCGGACTGTGGTTGAAGCAACTAGAACCATGTTGATTCAAGGAAAGGCAACTCACACCTTTTGGAGAGAAGTGGTAAGTACTGCAGTCTACACAATGAACCAGGTACTCATCAAGAAAGGTAAGGACAAAACTCCTTATGAGTATTGGACCGGTAAGACACCTGTGGTTAGCTACTTTAGGGTATTTGGTAGCAAATGTTACATCAAGAGGAGTGAACATCAGGGCAAATTTGAAGCTAAATGTGATGAGGGAATATCCCTAGGATATTCCACCAAGAGTAAAGCTCTCAAGTGTTACAACAATAGGACTCAGAGAATTATGGAAAGTATCAATGTAAGAGTTGATGAATCCTCTGAGAAAACTGAGGAAACCGGCAGTGAGCAAGCTTTAAATGAACCGGTTGCAACCTTCTGGGAACCGGTTGTCATTCAACCAAGTACTAGTAATAGTGTTCCTGAACCAGTGAATGCTGATACTGATGAAGATGAGGATGAAGAGGAAAAGCAAGAAGAACCAGCCAAGACTATTCATCGATATGTCAAGCTGACTCATGATCCTAAGTAGATCATAGGAGATAAGGATGCAGGAATCCTTACAAGAAGAAAGATCAGAGAAAACTCATGTATGATCTCTGAATTTGAGCCTAAATAATTCAAAGAGGCTCATAAAGATGAAGACTGGATCAAGGCAATGGAAGAGGAACTTGACTAGATAGAGAAAAATGGTACATGGTCCTTGGTACCCAGACCGGAGCATAAAAATGTCATTGGCACCAAATGGGTGTTCAGAAACAAGCTGAATGAGAATGGCACAATGACTAGGAACAAAGCAAGATTGGTGTACAAAGGATATGCTCAAGAAGAAGGAGAAGACTATGGAGAAACCTTTTCTCCTGTAGCCAGATTGGAAGGAGTTCGTATGCTTCTTGCATATGCAGCTTTTAAATGATTCAAGGTATATCAAATGGATGTAAAATCTGCATTCCTAAATGGTGTACTTGAAGAGGAGGTGTATATAGAGCAACTAGATGGGTTTTCTCTATCTGAAGATAGTGATATGGTGTGCGGGCTACATAAAGCCTTATATAGTCTAAAGCAGGAACCTACAACATGGTATGAACATCTAGATTCCCATCTTGTGAAGATTGGATTTGAGAGGACAAGTGAAGATAGCAATATCTACTTGAAGACTGAAGGAGATCAGATCTTGATCTGTGAGGTTTTTGTTGATGACATTATCTTTGGTGGAGATGACAAGATGAGTCATGAGTTTGCTGATGAGATGAAGAAAGAGTTTGAGATGTCACTCATAGGGGAGATTAAGTTCTTCATTTGACTGCAGATCCAATAGATGAAAGATGGAATCTTTATCACTCAGTCCAAATATGTCAAAGAAGTGTTGAAGACCTTTGGCATGGAAGATAGAAAACCGGTTGGTACACCGATGGTGACTGGTTGCAAATTATCAAAAGATGATGATTCCGCATTGGTTGATGAGAAGGAATACCGATCAATGATTGGTAAGTTGCATTATGTAGTGCATAGCAGACCAGATATTGCACATGCAGTTGGCATTACTGCAAGGTTCCAGAAAAGTCCAAGAGAATCCCACTTGGTTGTAGTCAAGCGGATTCTTAGGTATCTGAAGGGAATAGTTGACTATGGATTGTGGCACCCATACAACAATGATTTCAACCTGAAAGTATTCACAGATGCTGATTGGGCAGGTAATGTGGATGACCAGAAAAGCACAACTGGTGGTGCATTCTTTCTCGATGGTAGACTGGTCTAATGGATGAGTAAGAAGCAGAGTTGTATCTCTCAGTCTACAGTGGAAGTGGAGTATGTTGCAACTTTCATGAACTGCACTCAGACAATCTGGATGAAGCATGTATTAAATGGCTTCAAAGTTCCCGTATCAGAACCGGTAAGAATATTCTGTGATAACACAAGTGCTATCAAGATTTCAAAGAATCTGGTTTTACATTCTAGAACCAAGCATTTTGAGCTTAAGTATCATTTCTTGAGGGAAAAAGGTTCAGAATAAAGAGATTGCACTGGAACATGTTTCCAGTAAGGAGTAGTTAGCATACATATTCACCAAGCCTCTCCCAAAGACTACGTTTGTGTATTTAAGAGGTGAATTGGGGGCACTACCCCTTTAGGAGGTAAATTAAAAGTATCTGTTCCACATCAGTCAGGTATTGCATAGTCAAATTTTATTTGTTGATTGATGTGTTGAAGGATGCTACTCCTCAGGGGGAGCAGCATAATGGAATAGTGATGTTTGTGCCTCCACTTTGGCATTATTGTCAAAGGGGGAGAAGAAGCATAGCGGAGAAGATATCTGTAGAAATTGGGGAGAAGATGAGTTAGCAGAGAGATGTCTTTGTATATTGCCATCAATGCCAAAGGGGGAGATTGTTGGCATTATGTGAACTGGTATGAGGACATAATGATATTGTATGTTGTCATTGATGTCAATATGTGATATGAAGAGAGAACCGACATATGTGAGAACGATATATATATGCCAAAGTAAAGTAGTATATTTGTTCAAGATGAACTGGCATGTCAAGGTGAACCAACATGTAGTCATGGGAATCGACACATGGAAGCATTGTATGACTACCGGTTGGTAGGTAGTTTCCACTTCAGGATTTCCGGTTGGAGTACCTCAAGCTTGTGTGACTCAATCGGTGATCTTTGTGTGATGAGTTAGCAGTATAACAAAGAACAGATTGTGTTGCCACATCAGCCTTGTGCGCATGAAGGATCTTGCATGAAGAAGACTATCCCTATCTACCTCGGGAATGTGCGAAGTTTGTAAATGGTGAAAACGCGTGATGGATTATCAGCTGCCATGAAATCGGTGGATAATGAACGATGGAGAATGTCTTGAGATTTATTCAAGATCTATTGCATTTAATACAATATGATCAACGGTCAGATTGAACCATTTGAATTCCTTAACCTAACAGGTCTAGGGTTTAGGGTTTATGCTACCGACCTGTCTGTTGTCCTATAAGGTCGATGCTATGTTTCTTTCTAAAGTTGTTGGCAAAAGTTGTGTGTGTGTATCTAAGAGAAGAGATACATGATCCTTGCCAGACTAGAGGAGAGAATTCATATCTGCAGAGTGTAAGTGCAGAAGGTGAAGAGGAGCTTAAGCTAATCTGCATTGGCTTTGAGTGCTATTATTAGGTCATTGATATACTTGTTGATCTTTAACCACTTCAATAGTTGTGAAATCCCCTAACAGGGTAGCCTTAACTAGCTTGTTGAAAATCCTCTAACAAGGTAACTCGAAGCTACTGAGTCATTGATATCCTTTAGCTATTGAGTTCTTGAAATCCTCTAACAAGGTACCCTTAACAGGGTTTAACCCTTAACCGGGTATTGTAGCCATCCCTTAACCAGGTGATCCCTAACAGGATCAGTTCCTAACAGAACCTATTGTATATGTCTTTAACCGGACAAGGCTCCTAAAAGAGCGGACTTCCAAAGAGTTCAAAAACAAGCTTGTGGGTATTCATCCCTACTGTGGTTTTTTCCCAGTTGGGTTTCCACGTGAAAAATATGTGTATCAAGTGTGATGCTTTCTTCATGTGATGTTATGATTGTTTTCTGTTAAGTGGTGATGCATGTTGATCTTGCAGTAATATGTACATCTTTGATGGTAGATTTCCTGTTCATGCATTAGAGTGAAATGGGAATGAAGAAGTTAGATTATATGAGAAGATAAGTGTCAACCGGTCTTTGCTTGTCTCAGTTATACTGGGTTTTGCCGGTTCAACTCTGTTGAAGGACCGATGCTGCTGTTTGTCTGTCAGTGCATAAGTGTTAGTTGACAAACCGGTTTAAGACAGTGTTTTTGTCTGTACTGATTCACCCCCCCCTCTCAGTACCGGTTTGGTACTATTCATTCATCATTAAGTTATCAAAGATGTCCTGGAGTTACTCATAAATGATGATAGCAAAAATCAAAATAAAATAGTTGAACCATTATTGTCAAAGTGTTAAAATCATGAGTCAAGATATATCATCCATTGATATGTGTTTGTCATTTTTAGACCGATATGTGATAGTTGATGGTTGACAATGTGATCTTATGTTCAAGGTTGGATGTGTCTTAGTTTTTTGCTTAACAAGTGTTACCTAACTGTTGTTCTACTTGTTTGATTAAGCTCAAAACGATGAAAATTTTTGCCCACAGCTAGGTTTAGGATTTTGCCCCCAATCTAGAAACAAACTTTATTATGATATATTCAATGATCCAAACCATGACAAGAAATCACCTGCGATGTCTGTTAGGATTTCAAGCAGATCCAAAGCAAATATGAACTAACAATTATATGCAGATTTAAATACAAAAGATAAAGAAATAAAATAGGACACGGATAACATAGAGATTTAACGTGGTTCACCCATAATGGGTTACGTCCACCATACACAACCATCCAATCTTTCTTATTATCCAGCAAAAATAGTACATCAACCTTACAATGCCTTAAACATCCCAGCTGCTTATAACATGCGTTTTTAGGGAAAAAACAAAGTCGACCATTTTAGGGTTTTATTACAATGTCAGTTTTCATCAACAAAAAAAAATACCCAAATTTTTTTTTCTCAAGGGCTCCTGCCCCCGAACCCCCGCTTTTCTCAGGGGCTGCCACCCCCAAACACCTGCCCGGGGCCCGGCTCGGCCCTGGACCCTAGCAAGGATACGTGCTGAGTGTACAATACTTTGCTAATCAGTCACCATATTTCAACAATGCCTGCGTATGTACAAATGCTTTATTATGGATATGAACAACACTGACAAAAAGGAATGCAAGTGGAAGGATGCATGAACTAATAGATGGAAGAGCTAGCTGACAGATAGCGTCTGTTTGCCAGGTTTTCACCATCTGTTTTTATTGCACTTTTTCTCATATTTGATTTTTTTAATTTTTTTTATTGTTTTTCACTGTTTTTGTTTTTTCTGCTTTTCAACTGTTTTTGGATTTTTCTACTTTCTCACTATTTTTGAAGTTTTCTGCTTTTCCACCATTTTTGGATTTTTTGTTTTTTCACTATTTTTGGATTTTTCAGCCTTTTCACAGTTTTTGGATTTTTCTACTTTTTCAGACATAAAAATTCTTTAGATGCATGTTATTGATGGGTTCCTCAAGCTGATCCCCGTCCTGTGTTGATAGATGATATGCTCCTAACCCAAATACTGTTGTGACCACAAACAAACCTAACCAGTTTGGTTCAAACTTTCCTTTCTTTTCTCGATCTGACTGGTTTTGTGGATTTTCCTTTAGTACTAGTTCCCGAATTTGAAAGGCTCTTTGTTTGACCTTGTGATTATAACTTCGACACATTCTTTGCTGATATACCTTTAAATGATCAAAGGCATTTTGTCTTTATTCATGGATCAATTCTAACTCCTGCAATCTAGATACTCGTTGTTCTTCATCTAGGATAAGACCTTGTAATGATACTCGTAGAGAAGGTATCTCTACTTCTATTGGCAATATTGCTTTTGATCCATAAACAAGAGATAAAGGTGTGGCACATGTTGGTGTGCAGATACTATTACGGTAGGCCCATAGAGCAGGGTTCAATTGAATATGCCAATCTTTGCTAGCATCATTCACTGTCTTTTCGAGGATTTTCAAAATAGTTTTGTTTGATGCTTTTGCTTGCCCATTCCCTTGTGGATAGTAGGGTGTGGAAAATTTGTGTTGGATCTTGAATTTCTCACATAGCTCTTGGATATCCCGATTCTTGAACGGCCACCCATTATCAGTGATAATGGTCATGGGTATTCCATAGCGACATATGATGTAGTTCAAGATAAATGCAATAATTTGTTTTCCTGTGATATTTGTGAGAGGTACTTCCTCAATGCATTTTGTGAAATATTCTGTAGCTACAAGGATGAATTTGTGACCATTGGATGAAGAAGGATTTATCTTTCCTACTAGATCAAGACCCCATTGGCAGAAAGGCCAAGATTTTGCCAAAGCATGAAGTTCTTGTACTGGTGCATGAATTAAATTTCCATGGATCTGACATTATTTGCATGTTTTAGCTATCTGAAAATAATCTTGTTCCATAGTTGGCCAATAATAGCCCAAGCGTATGATTTTTTCAAAAGGGTAAGACCACTTGAATGAGTGCCACAAATGTTGTTATGGACTTCATTTAAGGCCTTCTCAGATTCTTCTTGTTCGAGACATCTTAAAAGAGTACCATCCAGACCTCATTTAAAAAGGGTATCCGCGACAAGAGTATAATGGGAGGATTGGCAAATAAAGTTTCTCTTTTGATTTTTCGACAAGTCAAGAGGGAGGATATTATCTTTCTGGTATGTGTAAGTTTGGCCATAGCGGGAGGAATCATGCCCAACAAGGTGACAAATAGTTTGGGAATTAGGACAATTTTGTGCAAGGTAAAACAACTCTTCCACCAAGAATTTGTAACGCTTTTGATTTTCCTATGTCTGTAATAGAGAAGCAAGTGTTGCCATGGCATCTGCTACTTTGTTGTCATTCCTCGGAATCTGCTAAAAATTTATTTCGATAAAGTATTTATAATCTTTTTTTAAGGCATTATCTTTTCATCTTTTGTTTGATAATTGTCCTTGATTTGATTGATGATGAGTTGAGAGTCTCCAAAGACCTGTAGTTGTGTAATGTTCCACTCTATAAACATTTTGATACTTGTAACCAAAGCTTCATATTCTATTGTGTTGTTGGTGCATGGGAAGCTTAATTTGTACACTTTTGGAATTGTATGACCTTATGGTGTGATGAATAGTATGCTTGCTCCCGATCCATGTCATGTTCCATTATTGATGCCTGCTCCTGGATTGATATTCAGGTGATGTATTATAAGATTTGGCTCCAACCCTGGAATGTCTACATATGACCATATTTTGATTTGACTCCTTTTGAAGAGTTCCAAATATTTTTTCCTTGCTAGTTATGTTAGAGAAGTTGTTGGATATAGATCACTTGTGCCAATGTTAACTGCCTCTGTCGGTTCTATTAGGATAGATGACCTCTCTTGATAAAATTTAGGTAAGGTGTCAAATCTCCCATCTTCCGGCACGTCGAGGAGGTTTTCACCATTAGATGTGTCCTTTATTTTTACTTTTTCTCAGTCTAATGTTGCCAGTAAATGGTTTTCAGCATTAGACCTGATATTGTTTTCTTTATTTTCACTTTTGTGACTAGGAGATTTGGTACCCACTTGACTCGAAGATACGTTAGTGAAATTCCTAGTGGAAGTTGTTGTGGGTTCGATTGCATTAAGATATAAGGATATGACATGGTCATTAGGAAAGGTATCAATGGTGGTATGTCTTTCATTTTCCCAGTCCATAAGTTCAGGATGGATTAAGGGTAAAGGATCCTCAAGGTGAATTATTTCAAAGATATTAGGGGTCATGATAGAGATGTCAGAGCTTTGAATATGTATTTCCATGTCTAGAATGATACTCTCATCAGAATGACCTCTTTCAAGTAGCTCCCAATAGTCCTCGATTAAGTCCAAGTCAACCGAATGTGATCCTAATTCAAGTGGGATAGTTCCTAATGTTTGTCCTGCATACACATGAACTATATCGACATCTACATCTACTTCTTCCCTTTCAATTTCAAGTTGCTCTTGTTTGTTTTTCCATTATAGAAAATATTCTCCTTTCTCTCGATCTCGTAGCTACATTTGTTTTTCCATGCTTGATAGAATTGAGATAAATGATTGTTCCTTAAATTGTGTGCTTGAAGATGACGTCTCTTTTTTATGTGGAACAATGACCTCTTGAGTTGGTTTTAGATTACTACAACACTGCAATGGATTTGAGTCTGCTGAGATAGTGATTTCCTACCCATTGTATGGAAATTTCAGGCATTGATGACATGTTGATGGAATAGTTTGTATGTCATGTATCCATGGTCTTCCCAAGAGTATGTTGTATGGTAAGTCCAAGTCTAGGATTTGGCATGTTGTCTCTTTCTGCAAAGGTCCCACTCTGATGGGTAATATCACAATTCCTTTAGAGGAATTCTCTTCCTCATCATATGTTTTGAATGTGATCTTTTTATGGGGATCAACTGTATCTTCTGAATAACCTAGAGGACGGACAAGACTCAATGAGAAAATGTTTAAGCCAACTCCACCATCTATTAGGACACATTTTGTTGGCATTATAATAGACAAGGGGAGATTGTTGGCATTTCAATAAGGATATTGAGAAGGTTGTTGATGATTATGGCTATAACTGATCAAGGATGTTTATTGTCTTAATATTATTATTTTGTCATTGATGTCAAGAAATTGATTTTCTAATTTAGTATGATGTTGCCATATCTTAAGAAGTATGATTTGATGAGTATAAAGATGTCGGTAAAATACATAGATAGAATGTGATGAATAAGGGGAGGACTAAGTTATTCAATGGGCAACTATTACCGAGTTAGACAATGATGAGATCATGATGTTTAGATTGTTTTGATATCCTACATATGTTGTTAATTGTAAGGTTAATACTATACTATGTTACCGAGCAAAGAACCTAGTCGGTAAACCCTAAGGTTATCGCTATCGGTTAATGAAGGCAGAATGTCTACCGAGTGAAGTTTAGTATTTACCGAGTTGCAACTGAGTAGTAACAGAATGCATTGTATGAATAAAAGCATTATTTAATGAAGAAAGCTGATGAGCTGGAACTGATTAAATGATTGGTATGCCGTGCATGAAGTTTGTTAAAGAATCTATGGTAAAGGAAAATCGACAGGAAGATCTACAGCTCAGATTGAACCGCAATACCCTAGCACAAGTTCCAAGAAATGTATGCAAGTTCCAAGGTGGGGTAAAACATTTTTCAGATCGAAGGATACATTGAACCTAGTCGAGATTGAAGATCTGATGGCTATGATTGATCATGGGAAATGTGATCAAGGAGATTAAACGGTTGGCAAATTGTTTATAAATAAGGAACTATTGATAAACAATGGATGTAGGAAAGTGTATGCATAGGGATGCTACATAGTGATTATCGAGCACAAAAGATTGAAGACCTGTTTGAATAACAGAGTATAGAGCCCAGCAGATGGACAAGATAAAGTTCTATGTCTAGATTGTATTGAGCAAATAAGAATCTACTTTAGCATTTTAGATGTGAAGTTGCAGATAGATTTTTATTACTGTTATTTTGTGAAGTGACAGAAAATCTCTTAACCGAGTGGACTTAACAGTCTTATTTGTAAAACCCTCTAGCAAGGTGACATTCTGATTGAGTGTTTGAAATCCTTTAACAAGGTCACTTCTAACAAGGTGAAGATCCTAACAAATCTGAGGGAAATCCCTTAATCGGGTCACATCTAGCAATGTGTTTGTAATCTTTAATAGTATTTGCTTTTAACCGAGCATGCTCTAGAAGAGTATATTTCTTAGTGGGTCTGAAATCCCACAGTGGTTTTTCCCTATTTGGGTTTCCACGTTAAATCTGGTGTTATGAGTTTTATGATGTTTATATGCTTTTAAGTTTGCATGTTTAGTAGTTTTGGTTATATTACTGAAGTATATGTTACTGAGGTTGAATCTGTTGTTTTTATGGAAGATTAAGGTTGTATGATTCACCCCCCCTCTCATCTTATTAGCTTGGCATTTGTACTTAACATTAAGTATCAGATCTATCACATTTAACGAGTGTTCTATGAATAAGGACTTCAATTTGTAAGGGAGCGTTATGGGGATGTTGCAAGGAATCAATGCTTAGATATGAAGGAGATGGGCTTTGAATAGGATCCTCTAAAATAGGTTTGATGGCCATTATGGATATCCCTTGGGGAACTTCATCCTTGGGTGTATTGTTTGGTGAGGATGCTATGGAAGGTTCTTGCAAGTTTTTAAGAGGTGTAGGAATAGATGCCTTTGGAGAGTCAATTTGTTTATTGGGGGATGAGCCATTGTTAGACATAGGTGCATTATTTTGATCTTCCTCAACAAAATCCTTTAGGGATCTCTTTAAGATTTGAATCCTTGTGAGGTTTTGACATAGTTGGATTTTGATTTTGGACTTGTTTGATTTCTCTGATATGTTGACCTGTTATGTCTTCTTCTTGTATTTTGCTTTGGTATTCCATATTTCTATGCTCTTCAACTATTTCAAATGTTTCAATTTCCATTTCAGTGATCTTATTTCTCTGCGCTCTAGTTAAAATGGGCATATATGTGTGTTGAATATTGTGCAAGGATTCAATTGTCTTAAAGATGTTTCAATAAATGACCAACTATCAATGTAGGTATGATAGAGTGATATGACATGAAAAGATAATTCAAGTATTTGTAGATTTGTAAGTTTTTTTATCTTAGTTTGGAGTGCAATGATGATGATTTTGATAAAACCAAGTCCAATAGGAATGATATATCCTATGGTGTGGGACAAGGTTATCCTGATCAAACATTGCAGTTTCATGGTAGAGGATGATAGATCCTGATGAGAAACTATGTTTTGAGTGATTAGTTTATCAAAGGTGGTGTGATGTTGCACTTTGAGATGTTAGATCTTAAACTTGTTGGAGATGAATGCTTGAGAACCTTAGTGTGTCTTGCTTTGAATATGTTTTGACATAAGATAACCTGATTGAATGACCAAAGAAGATGACCTAGTCTCTATGTTTAACTGTCTAAGAAATGGGTTGTTTTTGTTTTCTGATTTTGGTGCAGTTTACCAGAAAGGTTGATATATGGACAAGAAACGCTGCTATATGGACCAAAAACGTTGACAAACTGATCGAGAATGCTGCTATACTGACCAGAAACACTGCTATACTGACCAAAAATGCTGCTATATGGACCAGAAACATTGTTATATTGACCAGAAACGCTGACAAACTAACCAAAAACGCTGACAAAATGACCAGGAACGCTGGCAAATTGACCAAAAACAATGACAAAATGACCAGGAACGTTGAGGGAGATACCAAAAATGCTATTCTATAGTGCAATGAGTTTAAAGTTGAAAATAATGATGTTTAGACTCAGCAAATTCAGTGTTTGAACTAGGGAGATTGTTATTTTGACCTAACTTTTTGATTTTCAGACTCAGATAACTAAAATTTAGACCTAGAAAGTGCATACTAGGAGATCTAGTGTTGAAACATGAGCAATTTGACATTCAACCCAAAAGAGCTGATGTTTAGACCAAGAGAGCTGGCATTTAGACCGTAAGAGCTAACGTTTAGCCAAGAGAGATGACGTTTAGACCAAGAGAGCTGATGTTTAGACCAAGAACTCTGAAGCTTATACTAGCAATGTTAGAACTTAGACAATGATTATTTTGACCCCAAGAGTTAATGTGTAGAATAAGAAAATTGATGTTTATACCTAGCAAGCTCAACCTTGGACAGTTAATGTTGAAATATGAGAGAGTTAACATTCATAACAAGATAGTTGACATTTGGACCGAAAGCGCGACTGTTTGGACTAAAAGAGATATTGTTTGGACCGTAGGTGCGATTGTTTGGACCGTATGTGTGACTATTTGGATCGTAGGTGCGACTGTTTGAACTGTATGTGCGACTATTTAGACTGTATGTGTGACTGTTTGGACCATATGCGCGACTGTTTGGACCGTATGTGCGACTGTTTGGACCGAAAGAGTTAATCTGCTGTGAAACTTATAAATTTGACAATTTGAGGTTTGAGTTTGTAATTTTTGTTATAATTCAATGAATGATATCTTGACTTGACTGAAAGTGTGACTGTTTGGACTGTAGGTGCGACTATTTGGACTGTATGTGCGACTGTTTGGACCGTAGGTGCGACTGTTTGGATCGTATGTGTGACTATTTGGACCGTAGGTGTGACTATTTGGACCGTATGTGCGACTATTTGGACCATATGTGTGATTTTTTGGACTGTATGTTTGACTATTTGGATAGTATGTGCGACTGTTTGGACCAAAAGAGCTAATGTTTGGACTGAATGAGCTAATGTTTGGACTGAAAGAGCTAATTTGCTGTGAAACTTGTAAATTTGACAATTTGAAGTTTGAGTTTTCAATGTTTGTTGTATTTCAATGGATGATATCTTGACCTGACTTACAAACACAGAAATCAAATTGTATTTTTGTCCCAAAGGACACATAAAGTGTATGTTCAAGAAGCTTTAAAGAAAGCCCAATTTTTCACGGGTTTTGAACAATTGAAAACACATCAATCAATCTATCCTAAGGAGATTGGCTTCATTATTAGTTCTTAGCCCACAACTTGGTACCCTGTCAGCTCACACAACCTTTTCACCCCCTAAAGGGTGCCCGTGCTTTTCCCTTTGTGAGAGCTAGTGGAGTCCCATTATGAGCCTAGCAATAAGGTCTCAAAAGGGGAGTTTGCACATACGCTCAAGAGGGACATATGGTGAGTATCTTAAGGAGAGATTGTCCCCCTTCCACGCACTAAGAATTTAATAATGTTCGGAGGTAAACTGGGTAGCTTCTAATTTTAATTGGAACTAGTAAAGGATCTATTCGGCATGTCGAGGTATAAACTCAATTAAGAGGTCTCCCAGCCTTGAAAACCAAGGTTTGATATACCCGAAGATACAAAGGAGAGCTATTCCCGAGAACTGCCGTTGACATGATTTTCATCAAATCATGTTTATTTTATAGTGGGTTGGTGTACTTAGAGTTAGCCATTCCCACTTGGGTCATTCCCCTCTCACCGACCTTAATGGCTTTGGCCTTATAGGCTCCTTAGGAGGGCAGGCCCGCTAAAGATATGCACTATTGAAAGAAAAGATGAGTCAGGCTTTCTGATCACCTAAGAAAGGTGAGAGCATACTCGCCTATCATCAAAACACATAAGACATGTTTGTTCATTTCCATTGTAATTAGTCTATGTGCCTAATTTAACAAAAATAAGTGCAAAATCTCATGGCTGCAAACAAAGTTAGTAGTTTATATTGCATTCTTTGACGGCGAAATAGTTTATGACTCCGTTCTTTCACAACAAAATAAGTACTTGCAAAACGAACAATTTGCAAATTAGGTTTAGGAAATGACAGTCCAGAAGTAGAAATAAGGAATGCAACATACAACATTTGCAAAATCAATTAAAAACTAAAAACACCATCAAATTGACGAAGAACGCCATCATATGTGCCAAGAACGTTGCCAAATGGACCGAAAACGCTACTCTGCACACCGAAACGCTACTCTGCACACCAAAAATGTTGTTCTGCACACCAAAAATGCTGTCAAATAGACTGAAAACGCTGACAAATGTACCAAAAATGCCACAATACATATAGGAAATGCTAAAGTATAGACTGAAAATGCTAAAACAGAGAAAAACATAAAAACGGAGTTGAGAAATCTCCCAAAAACGCCATTTGAGGTGTCAGAACGCTACAAAAGAGGCCAAGAACGTGATTTGGGAGCCCAAGAGAGCTAATTTGCACTCTGAAAGAGCTAATCAACCTGTCAATGAAATTTCCTACAAGCAAACATGTTAAAGATCAAAGGGGCTAGACCCCATGGTGGGCGCCAATTAATGTGATGCTAAAAATGTGGTAAATAGAAGGGCATACACATATAATGAGACAATAAAAACATAATGGAAAGCTTAATTGAAAACTAAATTTAAGATGCAAACCATAAGCCTTCCTTGGAATGTCCCATTTTCCTCTATTCTCAAGGACCTTGAAGGTGTTGGATCGGTTGGCTTTCAGCAGAGCAATGACCTCCAAAGTGGTAACTCAAGAGTTGAGTAGCTACTTGATCATGATTGATTATGCAAATCATATGAAATGCAATGCTATGATTAATCCAAAATGTTAATTATTAGATGATTGAAATGAAAATGCCTATAGTAATGATGCTAAAACTATGAATGCAAAGGATCCTTATTGCTCCAAAATGGGGGATATTTATAGGAATTCCAAGGCCAAAGATGAGGTGGCAGGAATCGACGGTCTAGATCTGATTTGAAGATATCAAGGGCCAATATTGAGGAAGTTGGAGAAGAGGTTTGAAGAAGGGACACTTGTCATCTTTGTGGTGACAAGTGTCAAGGAGCCTTTCTCATGAGAGGGCAAGTGTCAAAGGGAGGAGACATGTGGCAAAAGTGCCATGTGTCTCAAGGAGAGAATATCCACACCATAGGAGGTTAGGATAAGGAGGTTAGAATGTGCAAGATAGGATAGGGTTAGTCAAATCCAAGGTTAGGTGGAATGGGTTAGGTTAGGGGATGGTTAGGTTAGGTGGTTAGAAGTTAGGAGGCATATGCTCATTTGAATTTAGAAATTCAAATAATTTGGAAAATGATAATTAATCTCAACAAACTTGAATTTGTTAATTTTAATTAGGGATTAGAAGAATTGATTTATATGGGGGAAGAATTAATTAATTTATAATTAATTAATCAAAGGGGGATATGAAATGAACTATATAAATAAATCATGTAGATTTATTTACTAGTAGATGAATAGAGAAATTAATCAAATTTCTTGTGAATTCAATTAATTGGGAAGGGGGATTAATCAAATAACCGCGTATTTAATTAACTATCTTCAAACAGTTTTTAGGTGTATACACTTAGCATAGTTATCTTGATTATCTATTTTGGCTTTTCCTTTATCATGTTTAGGAAATGTTTCCTTAAACATCACATGTTCCTCATTGGAAGTGTGACCATCAACTTCTATGTCACCCTTGTCAATAAGATCTTGTATAATGTTCTTCAATCTATGACAATTATGAGTCTTATGTCCTTTTCTCTTGTGGTACTCACACTACTCATCATCATTCCCCCATGCAGGTTTCACTTTTGGTTCATATGGTAGATTGTTTGCTATTTTTATAAGCTTGTTTTCAACCAATTTCTTAAATGTTGTCTCAATCGGATCTCCCAATGGAGTTTATTTTCTTGGAGGCTTTGATGGCCTTTGAGAATTCACTTGATTATTTGAATTAGATGAGCTTGTACCAGGGAAAGGCATTTTGGGTTTCACTATGTTTGCGTCTACTACCCCATCATTGACTATGTTCTTCTTCTTGTTCCAAAAGCGAGGCTTATCTTTCCCATTTTATTCCTCTTTGTTATACTTGAATAGATTAATGGTGCCTTTCTCAATAAGGACTTTCTCAACTGCCAATCCCTTTTCAATCTTCCTTAAAAGTGGACAAACAAGCGTTTCTTATTTCATATCCAATATCCTTGTTGATATTTTGAGTAAACATTTCCACCATTTATTTTTGTGGGATATCACAAGAGCATCGACTAGCAAGATCTCTCCATCACTGTAAGAATGAAGCAAAGGACTCCATTTTTCTATTTGGTATTGCACAAAGTAGCTAGTGACACATCTATTTCAATATTGTATGAGAAGTATTGTATGAAATCTTTTGCTAAATCACTCCATGACTTGATTCTAGGTAGGAGTTGGGAGAACCATTCCATATATTTTCCACCTAAACTTTGTGGGAACAACCTCATCGAGTATGTTTCTTCCCTTTTTACCTCAATGCAAGCTGTAAAAAAATCTCTTATGTGTGCCTTAAGATCTCCCTTTCCTCTATACTTATCAAATTTTGGTGTCACAAAATGTGGAAGGAATGGAAGCATTGGAATACTTCTGTCAAATGGATAAGGACATACGTATTTGATTCTATACTCTTTCTTTGGTGCATTCATATTTTCCATTTGTTTTTGCAAATCCTTGATTTTTTGTTCTAAGTCATTCTTAGGTGGTGTCTTTTTTCTGTGATTGAGTCCCATTCTTGAGCCATCGAGCAGAGGAGGAGGGATATAATGCATGTATGGATGATATTGGTCATAGATGTATTCATATGGAGGAGGAACATAGTTGTAGATAGAATATGGACCACTTGGGATGGTATTATAGTGAGGAGCACTAGGTCTAGGCTAGTTATACATGTCATGACTATGAGGATAGGAGGTATCATAAGAATGATCTTGAATGTTGCCCCCAAATCAGACACGGGGTCTCCTTGTGTCATGATTTTGAATGTTCCGTTGAGTATAATTATATGCATTGGTATGATCATGGGCATTATCATTGTTATGAGCATGTGTAATAGTATTTATTCTCTGTGTAAAAGGGAGACTATGAGGTTTCTCATAAGAGTTCCTAACAAAGTTTGTTTGAGCATGAGTGTTGGTAACTTCTGGTTTTTGAAATAAGGATGAGTGTGACTCAAGCATGAAATGTACTCTCATATTACCACCATTACGCCCCCTAGGATTTGTATTTATTTGATTCATCTGATTAGGACCCTCCTCTAAAATTTGTGACACATCAAAATCATGAGGAAGTTTTGTTCAACTTTGTGCCAAGACTTGAAAGAAGTACTGTCTATCTCTTCTCATGATTTCTTCAACCAATCTATTGAACCTTGGATCTACGACAGTCTCTTTAATGTCGATGGAAGTAATGGATGCATTGTCATTGTTATTATCATTATTGTTCTCATTGTTGTTCTCATTGTCATTGTTTGGTATATTACTATGATTCTCAAATGGGTTGTAAAATTCATCTCCATCAAACTCGTAAGTACCCATGTTGAGAGATCTTAGAGATTCCTCGACTTCTGTTCTAGACCTTTGTGAATGAGTTTCAACCATGAACCAAACCTTGGCTAAAATGAAAGATGGAAGAAAATGTGAAGACTATGGAAGACCAAGAAAGAATATGAGATGGAATGAATCTAGGGTTGTCTTGCAATGTCCAAAAGTATAAGTCCAAGATAAGTGTGACCTAAAGTAAGGTGTGGCTTCCAAAGAGATGATAGATCTCTTGATAAGGTAAATTGACCTTGACTAAAGAGGACCAAATGGGGCCCTAAGATGATATATTTGATATGGGCACCACTTAGTAATATGTTGTAGTATGTTTGCAAGATATGATTAGGAAAACAAAGCAACCTTTTGACTCTATCTTAGAAGGTGGATTTGAAGGATTGAAAATGAGTGAAAATGATTAAAAAAGTGTGACAAGGTTGTGACAAAGATTGGTTGACTAAAATAAAGCCCTAAAGGAAGCTGCCTTGGAATATCTTCTGATACCAAAACTTAAGCACGTTTTCCTTGTTGACAATGACAGTCTTGCAGTTTTTATAAATCACAGATGCGATGTTGTCCTGCACAGATGCGTTTTCCCAATAGTTGATAATTACTACTCTCACAAACTTGATTTTGCTCATCACATACATGATTTCATAGCACAGACACAATTTTAAATAACATAGATGTGTTTTCTATTTTTTTGATAGTTTCTTATCCTCTAAGACATGAATGCACTTCAACTCTACACAGACACAATTTTAAATAACATAGACGCATTTTTGGAAAAGTTTTTCTAGTCTGTCAAAATTTTATAGTTGTTGATTGTGACAAGATCTTGTTGTTGAATGTCTTGTGGTAAGAAAACACAACAAACAATGATGAGACAATGTTTGAAGGTCTTTTTGTCCAAAATGTTATGTGTATGTTCAAAAGATTTCCATTGGTATAACACAAATTGAAGACACTTGAAAACATGCACAACCTAGGCTAGAAAGAGAAACCATTCAATGCCCCCCCCGTGACATAGAAATACCTAAACCAAGCAGACAACTAGAGATTCTGGTAGCACTGGCTTCCCCACAATGGGAATCACCTCTTGGGAATACCATATTCTCTTACCTCAAAAGGCCAAAGATCAAATGAGGGATTATTGTCTACACATGAAAGGGTACATGAGGGGTTTCTATGGGGTACGGTCTACACACCCTAAACCATCAAATGTAGGGATTTGTGACCTTTTAAAAAAAAGGTTTCTAGTGCGGGAACTTCTGTGGTCCTTGGTGTCTACCCATGTGGTGGTGGCCCATTAAAGAACCCACTCCTAATCCTCAAAGATAATTTTTAATGCATCCAACACAAGTATGGATACTAGGGAGAATCATCGACGTAGATACACGTCACCAAGTCATCGCGACTTTCACCTAACATATTAATTTATATAGCAGGTAGAAGAAAGTATCGGTTGGGTCCTGCTTTCTTACTTGGCCTTATGGGCTACCTAGGATATATGCCCTCCTACCTAAAAAGAATATGATAATAATTTCTCTTACACCCAAGGTCTAATGGAAGGTGAGGGGAGATGATACTTTTGTTATCAACTCTAGGGTTATAAACATAAAGTGTGCAAAACACACCAAACACTTAAAACAAGTTCTTTTACACCAAATGAAAAAGATGTGACCCTAATTAGACTAGGAATTTAAATTCAAATACACACACCTAGATTACCCCTGCAACAAAATGATTAGTTGTTATTGATAAATTACCCCCACCTGCAAGCACACTCGTTAGGCTAATTTTATAAAAATCCAAATCCAAATGTGAAAAATGGGGCCTTCGACAATACGTTTTCCTCTTTGGACAACTACACCACTTTGCTAGTCCAACCAAGGGGTTAGGACAAAAACCAAATCTAAATGCAAAATTAAACCTAAATGGAAAAACCAAAAAGGCTACATGCAAAAACTGAAATGTGATTATACCTAACGCAGATGTGAGAATATCTGGATTTGAAACTTGCAATGTAAATATAAAACAAAGATGCAGAAATAAGTGTCGAAGATATGGAATCCAAACAAAGATGCAGAAAGATAGGCAACAAAAGTAGAATCAAAACCTAAACCTAGAAACAGATCGAAACAGAAAAAAACAAAAGCACAAATATATATCATAGACATGATAATCAAACATACATGTGATAATAAATGTCACAGACGCAAAAAGAAATGACCTTGATGTAAAGATGAAACACGATGCAAAAATAACTCGCGTAGATGCGAAAAAATATTTCACAGACACAAAATCCAAACCTGGACTTGCAAAATAGATCAAAACAAAAAAATGCAGATGAGATAATATATGCCATAAATGAAAATTTGCCTATAATTGTCGTTGATCTGACCCGCAACTTAAAAAAAAGACTAAAAATGACAAATAAAGGTTAGAAACTAAGGGACAAGAGTCCCACCGAGCATGCCAAAATGTGTTAGGTGAAAAATGATGATGACAAAATATTGCAAAACCACAAAGATCCAACCACAAACAATCCTAGTTCTACAATATAACATTCACCATACACAAAATAAGAAACCTAAGAACATGCAAATTAACAAATTGAAGCAAGAATACCATTCACATGAAAAGTAGGGTTTGATCTCCATTGTCTCCCATCTCCATTGATCTTGTTTGATATATTTTCTCTCAGATTTTATATGTGCACAAGAGCTCAACAAAGAACGGATTGTGGTTGTGAAGTTGCTTGATCGCAAGAAGGCTTGATAGATGCATTAGTTAGCTAATTTATTAGGGTTGGTAATGATGAGAGTATCCTCTTATATAGAAGACACTTTAGAAAATGGAGGGATAGAAAATGAAGGGATAAGATTAGGAGGTGAAAGAAAGAAATGGTCGGCTAGGATTAAAGGGTAGGTAGAGGAAATAATAAAATATGAAGGGGAAGATAGAGGAAAATTAAGAGATAAATGACATGCCATGAAGAGAAAAAGCTAATGAATTAATTAAATAATTACAAATTCATTTAATTAATAGAGGAAATGGTAGCAATTAAATAAATAAAATATTTATTTAATTTAGGGAAAGATAATTTAAACAAATAAAAATATTTATTTAAATAAGGAAAGGCTAGAAGAGGATTAATGAATTAATTTTAAATAAATAAAAATCTATTTAATTAATAGAAGGCTTAGGATAAAATAGTTAAATAAATAAAATATTTATTTAATTAAGCTAGGATAATTTTAGGTGTCTACAATAGTAAATGCAAATTTTTCAGTGAGTAAACTTCACATTAAATATAGAGCTTCAATTTAAAGAATATATTTAACATAACTAGCACTCGGTTACTATTCTAGCCCTAAAACAATGAGCACTAGAATGGTACAAAATTTAACAACTATCTACTTTCCAATGTTTAAAATAGATTCTTCTTGTAAGGGAAACAACTTTTAGTACTAAAACCAAAGCCAAAATTCGAAATATTTTAGGCAAGGCATTTTAAGTGGATGTGGTACATTGAACTTGTCACTGAATTGTTAGATGAGGAACTACATACATTTTCTAAGAATTATATGAGAGTTCAAAAGTGATATTGAATCCATCCTATTAAAATGATATTCACTAAAACATACAATCATGTATGGATTATAAAATGCACTTGATTCACTAACCATTTTTATCCACGGTGTGTTAGTTTTTGATTAAGTAGGGAAGGGATCTAATCCCATATAATTAATAGCATAGAACAACCAGCCACTTGAAGAAAATAGATAGCGACTCCAACCAACCATCAAACATACATAATAAAAAACAAATAAGAAGTATCAGAGTATCTAAGCCAACCATAACTACTAAAGTAAATAACTAACCATCCAGACATATAGTTGGCATGCATGCTAGAAAATAACAGTAACATAAGTCTTAAAAATATCACTGTAAATTAAAGGAAACCTATAACTATTCGTAGCCAAAAAACATGTAAATCTAGAGACAACAACCTATTTCTTTCAGTCTTCAATAATACTTTGTTTTTTTCCAAAATGCGAAGATTCTTCTTCCAGTCATCGCCATTTAGAGCACACTCTTTAAGACCTTTCCCTTTCTTCTGCTATTTCTTCAACTTGCCCTATCGTGAGACTACATGTAATGCCTGCCAAAATACCCTAGAGAAAACTAAACCAACTAACAAAGAAATAGAGATATTTTTTTTAACGGTTCATAACAACATATATAACTCCAATGTACATAAACATCAACAAGCATGATCTAAAATAATACATACACCATCTAGCCATAAGCATAATCAATCCTACATATGATCATAAGAATATAAGTACACAAGCGGAAATAATCATCAGTACATAGACCAACATTCCCTAGGGTATCTCAACGCCATTACTTACTTAACATTAAGATTATAACAAAATTATACAACTCAATCATATCTTTTCCTACAATAATCCTAATAATCATTTCATCTAAGTTCATAGGAAACATCCATTAAACTTGCCATTATGCATATACAATACCACCCATTTTACTACTAAGGTATAGGTTCATTTTAATACACCTAATCCAAATTTTCCTATCCAATTATTCCAACCACATAAATATCCATAGCCAATCCTACAATAACATTTTGCCTTATCACATTCTCATTCTCAAATAGAAGATTTCTCACAAGACTAATTCATAATTCTCATTTCAAGATCATAAAATACACATATTACTAATTCAAATGATATCTTCTATTCCATCGTAAATCTCAACCTCTAATTTCAATAATAATGAATATCCAAGATACAAAGCATGTCTAACAAGATTACACAAATATCTCCTATTACATGAACCATAATCACAATCTACTATATCAATATATAAATTACATAATATTATAATAATATCCTTCAATATAAAATACATGATATTCTACTCTAATAATCCAAGAACAAGATGAAGAGATGTAAATCTATATCCATGCACATGAGCATCTAACAAAAGAGGAAATCCCAATGGAAGAAGGCATCCAACCACCCAACCATGTGAAACCATGAGGAACCACCCCCCGTGCTCTGGAGAATGACACAAGATCCCACACACACTCTAGATCTAGGATGATACCTAAGAACCAAATGACATAATCATAACAACAACTACACATGAAATACAATCACATGATCAACAATGCAAGTCACATCACAAGGCTAAGTACAAACACAAGACTCCTAGAGGCTATCCAACAACAAGGCATGAGGAACTAGGACACACATGTAGGGAAGAGTGTTATTGCATGCTATCACCACAAAAAAACAAAGGGAGTTCACGGGATCTCTGTCCCAACACCCGTGATACTCATGCGGAACTGTCTCAACATTTGAAGAAATCAAGGAAGTTCGGTTTGGCTCTCGAAGGCCTGCCCAAGATAATCTTGAGTCTATACTACCACTACAGGGCCATGAGTGAGGCAACCCTAAGAAATTTATTATCTTATTAATGTGAAATCCTACTACCCTTCCCATCTAGATTAATTCACTAGGTTATCACTTATTACAAAAATCCTTAAGTGGTTTACCAATGAGTGCAAGCTCACAAGTCTTTTGAACAAGGACTAGACACCTTGTATTTAGAGGCCTACCCTTTTTGATTGATTGAACCTTGTATTGATTTTGATGCAAGGATGTAGCATCACACCTTGAAGTTACTCTCCATATACCTCCCTTGAGTTGAGATAAGAATTCTTGGGTTCTATAAGCTAGTTGCGGCTTCCAAAAAGAGGGTGATTGGGTCATGCTTCTAGTCTTGGAGCTCCATATCTATCTTTCTCAAGAAAATACTTACAAGTGTAAAATACCCCTTTAGGTGTTGAAAATTTGGTTTGATGGAGCGTTACAAGTGCAGGCCTAACTTCATCGCAATGAAACTTGTCCTTAGGTTGTAAACATTGTCTAAATTATTTTTGATTGTGTTAAGACTAGTGAAAATTGGGTTGAATTTGGCCAATGAACATACACATTTACGCTAATCATAGGCATTGAGTCAACAATCAAATTGTATTCATTGTTTTTTAGATTGTCTAATAAAGTAATTTCACTAAAAAATTTACACATAATAGTCTGAAAAACTCAGTCACGCAATTGAAAATAGATCCACACGACTGCTATTTGATTTTTGCATCTCTAAAAAATAGTCACACAAATGCATCAAATATTTCATGCATATGACCGTACATTTATGCAACTACATCAAATATTTCACACATATGACAATATATTTATGAAATTGCTATCAATTATTCACACATCTATCAACTCAATTATGCAATTGCTTGTTAGAATTAGAAACTTTATCAAGTCATTCAAAACTATGTAATTAGGGTCCAAAAGCATCTTCAAGTTTGTGATTGGCAAGGTCATTAAGCCTAGCAGGTTCATCTAGGTTTTTACAACATTAGTTTCCCTTAATATCCTCTTATATCATTATCAATTTGTAAAATTTATTCCTTAGACAAATTGTAATATAGAAATCGACTATTATCAAGGAAATTAGAAAACCATATCTTAAGATTAAACCTTCATCATTGTCAAAGATACCAAGACCAAATCAAATCTTAATTATCAATCAATCATCAAGTTAAGCCCTTATGCTTATTATTCTAGCACAAGGTCACAACTTTTATCAAATCATCAATCAATCAGCCATCATCTAATTTCTTAGTTAAACATTCATAAATTTGTGCTCACCAATTTCCTAGGAAAAATGCCTATGAAATTGCATAGTCTTTTGCTAGGTTAATCATCAAAATCTCAAAAATTTCAAAAAATGTAGGTTTTCATAAGTCATTGTCTTAGTTGCATGATCATCTCCAAAAATTCCTAAAAATACCAAAAACATAGTGTCCATTCTTGCATTCATTATCATATTTCTAAGAGTTTTTCATAGCCTATGCATGATCACAAAGAAAGAAAAAGCCAATGGACCTAACATTTGATCCCAATAATTCACTCAATAAGTAATTAGACATATGTCAAGATACCTTTTTCAAACATGATCAAAATCATATACCTATGTGTAGCAATGGTTCATCCTCCCATGAAAAATGACTCTCAAGGGGCCTCCATATCTCCCACCATTTTTCCACCCCCTAAAGATTTGCAATATCAATCCCTACCATCTCCATCAAACAACTCATCCAATAATGACACCTTTTGAGTTTACCCCCAAGGCCTAATGCCTCCATATGCTCCATTCTCAGTCATACCTACTCTAGAGTTCCATACAGAATCCATTCTTATCATGCCAAAATATTGACTCCTTCCAAGAATCCCCATACATGTTCAAACTCCTACCCCATATCAAAAGGATAATCCAAATTCAAAAGAAACAAATCCTAGCAGAAATCAAGATCAAGATACCATGACTCTCCAATTCCATCCAATATTTGCTCAAGATCCCACCTATCAAAATTCTAGTGAAGATCACCCCATCTTTTTTGTATTTTATCCACAACGATCCCCTTCCATCTCAAGAGAAAATTCTCCTTCAAATTCCCATACATAACCCACCTCCTAATCAAAATCATGATATCCCTCCCATCCCCTTTAATGACCCAATTCAAAATTAGAAGCAAAGCACCCTTATAATGGAATCTAATGATCCTCTTACAAGTCAAGATCAAAGTATTCCTTTGTCCCATTGTCATAATCCCCCTCATGACCCTAAAACACATCATCATCCCACCACCTCTATCTAAGTTGTTCATGAACCCCTTATATATCAAATGGGTTCCTCCACTTTTGTTCCATCCGGTCTACTTCATGATCATGTCATTCCATTCATATCATTCCTTCTCAAAATGGACTCACATATTGTTTCAAAAGAAATAAGTATAGCATTGGTAAAAATATTTGTCAAAGCATGCATTATCAAGGCAAAGGGTAAAGCTTCCATGAACAAGGTATATTAGAACCCCTCCATATAGAAGCAAATCTTAGTTGTCGTGGCCTTGGCTACATATCTCACTCAAAAAATGTTGGTGTCCTTGCTAAATCTCACATCCCTCCATCTAAGTCCAAACATGCACATTGCCCATCCTCCAAATCCATTTTGGGTCCTCATATCCCAAAGCCAAAGCATTCCTCCCTTCCATCCATCTTAGGTCCTTATGTCCCTCCATTTTTTATCCATACTACCCCTAGATTGCAATCCAACAACCTTGTTGTAAATTAAGATTAGCAAAGGCACACATCCTTAAGAACCTTCCAACCATCTACCTACATCAACCCATCCAAAAGACCTCCATATTGTCCTATCCATCGATGAATCTCATTCCCTCTGGAAACAATTTGGATGCCAAGCATGAAATCCATAAATCCAAAAATTCACATACATCCAAAGATGAACCCGTCCCATTTAAAATACATGGAAAATCAAAGAAAAATCTGATCCAAATTAAAAATAACAATCCAAAAGGCCACAAAGGCCCATTAAGAAAAAAGAAAAATCCAAAATTGTGTGGATTCCCAAGTCACTCTTAGAAGTAATAAATTTGAAATAACCATAAAGGAAAGAGAAATAAAAAACCATGTGGATTCTCAAGTCGCTCATAGAAACACTATATCCTAAAGAAAAATAAAAATTGGCATCCAAACTTGTTATTCACAAGGCTTCCTTCATTCCTCCATCTAAATATCTCTCACTTGGCAAACCTATTTTGGGTCTCTATGTCCCAAAATCCACTACCTTAAATTATCCATCACCTCCTTCATACATTTTGGGTCCTTATGTCCCAAAATCCACATCTACTCCTTCATCAAGATCTCAAAATCCAAAATCCACTTGTCCTCCATCACTCCACCACTCCTGAAGGTCTGTGCCAATGTTGATCTTGAAAACAATTGTAACAACCAAAAACTCTAGAATAGAAAATGTATTAACTTTCTCTAAATCTAACAAAATAAATTCATATATTACATGTTCAGTTGAAATTGAAAATGTTAATAACTAACTAACCATTCAACAGGAATGAACATTAACTAACATATAATAGCATCATAAATAAAATAAGAGAGAAGAGTTCAAAATTTTACAGTGTTATGGTCTTCCAAGAATAGATGCTTATCTCTTTACAATAGGGAGAGGGAGAGCATCATCAAGGGCTTTTCTGTCCAGCCATGGACCTAAGCCCCTCGTGTCATTTCATATGGGAATTGCCTAACCCTTCGCGAGGGAAGACAATAGAAGGTAGAACAATGCCAATGAGCCTCTGATCCTGGTGTTTATAATCTACACTTGCTAATCGATCATACACTATAGGTACATCCTAACTTTGCATGACACTTTGGACAGTACTGCATTCGACTCTTATGAATTGATGAGTGTATGCAAACTGTTGCGCCACTTTGGTCAAGATTTTCATAATTAGCACAAAAAGTGTTTTTTCCATGTTCACCACCCTTAGCTTATTTAGAAAAGGGTTGCATACTTGCAACTTACTCAAACAACCTACTAACCCTTAATAGAATTAATCCAAATGGTATTGGTTAATCTCCAAACTTGAAAAGGCCATCCTTTGCTCTTCTTAGCAAGGGTGCTGACCTAATCATAATAGAAATGGATATTCTATCAATCATAACAACTACTCCAGGATACTTATAACTAGTCTAAGTTTGTCTTACTACCATAACCAATACAATGATTTACAGGATAGAGTTAATCCAAGATCACAGTTGGAATGGACCATGTACATAATGGAAATCAAAATAACACAAACCAAGAACATGGGCTGCCTCAATCCAAAGACAATCAATATTTAATAATGCAACACAACAAGAAAATATGTCTGCCTAATTCAGACTCACTCAATAAAAAATAGAATAATCGAGTTCTACAATCTTCCCTCAACTTAATAATAATAAGGTACATAAATTTGTATATTTCATGGCTCATAATGAGCATGCATTACTACTTATCAATGATACTATTAATAAGTATTCTATTAAGAACTTTGCAATTCAAGCCACTCTGCAATGACTCTCTATAACATAATGCATATCAGAAGTAACTAACAAATCAAAATCTTCATTAACTACGCCTAATCATGCATGATTCCATTTATAATTGATTTGATCATTGAATGATGAAAAAAATGTTTCAGATCAACATTAAACAGAGGTAGAGTAATGTTTCCTTGTCTGTGATATGACATAGAAGAGAATGTTTCAAGACTTTTGATGAGATCAAGATATTCAAACACTAGTTAAAACAACAAGCTTTCAAAGCAATACTTCATGCACAATGCAGACACAATGATGTCGCCCAATACCTTCAATATCCCAGCAACAATGATACAAAAAGCTAAAAAAAATTGCAGAGCATAATACAATATCACATATGATCAAGTCAACAACCCCCAAAATGGATTCAACATGCCACATAAATAATCATAATGATTTCTATAGAAGTGCTAGCTTGGTGAGCTAGCACCAACATCTTCAACATAACATCGACAGTTACAAAAAGGCCTCCACCACCAAGATGGTGGCCACCTCGATCAAGGTTTGTGGTCTTCAAACATGGAGCAAGATAATAATGCAATACTTCACATATTGCACACATTCAACAAAATAAGGGATATATTCATATCCATACATGTACATTATCAACATACATGTGAGGGTATGAATATATCCCTAAGTACATTAATCTATAAAAATGCCTTCAAATATCACAAGTAATATAGCTCTTGATGCAAAAAATTCAGACAATTGCTCATAAATATATGGAAAAGAGATCCCATATGTTGAGAGACAGAAAAATAGGACACAATCAGGAAGAAACAAATAGTTGAAGAATGTCTGCACTTGACGGGTTCAGCTTCAATCAAATTCATCATGGTGGGTCAATGCAAAGTTGGCAGGTTTAGCCACAGTTGAACACATCTCATATAGGACAACATGGCATAAATGAAAGGTCCTCTAGGGTTATATATATAAGAGAGAGACTATCCCTTCCTCCTAAGGGTAGCGTGTATACTGCATCCATTTGGTTGCATGAAAAGAACAATGTTAGTTAGATCTTAAGTTCTATGAAGAAGAAATATCAATTTCTTAGAATTATGTCCTCATTTAATTTCTAACCATTAAGAGTTTTCATCCACATAAGAAAATAAACATTAAACTATTGATTAATCACAAAATCATGATAAGCATAATCCAAAGTTATAAAAGATGGATGTATCATATTCCCCACCTTGTGAATTATCATCCTCGATGATTATTAAACATAAATTAAAATTCCAATAATAAACAAGTTCATAATTACTCATTGTAAAAGTTCAATGGTTTTTAAAGAGATGATGAAATTTTTGATGGATTTCTTCATAATCTTCCCAAGTGGCATTTTGTTCTGCATATTGGTCCCACTAGACCTTGCATTGTGTAACCTCATAGTTACGTAGGTGTAGCTTACACACCTTGAGTATTCTAAGTGGTTTGATCATAATCACTCCTGGATCCTACACCTACAAGGAATTCTAGTCAATCATGTGCTCAAAATCTACCACATACTTCTTAAGATATGAAACATGAAAAATGTTATGCAATCGAGCAAGAGGAAGTGATAGAGCAAGTTTGTAAGCTACTGGGTTAATGAATTCTAGTATTTCAAATGGTCACATGTATCTTAGGGCTAATTTGTAAGCTATACCAAAATTGATGGAACTTTTCTATGGTTTAACCCTGAGGAGAACCTTCTACCCTATTGCAAGCTATCTGGGAGTCTATTTTTCATCAACGTAACTCTTATGTCAGTTGTTAGCCCCCGCTAACCTTTTCTTGGTCAACTACACTTTATCTTCCATTTTTTAAGCATTTCCAGTCCAAGGATGATTCTATCCTCTAGCCTGTCCCAACTGATGGGGGTTTTGCATTTCCTTCCATATAATGCTTCAAATGGTGTCATTTTTATGGCAGATTGATATGAGTTGTTATAAGAAAATTCTACTAGAGGGAGGTAATCTTCCCATTTATATTATTGATCCATGCAATACATCCTTCAAAGATCTTCCAAAACTTGATTCCCTCTCTCTGTTTGACTTTTGTTTTTGGATGATAAGCTAAGTTGATGTTTAAGTGGGTTCCCAACGCCGCAAAAAATATTTGCCAAAATCTGGATGTCATTCTAGCATCTTTGTCAAAGATAATTTTCTCAAGTAGTCCATGCAATCGAAAGATTTCCTGGACAAATTTTTAAGCAATTATACGTGCTTCACCAGTCAGATTATCAGGTATAAAATGTGCTACTTTGGTAAGTTTGTCAACTACAACAAGAATGACATTATGCTTGTTTCTTCTCATGGGTAAACCTTGCACAAAATCCATACTGATAATTTTCCACTTCCAATCTAGTATGGTGTGGGGTTGCAGCAGTCCTGCCAGATGTTGATGTTTTGTTTTTACTTGTTGACACTCAAAGAAAATTGCCACAAATATTGCTACGCCCTTCTTCATTCCCTTCCAAAAATATAAGGGTTTAACATTTGCTAACATCTTTGTCATATTGGGATGTCTCAAGTATGGTGTCATATGTAACTCTTTCCATATTAGTTTCCCTACCTATGGAAAGTTGAGTATGTACATCCTTCCTTGATACATTAGCAAGCCATCTAGTTCTATGTTGTATCCTTCATATTGGGAGTCTTTGCAAATATGTGTCATATTTAATTCATCATCCTCATGCGCTCCACACTTGGGGCAAGTTACATCCATTTTATCCTTCCTACCACATCCTCCATTGTTCATCACCCTATCTACATCCACATTTCCTTTTCTCACCTTTGATCTCAACAAGGCTAAGGATCTCCATAAGCATCAGCATCCTATTTGTTTCACCTTATCAACACCCTTCAATCCATCTCCCTTATCCATTTCCTACTTCCATCACTGATTACCACCCTTGATCTTTCTTATCCTACCCATATCTTATCTCCATCCTATTCAAATCCATCCCTTGATCTTGATAGAAATTAAGGACATAGAGATGAAAACATGTTTTCAGAAACCTCTTGATATGCCCATTTCTGTGAACCTTATACCATTCAAGGCATCAAGTCATGACCTTACATTTCAATACCCATTCCTTAGCCCTTTCTAGACAATGGGGCAAATAAATACACCTTGCTTGAAAATGAATCCTAACACATGTCTTTTACATCAATCGGTTGATCTAGACATCTTTCAAAATCCAATATATATATATATATATATATATATATATATATATATATATATATATATATATATATATATATATATATATATATATATATATATATATATATATATATAAGAAAAAGTCATAAAATGTCTTAGAAAAATCATAAAAATCGAATAATATCCTAACAAAATCAATAATAATTGAATAATATCCTAAAAAAATTATATAAATCATATAAAGTCTTGAAAAATTTATAAAAATCAAATAATGTCCTAAAAAAATTGATAGAAAATGAATGAAGTCTTGAAAAAATCTTAAAATCATAAAATGTTTTGAAAAAAACCTAAACAATCGAAAAAACCAAACATGAAAATCAAAAGCAATAAATCATCCCTTGCAAAGATAAACACTTCAGCAAACACAACCAAAACATCACATAAAAACATTTAGCTTAACAAATCATGCATAAACAAACAAACTACCAAGCTAGCTTGCAACCAAATAGATTATTTGCCTATCAATTTTTTAGCATTCTTATCAAACAATGTGCCTTTACAGATACATCGTTCCTAAAATAATCATCAAATGAAGAAACATTTATCTTTGGCAAGAATATCTAAATGGTTGTTGACTTGTTTGGTCTACTTAGTCTTATCTTTACATCATGTTCCTATGCTACTCAAAGATATCCACAACTGCTTAGAGGAGTGGGGATGGATCATGATTTTTAATCTTTAATTTATATTTATGGTTTGTCTTGATAATATTGTTGGGGCAATTAAGTTCCTTGTGTGTGATTGGGGTTCCATTTAACATAATTGGAAACATCCGCAATTCAAAGGTCATCTATCACTTTCCTGCATTAGGATTAACATGCTTTGTGGTTACTTCGTCACATATTCCGACAAGGATCTATTGTCACTAGTATGAGTCAGGGAATCCCTTGTCCGTAACATGTATGTTAACACAAATGGATAGTCCTCACCTTGGCCTTTCCCTACCTTGGTGCAATAGATCCACTTGCAACGTAATGAGGCTCAATGATGATATTTTCGTACATTAATAAAAGCACAATAAGAGTTCAAGTCTATGATATCATCTATCAAGATTTAAAAACATTCGATCTCGATCAACCCTTATCCATCTTTTGAGAGATCTTTCATTCCTTTCATACACAATCTTCGGAGGAGCATCCTACCTCCATTATTGCGGCATACTGGGACAAAATCTTGATAATTTTTTCTTTGAAATAATGCTCAAAATTGCATTGTGTCAAAGAGGGGCAAATGTAGACACTAAAAATTGTACCACACTTGTGAGCGCTAATTTTACTAATTTTTCCTCTTTAATTAAATTCAACATCATTCTCCTAATTTAACTTCATTCCTCTTATTCAAATTCAAACCTTGAAATTATTCTCTTTTCTCATAATTAAATATTTAATAATTTAATTATCTAATTTTCCTCCAACATTAATTAAATGATTTTATTATTTAATTAATTATTTCACCACATCCCTTTAATTATATAATTTTCATTATTTAATTATTATTTTTTAATTGGTTAATAAAATTCATTTTTTTATATCCCTATAATTAAACAATTATTTCAAACTATTTAATTATCTAACAATGTTCTCTTAAATAAATTTCCAAATTTGTTTAATCTCATTTGCCTCCCATTTCGAATTAATTTCATTTTCCCTCCAAATTCAAATTTATTTCTGTAAAGCGGAAAATCGCGATCGAACCCTAGTTGCTCTCCCCTCTTCCAACTCCAAGGAGAGAGAAGGGAGATTCACTAGGGTTGATGGTTTTCACTTAGGGGAGAGACTTTACATTCAAAAGAGGGGTTGAAACCCACAAGATCCAATCCCACGCAATGCAAGATTGGATGCTAAATGTGTTTCAAGGGGTTAAGACAGCAAGGCTACCCTCTTTTGTAAAGAATGTTGATAGGAAGATTAAGCTAGGAATGCATAGAAAGTGACAAAGATTCGCTTTATAAACTGAGATAGGGATATAGGATGAAGCTGCGGACCTGGAATTAGCAGTAAAATGTCGATACGATGCTGTCCTGCAAATTTGAGTAAAAGTTGTCGGGACGATGGCGCCCGGCACCACGGTCCTCCGAAAAATCCGCGAAACGAAGGGGGATCTGTTCGTCTCTGCACAAGGATTCCAGATCTTCAATTTCAGCTGCGTACCTGCAACCTACACACAAAAAAGCGAAGACGATTGGGGGGTTAGGGATTAGGGGTTTGCCTTTAGGTCAAACCCCGGTTTTGGAATTAACCAAGAAATGAGCAAATGCTGTAAATGTAAATGACTGTAAAACAAGTACTAATACCTTGTTCTAAGGATGTTTGTATCCTTATGTGCGAAGGTATAGATGTTGTATGTTGTATGTTGTAGCATGTAGTATGTGATCTCCTCTTCAATGGTTGAATCCTTGTCTTGAATGCAACACTTAGCCTTGAATGGAGACTTGGAATGAATGCTTGAATGTTTGAATGCTTGAATGCTTGAGTATAGTTTCCACGCTTTGTACACATATCCTCTTCATGCCAAATGAGAGAGAAAAAATGTAGTTTATATACTTGTCATTTAGGGCTGATAGACTGATTTTCCCGACCTTAGGCCGACCAGGGAATGTAATTTCCAATTTGCAAACAAAAAGACCCGAGACACCTTAGGAGACCGGGCTCAAAATAGGACCCAGGGACCAGGGCGCTGGGCGCTCTGGTCCCACCTCCCGGGACAGCAGGGTGCAAGGAGGTTCGGGCCAGGGTGCTTGAAAAATGCAGTTTTCAGTGTCGTAATCAGGTTTCGGGGTCTCCATTCAGGTTGCGTGTTGCGTCGCCATCGTGAAGACCGAAATGCAGTTGAAATTGCAAGTGTCGCAATTTTAGGACGCTACATTTAGCCCCCACTTTAGTGGGAGTATGTATGCTCATACTTCCGGTAAAGTACAAGGAACAATCATTGAAAGACTTTCACCACGTCAAGGAGGCAAGATACACCAAGCCCCCAGTGGACTAAGGATCTTACGACTTCGATTGACAAAGTAAAAGGGAAGATCACGAGGGAGAACCATGACTGTCAGTAGTAAGGTTCCCTCACTATGAGTCATGCAAGAAAGATATCAAAAAATTTCAAGGCAAGGTTAAATTTGCCAAGAAATTTTCAAGTATCTTGAAAAGATATGAACGGGATGTATGCCCCCCTACGTTAAAGCGATCGCACACGCCTCACCGGGGGTGATTGCTTTAAGGTAGTGATACATATAAGAATGAGAAAGGAAAGGAGCATGTTATCACAAGGATTTAGCCCCCAAGTGTGAGATAAGCCCAAGGATAATAGACACAAAACACAAAGCACAAGGTGACTTCTCTTTCCTCGGGGTCAGTATGTTGTATGATAATTCATGTATATATATCATATGTATGTATGCATAATTGTTCTTCATTCCCCAATCAAGGAAGGTCACCTAGAAGAAGGGAACACATGTGTCTTTTGAGTCAACATGAGAGAGATCGAGGGATCTCAATGCTTTGCGTCATCCTCAAGTAGACAACACTAAGGACAACAAATAGAAGAATGAGAATAACATATAGAAGAAGTAACGAAAGAGAGGAGGAGAGAATCTGCTATGCTAATGTAACTAGTCTAGCACGTCATCTACCCCCCGATCTTGCTGATCAATGTTTCGGGAAGGCAGGGAACACGCTAGAGGAGGAACATTCAACACAACAGATGGAGCTATCACAAGATCCAAACAGGGGCTATGTTCATGTTCCGAGCCACGCTGTTCTTGTTTAGGAGCTAGGATAAGTGCTTTAGAAAATTCGTTAGATAAATGGTTATCAATATCAACAAGTTCATATTCACTATCAGAATGAATAGAAGAAACATTTTCATCATGAATAACATTTTCATCTATAGCATCATCAAGATTTATAAAAATAGGGTCTTTGATTCGCACAGGATCAAGACCATCATGCATCTTATGTTTTAGAGATTTTGGAGAAAATGGAATAATGCTTGTTGAAGGTGTTTTTGGAGATTGCAAAGTTTGAGAAGCAGCTGCTTGAGCTCTAAGACGACGCTTTCGTCGGCATTCACGTGCTGAACGATTTCGTCTAGTCTTAGTAGGAAGTGGAGAAGATTGAGGAGGAGGAATGTTCTCATCCTTATCACTTGGGTGTTTAGGTTGTGGTCTCTTAGGCTGGATAATAGGAGAAGATGAAGGTCTCTTCTCTCTATAAAAAGAAGGAGGAGGAACTGCTCCATATAAAGGAGGAATATTTGGTTTAGGAAGAAGACCAAGTCCATCATGACGAGGAGGGATAGGTCTACTTTTAAGAAGTTTATTAGATATAGACATAGTCACATCCATAGGGATGGGTTGGGAATCTTCTTGAGGAAAGACATTAGTTTTATCTTTCAAAGGAAGAACTTCCTTCTCAAGAACGATAGGAATGTCAAGTTTGGGTGTTCTAGGTTCACTTAGAGATAGGATCATGTCTTTTTTCCACTTTTGATAAGATTTGAAAAGATGATCACTTCGCGGAGGAAGAGATTGAAATTGTTTAGGCCAAAAGTAATCAATAGGAACACTAGAAGTTCTTTCAGCTGGTTTAAAGAGACTATGATTGACAGTAACAATTTCACCATTATGGGGAAATTTCAAACACTTATGAATAGGAGAAGCAATAGCTTTCATGGAAGATAGCCAAGAATAGCCAAGCTTCACACGAAATTGTTCGGAAGATGGAATAATAGCAAAGTTCACATCAAGGGATTTGTTATGGACCTCAATAGGCAATGTAATAGAACCAATTGCAGGAGAAGAAAATGCATCAAATAGTTTCACAATCACATCTGTTTTGTCATCTATCACTTGATTCAATTGCAAAGTAAAAAGAAATTCTTCAGTAATAACATTAACCATGCACGAAGGATCAATAAGCACTCCACGGCAAGGTGTATTCTTGACTTTTGCAACTATGTATAAAGGACCATCAGGTGCCCTAATGGTTTCACTAGAATCAAACGTGATGGAAGGTTCTTTAGGGATTTCTTGCTGCTCTACAAAGTTAATCACATTCGGAGTCATAGACACAAGACCATCAGATGAGAGAGAGGAATCATTAGCCTCAATTGCATTAGAGGTATGAGAAGGTAATGGATCAGTGAAAATCTAAAGATTTTGATTAGGAGGAGCTACAGATGTATTGCCTTTATCATTCACTCCAGAAACAGAAATAGTATTATTATCAATCAAATCTTGAATTTTACCCTTTAAAGAAAAACATTTTTCAGTATCATGCCCAGGCTGACGATGAAATTGACAAAAGGCTTTGTTATCAAAATAAGGTGAAGTAATCTTTGCAGGATCAATTTGCCTTATAGGAGGAAGAGTAGGCACATTTTGTTCCAATAACTTATTCATAATACTATGCAATGATTCATTCAAAGGAGTATACTTTCTTTCTTTCTTGAAAAATTTAGAAATAGGAGGCACACCTGATGCTGCATTCACATTGTTGTTGATGATGTTTTCATTGAATTTGATGGAATCTCTGTTCGGTTTAAACTTCCCAAATGGTTGTTGACTGCTATCACCCTTATCACTCGGAGCCATAGGATGTGATTGTTCCATTTGACTCACAGTCAGTTGATAATTGTGAAGAGTTGCACACAACTATTGGAAAGAAGTAAACTCAGAAAACAGAAGTTTGTCTCGAATATCTTTTTGTAAATTAGAAATAAAGATTCTTTGAATATCATTGTCAGGCACTGGAAAAGAAATTTGAGCATACAAATGCTTATATCTACCAATGAAATCAGTCACTTTTTCTTTAACACCTTGTTTACAATGCATTAAATCAATCAAAGTAACTTTAGGACTTATATTGTTTTGAAATTGTTGAATGAAAGCATTTGCAAGTTGTTCAAAAGAAGTAATAGAATAGGAAGGCAACGAGCAATACCATTGTAAGGCTTTGTCTCTTAATGTTCTAGTGAATAGTTTGGCAAGCAACCTTTGGTCATAAGCAAAATCAGTACAGATTGTTTGAAAGGTCTTAACATGTGTTAGAGGATCACCCTTACCATTATAAAGCTCCAAATGTGGGATTTCAACATGTTTAGGGGGAATAGCTCGGACAATGTCAAGAGAAAGTGGGCTCGCAACATCAAATGTGGGCACACTAAACTTAGATTGATTCATAGAGGCAATTTGTTGCTGTAAAGAAGAGACAGTTTGTGCAAGATTGTTAATGGTCGCTTTAGTCGAAGGGTTCATATTAGATGTGTTAGATTGAGATGGAGGTGTTATGTTATTGAAAGAAGGTAAAGAGTAAGGTGGTGGGACTCTATGATAATTAGTCATAGGAGATGATTGGACAGGAGGAACACTACAAGGAGGAATGGAATGGTTAAATGAATTGCCCCCTTGCGTCATGTTCATTTGTGAAGATGTAATAGGAACACTCATTGAAGGAATGAATGAAGAAGTCGGATTGAATGAAGGAAGAGGGTTAATTGAAGAAGAAGGATTGCCCCCATGACTGGTGATCACAGGAGGAATGTATGGATTACCCCCATGACTTGTGATCACAGGAGGAATGTTATTACTTTCTTGTGTAGAAGTAGCCATTATGTTTGATGTAAAGGTAGGTATGCTAGCAATAGAAGTTGTCAAAGGAATAGAATGATTGACCTGTGTAGGAGGTTGTGTATAACCTAAAGATTCGGCACAACTCTTTATAGGCATCACATTCGAGTTCACAATGTGTGAAATACCACGCAAAATATCAATTCCATTCTTATCACTTTGAAGCATACGTTTTAGACCCTCAATTAAAGGAAGAGCTTGACTATCGGGGTATTCTTGAGACATCCATTGTCGAAAATCGTCAAATTGGTTATCCAATTTTGAAAGTTGTTCTTCAGAAACCTCCTGGAGAGCTTCTTCATCATTAGGAGGATTAGAGGAATTACCCATGTCCTCGTTAAAAAGGCTATTCAAATTAGGTTCCATCTCCTCGGTAGTTAAACCTCGGAAAGACTTAATTCTACGGCTTCGTCTAACGGGAATAGTGTAAGTAGGGCTTATTGTTGTAAAACTCATGCACTAGAAAGAGAGAAAAGATTTTGAATTTAGAGGTAGCAATTTTCAGTAAAATCAGCCAATCTTCTGGATTTAAGCTGTTAAATGCAATCACGACAGTCTCCCGAAATTTCAGAAAAAATGTCCGGGACCGTGGCGCTCGGAGTGCAACACGGTCCTTGCAACTTTTTTCGAAATTTGCAGGGATGAAAGGTATGATGATTTTAAAGCTAATCTGAAAAAATTGAGTGATTTTACGATCTATAGGTAGGCCAAATTAAAGTTGCAATCTCAAAATTGAACCCTACCAAGATTGTCGAAAAATGCAAAATTTGAATTTTGAAAAAGAGAGGGAAACTGAAATTTTGAATTTTATGATTTTAGAGGGAATGTCAAAAGCAATGCAAGTTTTGAAATTCAAAAGTTGACTCAATTTCACGCAAAATTCAATTTTGAAAGCGGAAATTAAAGTTTTTGTAATTAAGCACTTAATTTCAAAAGTCACAAATTGTAAGAATTTGAATAAAGCACTAAAATTTTTAATGAATGCAAACACACTTTTCAGATTTAGGACAGTAAGAACACAATTTTGACACAAAATTTCAATTTCAATGATTAAAAGCGTTAATCCAAGCAATCCCTAGACCAACTTTGACTTTAATTTTGAAGGTGTTAAAATTGATAAAATCAGCCAAATTTCTGGATTTTAGCAGGAAAATACAGTAAGATCTCGCTCCCGAAATTTCGGAAAAAATGTCGGGGACGATGGCGTTCGGAGTGCACACGGTCCTCGCAACTTTTTTCCAAATTTTCAGGGATGAAAGATATTGTGATTTTATTGCGGAATCCAAAGTTACAGCTGATTTGGAGATGTTTTGATCAGTGAAATTGTCGGACAAAGGTTGAGTCAAGAGGGTTTCAAAAATTAGGGTTTTAACACAACCACTTAATTTTCAAAATTAAAGCATAGATATGAATTGATAATTTGTAATAGAAGGATAGATCTGAAACAAGCATTAACATTTAGACATTTCACAAGCTTAATTACTAAAAAGAAAATTTAGGGTTTTTATGCAATCAACCTCTAAAATTTGCAAAAGATCAAACATGGAAATGTAATCAAGGAATCCAATTTTCAGATCTAACCATGAATAATCAGAAAGGATGTTCACGTCGGGTTCACCAAAATGTAAAGCGGAAAATCGCGATCGAACCCTAGTTGCTCTCCCCTCTTCCAACTCCAAGGAGAGAGAAGGGAGATTCACTAGGGTTGATGGTTTTCACTTAGGGGAGAGACTTTACATTCAAAAGAGGGGTTGAAACCCACAAGATCCAATCCCACACAATGCAAGATTGGATGCTAAATGTGTTTCAAGGGGTTAAGACAGCAAGGCTACCCTCTTTTGTAAAGAATGTTGATAGGAAGATTAAGCTAGGAATGCATAGAAAGTGACAAAGATTCGCTTTATAAACTGAGATAGGGATATAGGATGAAGCTGCAGACCTGGAATTAGCAGTAAAATGTCGATACGACGCTGTCCTGCAAATTTGAGTAAAAGTTGTCGAGATGATGGCGCCCGGCGCCATGGTCCTCCGAAAAATCCGCGAAACGAAGGGGGATCTGTTCGTCTCTGCACAAGGATTCCAGATCTTCAATTTCAGCTGCGTACCTGCAACCTACACACAAAAAAGCGAAGACGATTGGGGGGTTAGGGATTAGGGGTTTGCCTTTAGGTCAAACCCCGGTTTTGGAATTAACCAAGAAATGAGCAAGTGCTGTAAATGTAAATGACTGTAAAACAAGTACTAATACCTTGTTCTAAGGATGTTTGTATCCTTATGTGCGAAGGTATAGATGTTGTATGTTGTATGTTGTAGCATGTAGTATGTGATCTCCTCTTCAATGGTTGAATCCTTGTCTTGAATGCAACACTTAGCCTTGAATGGAGACTTGGAATGAATGCTTGAATGTTTGAATGCTTGAATGCTTGAGTATAGTTTCCACGCTTTGTACACATATCCTCTTCATGCCAAATGAGAGAGAAAAAATGTAGTTTATATACTTGTCATTTAGGGCTGATAGACTGATTTTCCCAACCTTAGGCTGACCAGGGAATGTAATTTCCAATTTGCAAACAAAAAGACCCGAGACCCCTTAGGAGACCGGGCCCAAAATAGGACCCAGGGACCAGGGCGCTGGGCGCTCTGGTCCCACCTCCCAGGACAGCAGGGTGCAAGGAGGTTCAGGCCAGGGTGCTTGAAAAATGCAGTTTTCAGTGTTGTAATCAGGTTTCGGGGTCTCCATTCAGGTTGCGTGTTGCTTCGCCATCGTGAAGACCGAAATGCAGTCGAAATTGCAAGTGTCGCAATTTTAGGATGCTACAATTTCATTTCTCTTTCATTTAATTTCACATTTCAAAAATTCAAATTCACCAAAATGCTAATTTTGTTCATTCACCAACATCATATTTTGAAAAACCTAACTGCCACTAACTATCAATCAATCATCAATCACCTTTTTTCAACTAGTCAATTCGCTCTTTTCAAAATAACTTATTTTCTGATTAATCTATTAATTCTCTTAATTGATCAATCAAATCAGTCATCGAGTCAGTCAGAAGAGTGAAATTCTCAATGTCAGTTACATTGAGTAATTGTCTCCCATCAACATGTCTCATGAATCCTCAACCATTGATCAAATTTGTTTTAAAATCGATCTAAACCATCAATCCAAATCCAGAAGATCTATAAAATCGACATCAGTTCTCAATCATCACAATCACTATCTTGGAAATTCTTATGCATCTATTATGCAGGTTTTCATAAAGTACGATCTTGAGAGCCATCATATAACACAAGGAGAAGGACAATGGAGACTATATGCAAGGAATTGGCAATGTATCTTGGTTTTCTTTGCTTTGTATCATTTGATTGTTGATTCCTTAATGCATTCCTTTACTAATTTGCAATTGAGAATTTTGTAATAGAATTGGATTTTTTTGGTTGCCTAATTAGTCTATTGCATGTGTTTTCCCTCAAATTTTCAAGTGCTTATACATGTAGTCTGAAAACTATGTATTCTTCATCATCAATGAATCATTGCAAGGAGACTCTCAAAGATGGTAACTCAACCTGTATAGTCAAAATATCTTCCTATCCATAGACAAGGGAGTAGGGAGTGGCACCTATAGGGGTGTGAATGTTGATTCAATAAGCTCATAAGATGAGATTAAGTTTTAGATGTCAATCACGACCAGCTTCATTGACTATCTGTTTAAGGATATTTAGAATAATTTTATTAGATGCCTCATTTTGATAATCACTTTGAGGGTAATAGGGAGTGGAAAGTGATGTTAGATATGAAATTTTTCACAAAGCTCACTGACATCTTGATATTTGAAAGGGTGACCATTATACATGACAATAGTTGAAGGGACACCATAATAACAAATGATGTAATTAAGGATAAACTTAGTGATCTGCTTCCTAGTGATATACATAAGGGGTATGAATTTAATCCACTTTATGAAGTACTTAGTACCAGTAATAATAACTTGTGCTCATTAGAGGAGGAGGGTTGGATCTTTCCTACCAAGTCGTGTCCCCACTGAGAGAAAGGCCAATATGTTGTAAGAGGATGAAGCTCTTGTGTGGGTTCATGAATAAGATCTTCGTGAATCTAACACTGGTGATATTTCTTAACAAAAAGGTACGAATTATGTTCCATAGAAGGCCAATAGTAACCATTCTGCATCAATCTCTTAGCTAAGGTGGGACCACTAGAATGAGTGCTACATATATCATTGTACACCTCTCATAAGAAATTTTATGCTTTGACATCGTCTAAACATCTAAGGAGTGTACTATCGAGACTTCTTTTGTATAGGGTTTCTCCGATGATAACATAACGCAAGGCTTGACAGATAAATTTCCTTCTCTATTTGGTAGATAGGTCAAGTGAAAGGACATGGTCATGGAGGTAATTGTAAAAATCTTGGCACCAAGGGGGATTGAAACCAACAATTTCCCACACAAGTTCAAAATGAGGAACTTCAATATCAAGAGTAAGTATGTGTTCCACTAGAAACTGACAGTGAGGAATATCCGGTGACATATCCAAGATATATCCGTTTGTAGCCATAGCATCAACCACCTTATTATTTATTCTAAGTATCTGCTTGTTATCCTCAGTTTTGACTTGCTCAAACTGGTGGGATAACCCCTACAATTTTTTTTACAATTTGTAGCCCATGTGTTCTAAGTACGTTGATCAAGATAAAATTTTGTTGTCTCCATTTATGACTTGGCCCTCAAGAAATCATCTCGATTTGAAATTTCAAGTTGTCAATTTGAAAGATTGAGAAAAATGCCTTTTGGTAGTTAGTTTTATTTTGTCTTTTTTGACTTTGGTGTCAAATCAGGTCCTAAACTCGATTTTACACTCGTCTAGGGGTTTTTGGTGTCAAATTGGGTCTTAAACTTGATTCTCACTTATGTAGTTACTTTGTGGTGTAGTTCGGATTCGTAGAACCGAACTTCACTTGACTTGGTGTAGTTCGAATCCGTAGACCCAAACTGCACCTAACTTGTACTTCCACTCTTTCTTGGTGTTTGTCGGGTCTGTAGGTCCGTCCCACACCATGATCATATCTTTTGGTGTAGTTTGGATCCATAGACTCTACCAACACTTGTTCCATCAAATGCATTGTTCAGGTGTAGTTCGGATCTATGGATCTGATACACTAATGATATGTTTTACCCAAGTGTAGTTTGGGTCTATAGGTCCGAACTACACCTAGTTTTTCTCTTCCCATTTCTAAGGTGCAGTTCGGGTCTACGAACCCAAACTACACTTTTGATCCACAATTAGCCTCTTTGTGTAAATTGGGTCTATGAATCCGAATTACACCAAATGCACACACATGCAAATAGGGTTCGTAGACCCGATTTACACTTGTTCTATCATGATACAATGGGGTTTTCAAAAACCTTAATGATATCAAATTTGGCATATGTAATGCATGATCTTATTCAATTCAAAAGATCAATATGGTTGATTAATTTCTCCTTACAAATTTTGATGTTTTCCCAATGCTACAATGCTATTCTCATACAAATGTCAGAACCATCTCTAGGGAAAAGACAATGAAGTTCAATAAGCAAGACTCCTATCCACTCTTCCTCTCATCCTCAGTGGCATCAAACATCGTAAACATCAGATGATTTTGAAATACAGGATACTTGGCAACAATACGATGGTTTTATGAAGAAGGATGATCAAAATAAAGATGTGTCTCTGGACACTTAGTCATTTTTATGCATCTCTAGTGCAGTGGCATTTGGTAATAAGCTATAGAGAACTTATGTGTCATGTTAGTCCTAAATTTTGATCCCCCCCCAAAAAAACATTAAATTCTTGCAAGCTTTTTTGAATTCAAGTTGGCGGGTACATTCTTTTAAATTGTTAGCTTGTCACCTCAGTCAACATTAAATTAAGTTGTCGATTAAGGGGGCTAATACCATTCAAAAAAATTGACCTTGAATCCTTGTTACACCATTTGGCCAGTAATTTGTAAAAGAGGAATAAATAAATCCTTGTTGGCCCATGTTTATTTTCTTAGGGATTTAATCAAAAGTGGGTCCCGAACCGTGTGGGACCACTAAACTTACTTGGCCATTCCAGTGACCTTGGGAGGGTACTCGACACTTGGTAGAAGGTCATATTTGGTCTGGTTGAGTCCCAAGTCAACAATTGAATACTCGGTCCTCTGTAAGCCCCACTTTTCCAATTGGACGAGCTCTGAGTCTTGCGGTCGCAAGACATGTGGGACCACTCGGGACTCGATGGGAATATCTTGTCAACTTCAATGAGTTCTGAGTAGACAAAAGATATGCATTGTGTGTTGAATATAGATTGAGTTGGCAACTCGCTACTCAGTGAGATGCCCAAGTTAATCTCACTGAGCCCCAAGTAAAGAGAGGAAGTGGGTCGTGTGTTGATTGTGGGAAACATCAGTTGTCAGCTTGGCATGCAGTGAGATATTTAGAATATCCTCACAGAGACCAGAGTTGTGTGAAAAAGTGGTCAAGTGGGTGATTTTTTGGTCGGTAGGCCTATCATAAGAATGTATCATGACCATTAACATGGCCTAGGGTTGGTCAAACATGCCAAAAATGATGATGTTTAAGTTTTATACTCAAGACAAATGTCAGAATTGCAGGGATGCGCAGGATGGTTCACACATTTGAAGGAACGAAAAGCTGATTTTCATGATCATGATCATATGCGTGAAGCCAGAGCTGCAAGAATAGGTATACAATGGAGCTTGTAGGGATGATAGGGATGTCCTTAAATATAGAACAATGTGAGGATGGATAAGTCATTGATTCATATGACTAGATTAGCTAAAGATTGAGTCTTAAAAATGTTTATAGTTATGCCAAAATCTTGCAAGAAATGGATCGTGTTGCAGAAGAGGTATCGAAGTTCTAAAAGGAGACCTATGAAGAATTTGTCATACAACCAAAGGGGGCTTGAAAATGCACCAGACTTCCATAGAGGAACAAGATGATTAATGTGCATATGCAATACTATTTTATAGTTTGCATTTGACTAGATTTCCTCTGGCAACAAAATTTTCCCTTTGGATGCAGAAGTGTAGGAAACAATGGGCGACATTGACACTGAGGAATTGGGTTGGTAGCATCGCAAACCCACACTCTCAAAGTTCTCCCCTACCAGGACAAGTAGTGGAAGCCGCTCGAGTTGGCATCTTTAGCATCTATAACCACCCCTGGTTGATGGTGATGTGGTTAGTGCAGTACTAGGTTCCCATTGATGCTCTCTGATCTGGGCATGATGGCTACCACACATGGTCATCCAGTCGGTTATACAACAGGACAAAATAAAGGAGACTAGAAACATTTGGTAACTTTTAAGAGAAAACGGCTAACTGAAAAGGTAAGCTAGTCACATGTAAACAACTTGAGGCTTCTTGCATTCCTTACCATTATAAAAAGGAATACCAAGGCTGCATTAGGGGTTCTAAAAATTCTCATTTTTCTGGGCTGGTAGAATAGGGTTGTTCATATTTTAGGTGCTTGAATAAATTCCTTAGGGAATGATTGTAAAAGCCTCTTAGTAATTTCAATTATTTTATGAGTAGATTGTTAATTGGTTGCAAAACTATCTCCATTTGTATTTCTAAATTTCATATGAATCAGAATGTTAAGGATGTTTTGATTTGTTTTGATATTTTCTTATCAATGTGTAATCATGCATATGGGTTTCCTTCAAGGAAGGAATTAAAATCTATGTGCAAATTATAGTGAATCTCGGAAATATATTATGGATTAACAAGAATGGTTTATGTAACAACAAAAGGAGTTGCATTAATGTGAGACATTAATGTTTAAAGGGATCACTAATTTGCAGTAATCTACTGTTTCAGTCTACATTTGTAATCTAGGAATTGACTCAATCCCCTAGGATAGACATTGGCCTATTGTTGTTCAGAATTTGTTTCAAAAACATTTCCAATCAAATTAATCTTCCTTTTCCTTTTTTCTCTTTTTAAGTTATTTCAAATTATTTGTTCTCGGATCTTCTCAAAGGCACAATGAATGGGATTAAGCTGGAATTTGAAGCAATGTATAAATGTCTTATGAATTTGATAACAATTCATCCTCCACAAGCTTGTAAGTTGTGATGTAGCACAATTATTATCAAAGAAGGCTCAAAATAGGAACACCCTTCTGAGTATGATGGAGCTCAAAGTGAAGAAGGCTATAAAAGCCTTGTTGTGTTGCATTTCCTTGTCCTTAGTCTAATGATAGTGCAAATTAGATGTTCTATATCTTTAATCCCATAACCTAGAAGTTTATTTATCATTAGGACTGAGGGTTGCAAGGAAAATTACCAACATGTCATTTTATGTATGCACTAGTACACATGTAGGACTGCACATGTCCTAAGTCAAATAGGTCTCTACTTTTGACTTAGTCACAATTAGTTGTAACTTTTCCCTATTTTTGTGCATCATCCCTCTTCTATATATAGGATGGATCTTTTTGTAATAAGGATCGTTTTTAGATCTTCTTGCAATGCAACAAAACTTTGTCGATTTGGGAAGCACTCTAAGACTTTGTTTTTAGATGTAAATCAAATTGCAATAAATAAAAGAGACAAGTTGCTTTCAATCTTTGTGTTGGAACAAGTTGTAATGTGATGACATTATTTGGAGTTGATTGTGAGTATTGTGGTGTTATCTAAAAGAGATTTAAACCCAATCTTGTAGTCTTTGAGCTGCTTACTATGTTTAGAATTAATGTTATGTTGTCAAACTTGGTCTTGTAGTCTTTGAGCTATTTATCATGTTTGAAGCTAAAGTTTCATGCTCAAGCAAAGAGATAAATTACAGTCTTTGTACTTCTTTTACCTTCTACATTTGCGAATTTAAGGTGAAGTGTATGTTGAAGTCTTTGAGCTACACATATTTCATCTTTGTTCATGAAGCTTTATAAAGTCGTGGTAAGTCTTTGAGATTTCATGACCTTCTTGGTTAATTTTTCTTGGTTGTACTTGAAAGTTTATTATAAGAAAGGATCATGTATTCTGAAAGAAGAGGATATGATGAAGGAAGAACACCTATCCTGAAAAAAGAGAATATGGTGAAAGTAACACCTTATTTATTAGCTTAGTGTACATAATTTAAGCTCCTAGTTAAGTGTTAGTGGTTTTTAGTAGCAATAAATAGGGGTAGCCTTCCCTTATAAATAAGAGAGATTATGCCTTTTCTTCTAAGAGGTATTATCTCACACACTTTGGTGAAAATCCACATTTTGTAAGCTTCCTCAAGTTTACAAAATTTTCACCCAACACTGCTCAAATTCAATGAAACAAAAATACAGCTTGAAATCATTTTGTAGGGAATAAGTTGGTCATATTTCATAAGATATTCACTACTGACTTGCTTTATAATTAACTGTGAGTCACCATAGACATGAAGTTCTTGAATGTTCCATTGCACAACTATTCTTAACCCAGTGATCAAAGCCTTAGGAATACACTCACCCTATGGTGTGATAAATAAGACTCCAACTTTGGATCCATTTTGAGTAAATGATCCATCAAAGTAAAACTACCATTGTGTTGAAGATGTCATTGTGAAAACTGATTCATCCAAATAGTTTGATATTAATGGATGGTCTAAAATTGTGGTGCATCTGCTAACTGGTTAGCTATGACTTTTCCTTTGATTTAATTTCTTTCTAAATATTTAATGTCAAACTCACTAAGGATCATGGCCCATTTATCTAATCTTCTTGTAAGTGCAACTTTATTCAATAGGTATTTGAGGGGATCAATCTTTGCAATGGGCTTTATTTGGTGACATCATATAGTGTCAAAGTTTCTAAGAAGCAAAAACAATAGTTAAACACACTCGCTCAATAGATGTATAATTAAGCCCATATCCTACCAAGGTATGACTGATGTAATAAATAGCTCTCTCCTTCCCAAAATAATCATGTTGTGCTAAGAGAGCCCCTAGTGTTGATGATGTGGCTTAAATATACAATAGCAATGGTTTACCATCAATTAGAGGCATCAAAACTAGTGATGACATTAGATAATCCTTCACTCGATGAAAAGCTTCTTGAAAATTATCATCCCATCTAAATGTAACACCTTTATGTAAAAAATGTTGGAATGGTTGGCATTTATCAACTAATTGAGCAATGAATCTTGTGATAGACTATAATTTTCTTTGCAGGCCATGTAACTAAGACAAATTGGTAAGGGGAGGCATTTCCATTATTGTTTTGACTTTTGCAAGGTGGACTTCTATGCCTCTACATGAAACAATGTACCTGAGCACTTTTCTTGAGTCATGCCAAAGATGCAATTTTTTGGATTCAATTTGATTTTGTATGCTTCTAACTAGGTAATGGATTTGTCTAACACATTAAGATGATCTTCTCTTGTAAGAGACTTACCTGGTAGGTCGTCCATATAATCCTCCATAAGAATATGTATCCTATCATGAAAGATTGTAGGAATAGCTCTCTGATAAGTAGATCTAGCATTCTTAAGACCAAAAGGCATCACGCCACTAGAGAAACCACCCATCAATAAAAACATTTCATGTCATGTTATTAGGTTTATTATCATATTAATGTTTGGCAACAAAAAATCATCTTTAGGTCAAGCTTTGTTTAGATCTCTAAAATTAGTACACACAAGAAGTTTTAGTATTTGGAACCAAGTTTGAAATCCATTATGCATAATCAGTAGACCTAATGAATACAACATCCAATAGTTTCTAAAGTTCCACATTGACTAATAAAGCAATATGAGGATTCATTTTCCTTAGTTTTTGTTTAACTAGCTTAGCTCCTAGAGCAGCTGTAAGATGTTGTAATACTAATTCAGAATCAAGTACAAGCATGCCATCATATGACCATACAAAATTAATCTCTCTATATGAAAAATGTCATTAAGTTTTCCTTCTCCTTTGGTGACAAAGATTTTGCAAAGTGTATGACCTTAGGGTCATCTGGTGTGCCCAAATTAATCTCTTCTATCTTCTCTATAAGAAGTGGTGATCTCTCTTGATTTATGGGGAGTGGGATAATCCTTCCATCCTCAGGCACCTCAAAGAGGTTTTCACCTTCAGACATGTCCTTTACTTTTAGTTTTTTAGAGTATAAAAGTGCCTTTCAGTTTTCACTAGAAGAATTTTGATATTTTTGAGATAGAAAAGATTGGCACACTCTCCAAAGTATGTTGTACTATCAAGATCTCAGGTGAACCCTACTTTATGATCCCCTAGTGGTATGCCTTCTCAAAACTCCATAGTCTCAACGATTGCTTCATCATTTTCAAACAATTCTAAACTCGAAGGTCCGTGTTGGTCCCAATCAATAAGCTTAGGGTGGGATAAAGGGAAGTTATCATAAGTTTTTGCAAAGGCTAGGGATAAAACAAGTTAGGTAAAGATGCATGAATAATTAGGATCCCAAAAGGACTCAATCCAAGCATGGTCAATGGTATGTTTATCTTTGCAAGGGGGATCAAAATCTAACACTATACCCTCACTAGAAGTATCAACTTTTTTGGAAGAGTTAACATCCTTATTAGAAGGTGACTTAGTACGAGAAAAACCTACCACTGGTCCACACACTAATACTTTATTTCCACATCATTTCTTAAGCTAAATAGGTTCTTTGATACCTTGTTTATGAGGCCCTAGGATGTTGCGACCATCATATCCTTTTTGTTCCATGATAGAAAATCATTTAGCATGCTTGTCAATAGGTAGTGTAATAGTCTCTTGATCTTTCTCATCTTTGTAAAGTAATTTAGAGATATCATCATCAATGTCTCCCTGATAAAGGTCGCCCCATTTTGTGAATGTGGTAGGTTTATATTGCAAAACAACTTTAGGATCTGGTTTTATCAATTGTGGCTTGCCATAGGATTTAGGTGATAGCAACAATTTTCCATAGCAAAAGGAGTCACTCATCATATTCACCACACCCCCTATCGTAGACATAGACCTTGATCTCAAATTTGGAAGGTGAAGCTATGAATGAATTTGCAAAAGATGTGGAAGGTGAAGCTTCAACATTGAAAAGGACTTGACATTAACGTATTTCACATAGGTTATTGAGATACTGAAAGGGGTCAAGATCACTAGGAATTGTGACTTTGATTCCATTAAATGAGAATTTAAAGCATTGATGGGAGTAGAATGGATAGCTTGCATAGCATGTATCCACATATGGCCAAGAACAAGGTTATAGCCAAGCTCAATGTCCAAAACTTGACGCAGGGTATCTTGGACTTTAGGACCAACTCAGATGGGAAGGACAATCAATACTTTAGACAACTGCTCAACATCATTATAAGTTTTGATATCAATTTTACCCAAGACATCAATAGTATCCTTGAAATATCCTAATATTTTGACCAATTTCAAAGTGTACATATTTAAGCCCGCTCCTCCATCTATCAAGACTCATCTAATCTTGTGTTTAATCATGAAGACTTCTAAGTAGAGGGGATCAATATGAAATGGCTTATGAGAAGGGACTCCAATTTTAGTGAATGTAACATTATAGGAGGTGGTAAGGTGTCCTACCATAGCCTAAAACTAATTGACATTTATTTTAGTAGGTACATATGCATCATGAAGTGCCTTATCAAGGATAAATTTATGGGTAGGAGAGATACGTAGAAGCTCAATAATGGATATTTGTGTTGGTTTCTTTCCTAGATGGTCCAAGAGGTTGCACTAATTAGATGGTTGAGACTTGGAGGTGGCCCCTTGAAGGATCACTTTGAATCTACAATTAACAATTGGACATTCACAGTTTTTGTTCTTGATAATGATGGTCCAAACATGGCCATCAACTTGGTGTCTTTCCTAGATGCTCCAAGAGGTTGTACTGACTAGATGATTGAGACTTGGAGGTGGCCCCTTGAAGGATCACTTTGAATCTACAAGTAACGGATGCACATTCACTATTTTTGTTCTTGATAGTGATGGTCCAAACATGGCCATCAACTTGGTCAACTCGATTGACTATGTATTCATAACCCACACTAGCATAATTGGCACTATTGTTATTTCCTTTATTAAAGACACCTCCCTTTCCATGATTGTGTAAGGGATCCTTGAAGACCACATGGTCATTAATTGATGGTCGTGTTGGAGTTTTAATCATGACATCGCATTGGTCAATAACATCTTGGATGATATTTTTCAATTTGAAGCAATCGAAAGTTTTATACCCTTTTGTCCTATGGTAATCACATAAATTAGTATCTTTCCACCATCCACGTAACTTGAGGGTCATATTGTTTTATTTCAAAGAGTGATCACATTAGATTGTATCATTTTTTAAATCGTTGATTCAATAGGTTCACCCAATGGTGTGTATTTGCGCTTCAGAAAGTTTGTCCTAGGGCCTTTTTGTGAATTATTTTGAACAACATTTGAGGATTGAGCTTTATTTGATGTTTGAGCATTATTAGATGCTTGAGAATGAGATGTGGAATCTCCTTGAAGAGTAATCATGGGTTGAGAATTGTTTGCAGTTTTCATATCTACCACACCAATATTGACTATGTTCTTCTTCTTGTTCCAAAATTTGAGTTTGTCATTGGATGAAGGATCTTTATTGTCTTTGAAAATCTTGAGAAATCCTTTGTTAAGAAGAGCCTTTTCAACTCTAATGTCTTTGTCAATAACTTGTTTGAATGTGTCAAGTCACTGGAATTATAATTGAAACATCATTTCGGGAGTCAAATTTTGTATGAAGATATCAACCTTTTATTTTTCAGGTATGTCAAATGATCATTTGCTAGAAAGATTTCATCTTTTCAAGATAGAGGCAAAGGATTCTCCAGGTTTTTGTTTTGTGTTGTAAAGGTCACTTAAAGATACCTTGTGGTCAATGTTATAAGAAAACTGGGCAATCAATTTTTTAGCAAGTTCTTGAAATGTTTACAATATTATGTGGGAGAAGTGAGAACCATTCCATTTCTTGACCACACAAACTTCATGGAAAGAGGCACATTAGTTATGTATCATTATAGGAAACCTCTAAGAATGCTATGTAGAATTCCCTGACATGTTCTACTGGATCACTTTTCCCTTTGTATTTTTTGAATTTTGGCATGTCCTAAAGTTTTGAGGAAAAGGAGGCATATGTATGTTTCTATCAAAAGGATAGGACAAATATATTCAGATGAGTATGGAATTGGATCCCTAGGGAGACTAGATTAGATTGGGAAACTATAGTGGCATTTTGAGCTGGACTGGTGGCAGGGGTGGGTATGGAGTGGTGGTTGGTGTTTTTGCTTGTCCCATTTGCATATTTGTGATTTGTTGTTGAAGATTCTGCAATTGCTGACCCAATATGTTTTTTCGTTGAAGAGAAGGATTGGCATTTTGATTTTGAGGTGGAGGTGGAACATTTTGATTTGCAATTTAATTTGATGAAGGGTTGGTCAGGGGTTGAATGACATTAGCATTTGAGGAGCTTGTTGTGATGCTTATGGTGTTGGTTGTGGTGTCAGTTAGATGTGGAGGTCGGTTATTGGCTTGAGAAACTTTGTTGTTGGTCGGGTTTTGGTTTGATGGCAAAGATGATGGATTGACTTGGTTTTGATTGAAATGTGGATTTTGATTGGTCAGGTTTTGATTAGGTTGTGTTGCATTTGTCTCAAGTGTCGAGGGTAAACTAAAGAGGGTGTTGCTAAATTGGATATCAAAAGATGATGATAAAGCCTTAATTGGTTTTTCTCTATGTTGATGTGGATTCAGATTTAAGTTTGAAAATTTGGATCTATGTTGGGTGAGGTTTCTTTGATACTTGAGAGATCAAAATCACGGGGTAATTTGGCTCCTTGTTGTGCTAGCAATAGGAAATATAGATCTTGGTCGGCTTTAAGAAGGGCAGTTGTGATAACTTGAATCTTAGAATCTTGTAAAGCTTCCTCAATCTCCACTTGAGTCAAAGTTACTTTGATATTATCTACAAATGCATCAGGAGGAGGAGATGATGAGTTTTCAAGTATGGGACTCATGATTGCTTCTTTGGTAATAGTAACTAGTAGGATTGAACATAGGATCATATTGAGATGGGTCCATCTTGTTCTTCTTGCTTTGAGACTTGGTGATGATAGGTATAAGAGAGACTTGGAGACCCTAGGAATGAGATAAAAGCTATATAAATTTTAAAGACTATGTTTTTTGGATTTTTAATATTTTTGGGATTTTAAAATTATAAAAGCAAAGGAAACCTTGTATTGTCAAAGAGATGTATAAACCATGGATAGTGAAAACTTGATAATGATTGATTAGTCAAACTTGCACTATATTGGTGAATACAAGCCCAACGAATAAGAGGATAGACTAGACTGACCCAAGATGAAGGCCAAATCAATGATGAGAAAGATTCAAGGTTTTTGAAAACAAATGATTGACCCTAGGTTTTGATTAAAGCAAATTGATCTCAATGCAAGGAAATTTTGATTGATTCTAAATATGCAAGGCAAATGCGAGAAAACAAGGGATGCAATCCTAATGGTCTCAATTTTAGTCTCAAGTTTGAGGTCAATTTTGATCAAATTTTTGAGATGTTTGAAATATAATGAGTTGTTTTTGAAGAAAGAAGACACTTGACAAGCATACAAGACAAATTAGGTTGTTTGACTTGAGCTAAACAACTCCAAAATTCAAGTTTGCAAGAAGGGTCTAAATTAGCCCAATGTTTTTAATGACTCCACTGGCATAGTACATCGAATAAGAAAACACTCATAAGCATGTACATTCCTAAGCTCAAGGTTACAAAGGATACTACTTGATAGATCTCCTATGATAAAATTCTCATCCAAAGTCAACAAATAGAGCTCTAATGGCATGGGCCCGGTAGCATATGCTCAGCTAACACTGGCTCACCTTTTCCCTTACCCTGAAGGTCCAAAACCCTTATGAACGAGGGAATTTTTGTCTTACAATGGGGAGTACATGAGGAGCATCTATGGGGTACGATGTGCACACCCTGGACTATCAAGCATAAGTATAGTCTTTAAATCACAGAGTTTGTAGTCAATATTCACGGGCACCTATGCATATACATTCAAGGTGAGACACTCAAGTCTCTATTCAACTGCTCAATGGTCCATACATCTCCTTCTCAATTGACACACTCGGTATATAATTGCAAGATTGAGCTACAACTTCCATTCTCACCCTTCTTATTTGGTGGCCCGAATGAAATATCACTTGAGGTCAAGCCAAGAGATGATGAAATTCCCAAGAAAGCCTCTCCTAAAAAGAAAAATAGGGTATCCTTATGTGTTTCTTGTGCACCCCATATCTACAAGGGCAGAGATACACACATAATTGTGGGTCCACCCTACAAAAGCACAAGCATGCAAGACATAAAACATAGTTCTTTTTAGTGCACCAAATTCAAATGTTTTCTAATCTATGAAGCAAAGTTGATGAAAGCAATGTAAACCCTACAACACCATAGATTAGAAGTTTCAAATGCAATCCCCCTTTCCCTTGGTTCGATTATGCAACAATATCATTAATAGTTTTATGAGAGGGATATTTGTCAAGTGAAATAGGAGTTGCACAAGCTTGTTAGGACCAAATTCAAGTGGTTGAATAGTTTAGTATAAAATAGTATTTACATAATCCCAAGAATGAAAACAAAGTGCACGATTGAAAACATAATACCAATTATACCTTCAAATTCGTAGCTTTGACAATCAAATGCACATTAGAATGTGTCAAAATCATAGTAGATTGTGTCAAAAGCGCACCAAGATGTGAAATGTGCAATTCTGCTAATCAATTGTGCAAGGTTGCTTTTCAGAAGTGCAGTTGCTTGTCAGATGCACCTTCCTACATCCAGGGAACTCAAAAACATTGGTTCATAGCTAGTCAACTACAAAAACAAAAATCTCACAAGATTAATAAAGTTCAACACATGGGGTGCCACCAAGCATGCCAAATATATCGACCATAAATTAGCAACACTATGATCATCCTAGGGTAACCACTAAACCCTCAAATCATAGCCACACCTAATCTATATCCTATGAAGAACATGAAATGGGAGTAGCAAACATAAGAAATACAAAACCTCAAGCCTATCATGATCAAAATAACAAGGATACCACCATGAACACACTAATGCAATGATAATAGCATCATAAACATAATACGAAAGAGGAAATGAGCATAAGAACAATAGAACATGGATACAAAAACATCAAATGCATAAACATAAATAAAAAATTCCCCTAAAGATCTCCATAGACCTCAAGTCTCCTTCAAAATTTGAATATGGTTGCCCTAAAAAATATGCAAGCACAAACATAAGATAAAAGAAGAGCTTAAGCATATTCATTATGAGAAAATGAGATGCAAAGATTAAAATATTTAGTTTTGGAGGGATTTTAATCAACAATTGAGTTCGAATTTGTCCCAAAAGAGATTGAACGACTCACATTGCATAAGAGAATGTTTGTCAAAGATAGGGAGAGAGTGGGAATCTCAGTGAAAGGAATCAAGAGCCAAGTAGTGATGGTTGTTAGAGAGTGGAGAGGTGAGGGTGGGGGGATAGGGAAATTAAATAAAAAATTATATAATTTCATAAGAAAGGATAAAAGTAAACAAATGTTTTATCTCATTACTGAACTGAGGAAGGGAGAGGTGAATGGAAGGATAAATTTATTTATTTATTCAACCATAGATGAATAATTAGATAATTAACCATTCAAAATAATTTAATTAGATAATTAACTATTCAACCATAAATGATGAATTAATTAAATAATTAAATTACTTAATATTAGAAAAAGGGAAAACTTTATAACATTTTTTTTATCGATAATAGTATTTTATTAATTTTAAGAAAGTTTACATTCTAACTGTCCAGAAAATACCAAACCACCATTCAAAAACAACCTTCCAAAACCACCCTATAATCCAAAACCACTAAACCCGACCCCCATGCAAACCACCTTGCAAAAATAACAGTTTGAGCACTCAAAAATGGCTCATTACAGTAGCCCAATAATATAGTCTAAAAAATTTAAATAGATTAAAAGCTAGGATTCGACAAAACAGAACCTAAGATTAACCCCAAAAAAGAAAAACACAACAAAGACTTCATTAACGAAGCTAACCAGAGGAGGAGCAAGGGTCCTTGTGTTTCCTCTCCCTCGGATGGTACTCTATAGCTCCACTCGCTTTCACGGCTTCCAAGGCACTAGCCTCCTCGATGACATGCTCTAGCTCCACTTCCACCTCCATTAAACCTACAAAGGTCTTAAGAGCCTCCTCCCTAAAATTCTCTCTTAGGTGGAAATCCGGCCACCTCAAGAAAGGGATGAATCCCCTGCCAGGAACCGCCCATTCAAAAATGGATTCTAAACCTAGACTATACTCCTCTGGGATAATGGCATCCACCACCTTTTTAACTGGCTCCACCGAGTGCTCCAATTCCAAGCCCCACACCACAATTAATGAATATGCGTCCATGTTGGTCCTGAAACAATGCTCCACCACCCCAATACTCTCACACATCAATCGCTTAATGCATTTCACCAGCCTTTCATCTCTATACAAGAACATGGCATTCACTCTTCTCTCTAAAAAAGGCCCAAGAAATGGGTAGAGTTGTTTTCTAGTTTTCAATGTAAAATTGGCTTCCATGACTACCGAGCTCATTTCAAAGCTCGCCAAAAATACACTCTGTTGAAATTGGGAATGAAGATGAAGGCCAAACATGGTAAATGGCATAAAAACCATTAAAATCCATCAATCCATTAAACTTTGAACGTCACCTTCCAAGCACGAAAAGACAATTTGCATTCTTTCCAAGGAAATGGAAGGAGCTTGCATTAAAGGCTCATACTTAAAGGGAAAAATCAAGCCAACGAACAACAATTAAAAATTTCTCCATTAATACCACTCTCTTGCCAATAAATTGTTCATTCCCTGCACTTATTATGGTGGTTGATACTTCAATAACTTTTCTGAAGATTACAAAAAAATAATTGACTGCCACCTAAGTAGCCCAATGTACCTCTTCACCCACATTCCCCCACCACTTGGTAACAAGTCCAACTCACATGCCACATTTGACAAATAATACGCCACACCATTTCCTACCCTTTTAATGTGTGAAATTTGAAAATCTTGAAAAGTACATAATTTAGAGCAGATGATAGATATAAACTTACCGATCTGCCAACATGGGGAGGATCCCTTAGCAATTTCCTCCATAACAACTTGCGAAACTCCTTCTAAATGGACCTTCAGAACCTTCAAATTACTCGCCAACTCTATTGCAATAAAAGAGGCTTGCACTTCCACTTCGTTATTCGCTTCATCGTGCAAGCGTTGAGCACCTTTGAAAAGGATTTTTCCTTCCTCATTACAAGCAACACACCCTGCTGCTGAGATACCTAGATTTCCCCTCGAGGCTCCTTCAAAGTTGACTTTAATCCACCCATGCTTAGGTTTAGACCAAACACCAGTCGAGCCCCTCTCCAAACTAAGATTAACCTTAGGCTTCCCATGAACGTACCTGAACTTCAAAAGAGGCCAACAAGCCTAAATTAGCTTGTCTGCCATATTAAAGGGGTATTTAGTATAATTATGGCTACCTGTGGACACAAAGACAATTTCTAAAATCGCCCTTTCCACTCTGTCACACAACTTCTCCATAGGTTCTTCCTTTTCCTGAAAAACTCATTTATTTCTCTCTTTCTGAATCTCCCACACAACCACTGAAGGAGAAATAGACTAAATGCATGAGTAAATTGATTTACCTTTTTCCTCAAACCAGCTCTTACACAAATCTATTATCTTAGCCGGTAATGTGATTTCCCAGGAAATTTTATGCAATAAAAATTTCTAGACCCTCTGCGCTACCTTACAATGTAGCAGTAAATGATCCAAAGAATCACTCTCCTCTTTACACATCACGCACTGGAAAGGACCATTAAAGCCCAAATTGCTAAGTCTATCACCAGTTAATATTCTACCTTTTAGAAAAAAACCAAGCAAAAACCTCGGCTTTCAGTAGCCCTTTCGGTTCTAACACAATCTAGATGGCCAATCCTCAATAATTGTTGCTTCCTTTTCCAACTTATAACCTAACTTAACCAAGTACATCCCTGATTTTGAGTCAGTCCACCTTAAAACATCCTCCTTGTCTGAGAGAACTGGTCTGTATTCATTTTAAATTCTTTCAAAGAGTACAAGTTGATCGGGTGACAACGGAAGGGCCCTAACATCCTTCCACCTCCATACATCTACTCCATTCCTTCTCGACTTTTCCATATAATCACAAACCTTAGATCCCCGGTGCTACTCCACCACCTGTTTAATCACACCTATATCTTCCCGCAAAGTCAAAGAAGACTTTCCATCCCAAGAATCTCTCTAGAAATCGGCTTTCTCCCCATTTCCCAATTGCCATGTGAGATGATCCGTGGTCACTTTCCGATAAGAAGCCAACAAATTTCGAATTGCAAAACCTCTAGGAGGATCACAAATAGAAAGAATTATTTCCTTGTGCTATGAATTCAAATACTTATGGGTAATGATTTGAACCCATTTTTGTTTAGGTTTCAGATACATCTGCTAAATAAGTTTTGCACCCATGACCTCATTCAAGAGACTCCAATCTCGTAAGCCCGCACCACCAGACTCTTTAGGAAGACAAAGCTTATCCCAGGCCACTAGAGGGATTTTGTCTTGATCACTTTACCATTCCAAAAGAATTTCCTCATACATTGATTAATAACTTTTACCACTTTTTCAAGAATTGTCAAGCACATCATGGAGTAAATGGGAATGGTAGACAACACCAACTTAAGAATCAATAACCTGCCAGCTAAAGAAAGCCATTTACTCTTCCATCCATCTAACTTATTAACACAAGATTCAACCAATTTGTGCCACAACTCTATCTTGTTAATACCTCCGAAAAGTGGAGTGCTAAGGAACCTTCCCATAAGGCTACATACTTTAATCCCAAGGATCCTAACAACCTCTCTCTACTACTCCAAAGGGGTATTGAAGAAAAAATTATCAGATTTTTCCCAATTTACCTGTTGTCCTGAGGCATCACATAAGGAAGGAAGGGCCTTCTTAATAATGCAAGCTTCTATGAGTGATGCTTCATCAAAGAGGATGGTATCATCAACAAATTGTTGGTGTGTGGTAGGTGATACACCTACTGCAATATTTATGCCCTTCCACTTACCAATGCTCCTCAAATTCTGGATGAGTCTCCCCAAGGCCTCCGCCAGAATAATAAAGAGAAAGGGAGATGGAGGATCCCCTTGCTTGAACCCTCATGAAGATTGGAAAAATCCTTGAGGGTTGCCATTAACTAAAACTAAAAACCAAGGTCCTTTGATGCAAGCATTTACCCAATTCAACCAAGATTCAACAAAGCCAAAGCCTTTCAAAACCTGAAGCAGAAAAGAGTGGTCCACCATGTTGTAAGCTTTCCCAATATCTAGTTTAATCAACATCTGATCCAGCTTGGCTTTTCTCACTATGTGGATGGCCTCATGAGCAATGATTATACCCTCCATAATAGACCTACCAAGTACAAAACCACTCCGCTCTTCTGAGATAATAAACTTCAAAATTGGTTTCATCTTCTTCATCATGACCTTGGTAATCACTTTGTACAATGTATTACAAAGGGAAATAGATTGAAAATCACTAAAAGTCTCAACCTTTTCAACTTTGGGAATAAGAGCAATGAAAGTACAGTTTAATTCCTTAACCACACAAGCATACTCTCGAGATTCCTCTACCACTTTCCAAACTTCCTGACCCACAACATCCCACAAGTGATGAAAAAAGAAAGCAGGGAAACAATCATGCCCCAGAGCTTTGTCCCCAGCCATTGAAAACACAACCTCCTTAACCTCTTCTAATGTGATCAGTTTACATAAGGCCCAATTTTGAGTATCTGTGATCAGTTGAGGAATATTTGCAAGTAACAAATCCTACTGTTGAGCATTCAACTCTTCATTCTGTCTCGACAGATCTTGGAAGAATTCCACCACCTCCTTATTGATAGCATCCGTATTATCCAGAACTACGTTGTTTTTTCCTCTAATGGAGGTGATCTTATTCCAAGATCTCCGCACTTAGAATGATTTATGAATAAAATTTGTGTTGTGATCCTCTTCTTTTAACTAGCATTCTCATGATTTCTGCCTCCAATACACCTCATCCCTAGCTAAAATTTCATCATATTTACTTTTTAGGATCCTTTCCTTATCAAAGGTATCTGCAACCATGCCTTGGTTCATGATGATCTCCTAAAGCACACCTAATTCTGATTCTATAACTGCTTTAATAGAGAAAATGTTCCCAAATTTAACCCTATTCAATTCTTTTAACTTCTCTTTCACAAAGTGCAATTTTTTAAAGAATTTAAAAGCATGGATTCCCACAATCCTTAGGGCCTCAACCCACCACCGTTTCACAAGATCTGGGAGGCCTCTGTCACATAGCCACATATTTTCAAACTTAAACAGGCATCTAACAGGAACTCTATCAAGAGCCATAAGCAACTCAATTGGAAACTAATCCAAGGCTACAATTGGTTTAATGGCAGCTTCAAACAACAATGATTTATTATCCCATTTACCACATAGAAAAAACCTGTCTAACTTGTCAAATATGTGCCCTGGCCCCCACCTTCTATTAGTCCAAGTAAAGGCACCGTCACCAGTTTTGATCTCCCTCGGGCCATTTGAGGCAACAAAGTTATGAAATTCCACTTGCGAGTTTCTGAGGCCCACACTACCCCCTTTCTTGTCTGCCAGTTCCAAAGTAGCATTAAAATCTCCCCTCAAAATGACCAATTCGTCTACCAAATTTTGCAAAATTAGGGATAGATGTCTCCAAACCTCTGGTTGGAGACGATCTTTAGGAGGACCATAGACATTTAAAACAAAGAAATTATAATTTAATATAAAAGAATGGACCTCAAAAAGTTGCCAGAATTGGGCATTGACCAATTCCTCCAAATTCAAAGCTATTGGGTTCCTAAGAATGCCAAGACCACCTGCAGACCCACTCGCATCAAAGAAAATCCCTACCCATGGCCTCCAGTATCTTAGCCAATTGCCTGCATCAACCAAGCTCATCTTCATTTTTTGTAAGCATACTAACTTCGGGTTCATTTGATCAAAACCTCGTTTGATCACATGATACTTGTCAGGGGCATTGCATCCCCTGACATTCCAACTTATGATTTTTATTTCCCTTCCCTACTAATAACTTGCATCCCCTGACTACCCCTTAGCACTGCATGTCATTGCTAGCCAAACTCTATTGGGTTTTCACCCCCTTGATTTTTTCCTGCCCCAAACAAGCTTTCAAGACCTGCAAATCCATTTGATTAATTGTGCAAACTTCCATTATGCCTTCCTCCTCCTGCAAACCCCAATCATCCTCATCATCCTACCACGACATCCTATTAGAATCATTATTTTCCTCACTTGCCATTCGTCCCTCGAGTTATTTCAACCTCACCGCCTCCTCCTGGCCATCATTGTTGGCATTTGAATGAAGATTGCATTAATGATATGTTATGTTGTAATTGATGTCAATTGAACCGGTAATGATATTTATGATATTGTTATTATTGATATTGTCTTGTAATGTTAGGAAGAGATTTATGGAAGATGTTGTAAACCGGTATATAAGTTATGTGAGTTGAACCGATAACCGATGTATAAGGTTAAACCATTTCTATACAATGTAACCGGTAAACCCTACCAGTTGTTTTTGTTAAACCCTAACTGATTAAGTTTGTTGAAATGGTTATGTTGGTTTATTATCTAATGTTGAGCGGTAATGAGAGTGTCACGTGTGGTCATTGTATGAAGATAAGTTCAGACTTTTTTGGCGTGTTTGTTTGATTGTCTAGGGAATTAGCAAAGTGGATTGCATCTAATGTAAAGCACGTGATGAGTTACAAATCTGATGAAGCGTTGATCATGGAGTGGTTGGAATTTTCTTGAAGTGTATAGATTTCTATGTAAATCCAACGATCACACTTGAACCAATTTGTTTGTAATATTTATTGTGTTACCGACCTAATTGATTTGTATTTAAGGTCGATGAAGTTGTTTTGTAAAAGGCGTTGGCAGAAATCAGTTGAGTGTGTGGTTGCCTAACCAAAGAATGGATCTATAGTTTGTGTAAAGGCAGATTGAAGCTTAAAAGGATTTGATCAAGCAAATGTAGTGCTATTTAGACAGATCAATAAAAACCCGTTGTCTTCTAACAATTACAGTAGAATTGAAATCCCCTAACTGGGTATGCTCTAACAAGCTTGGTTACTTCTTAAATCCTCTAACAAGGTGGTCCATTAGCTTGGATTCTCAAATCCTCTACCGAGGTTACTCCTAATAGGGTATTTTCTTTTTATCAAGGCATTTGTAAATCCCTTAACCGGGTGATTCCTAA